>NC_089752.1:13283000-13613000 GCF_040412425.1 Macrobrachium rosenbergii | reverse complement strand
GTGAGCGGAGGTTCTGGAGTGGGGTGAGACCTTTCCAGACTCAAAGTCTAGGTCACCCTCAGCCCCTACCCCCGTGAGCCGAGAGACCACGTACCAGGAGGTTATATATACAAGAATATATATACAATCACTACTTTTCCACAGAAAACAAACTAACTGCAGAATTTTCAATGTATATCAACCGAAACAGCACAAGAAGATTGACCTTACTAGTAAAAAAGACCTTTTTGATCAACAAATTTGCACCTTCACAGTAATTCCTTCATATCTTGAACAGCCCTAAGGTAAGCTCAACCACTTCTGCGTTATTTTTGTTCTATTACAACTTCAAAAATGTGACCACTATTGCCGAGTCAACCCGCTCGTCTCCGATAAGCTCCGCCCAGGGGCGTGGTTTTGCCAGGGCTCCTGCGCCTCTTGGGGGTTCGGGAGGGTTGTGTTAGCTACCAGTGGCGAGTCAGAAGGTCTCGCCCCACCCCAGAACCTCCGTTCTGCAAGTAAACTTACCTGGTCTCCTGGAAGGTGGTCCCTAAAGGAGAAAGGGCTCTGCATCAACTTAAAGGAGTTGAAAGCAGTCCACTTGGGACTACAGCACTTTGCAACAGCGGTCTGCAACAGGACGGTAACGGTCCATGCAGACAACACCATGGCTTTGGCTTACATAAAACATCAGGGGGAACTCACTTGTTCACTCTCTGTGAGATAGCAAGAGACCTTCTGTGTTGGGTGGACCAGAACCAGACCCAATTGGTCATTCTGTGCATTCATGGCAAATGCAATGTTTTGGCGGACGAGCTTAGCTATCAAAAACATATCCTCCCTACGGAATGGGCACTGGACCGTCGGGTTTGTGCCAGCCTTTGGAGTCTATAGGGACAGCCAACCCTAGACTTGTTTGCTACATCCAATAGGGACAGCCAACCCTAGACTTGTTCGCTACATCCAAAAACCACCTTCTGCTTCTGTTCTGCTCCCCTTTTCTGGACCCCCTAGCATAGGCAACAGATGCAGTGATTTAAGCTTGGTCCAATCTGGATCTGTATGCCTTCCCTCTAATCAGGATGATAAGAGAAGTGCTGAAGATGTTTCATTCACACCACAGCGTCAGGAAGTTCCATCAAAGTCTACCTACTCCGGCCCTGACGGGCTTTCGACTGTCAGTAAGCTCATCTGAGCGAAAGGGTTTTCTAGATTGGCAGCGGAAGCTATTGACAAGTGTAGACGAAACTCTTCCAACAGAGTCTACCAGGCAAAGTGGACAGTGTTTAGACTTTGGTGCAGGAGAAACAACATTTCATCTTCTCAAACATCTATCACTCAAATAGCAGACTTCCTCCTTTATTTGAGATCTTCGAGGGGCCTGTCTTCCTCCACAATAAAGGGATATAGAGCAATCCTTAGCTGTTTCCACCATAGAAGCCTTGACATTTCTGCTAATCAAGATCTCTCTGACCTTATTAATTTGTTTAATATCTCCAAGTCTAGGAAGGAGGAAACCTTCTTGTGGCTTTCTAGTCTGCGCTTCAAACCTATGCGCTCTTCCTCCTGAGGGACCTGATGAGGAGGACTATTTTTCTTGTGAAGAGGGTCAGCGAACTTCACGTGATTGACAAGAGGATCGGTTTTTCTCAGGGAGATGAAGTTTGCTCCCTCTCCATAGTTTTTTTCTAGCAAAGACTGAAAACCTGTCACAACCTTGGCCTTGTTCTTTTCCCATTAAAAGTTTAACAGATATTTTAGGGACGGAAGAGGAAGAAAGAGCTCTGTGCCCGGTGAGAGCCCTCAGATACTACCTACAACAAACCGAGAATATTAGAGGAGTCTAGTAATCTGTGGTGCTCTGTTAAAAATCCCTCTGGACCCTTGTCGAAGAACGCCATTTCTTTCTTCTTGAGGGATCTCATTATAGAATCACACTCCCAGATAGCGGAGAATGACTTACCAGTCTTGAACATTAGAGTGCACGTTGTCAGAGCAGTTGCTACATCAGTAGCTTTAAAGCACAACCTTTCCCTCTCTTCCATTCTGCAAGCAATGTACAGAGGTGCAAATCAGTGTTTTGTGATGCATTATTTGCGGGACATTGAGACAGTACATGAGAATTGTAGTACCTTAGGACCTGTGTCCGTAGCTGGCATAGTGTTAGGTGAAGAAGTGTAGGAAGTATCCCTTCCTTATTTCTGCCACTTCGCCTTGAACATAGTGTTGAGTCCTAGGGGAGCCTGTGGGGGGTACAGTGTACCTGGAGTGCCCACCAGTTTTAGTGTTGGGTAGTGGTCATGTTTTTAATTATGTGGTGTAGGTGACATAATTTTCTGGTATTTTTGTATCATGGTACTGTGCCCGGGGCAGGGGGCAGATGTTTGCCTTGTTGGCCTTTGGTAATGACTACTGCAAAGCTCCTTTTAATACTTTGTCTGTCTTTGGAATACTCCTTAACTGCAAAGTTTCCCTCTTCAGTTGAGGTGCTCCATGGCTGTACTGCAACGCTGGTACAGGTTTAGATGACCGCCAACCAGAGGCAGTAACTACCTGCAGCAGCTCTCTCACCAGGTAAGGAAACAATAAGCATTGTTTCAGTGCTAGCCTATTTTTTTCTTCCCTCAAATTCATTAACTTTATCAATGCTTTGGGGCTTTAGTATTGTCCATGATTCCCCATTGCCTTTCAGTGTGGAATCAGCTGACCAATTACTGTACTAGATAAGTTACATATGTAAAAATGACATTTTTATGATAAAATAAAGTTTTATATATACTTACCCAGTAATTACAGATGGAGCCCACCCACCCTCCCCGTGCATGGACATTTAAGCATAAACAAATTGAGCAATTGGCTGTGTTGTTCCTCTCTCTTACCCCGAAAGTGGGTGAGGTCTTGTCACTTACACAAAAAGAATCGCTACCGTGAAATTCAAAATTCAAGCTGCCGTCGATTAGAAACTCTTAGCCAAGTAATTACTAATTACTGGGCATATAAAACTTTATCATAAAAATGTTATTTTAAAATATATTAAAAATATGGTCTGAAAGTACATCATTGTAACATTTGAGAGTGAAGACAGTATTTCTCTCACCATAGTCACCACTCAAAGGATGAGCGAGCTCCGGGCCTTGTCTAGCCAGATATTCCACGTGAAGAAGCTAGGAAGTATTGGCTTATCCTATATGTGCCAGACTTTGTTGCACAACTTTCACTCTTCCTCAGGTATCACCTAACTTTTTATTTTCAGCACTGCCAAAATACTGCAGACAGATAAGGAAGACCTTTTTCCATGCTTAATGAGTGCCAAATTAAAAAATACAATTCCCAAATTGTCAACAAAAAGTATTAATAAGCAAAAATGTTTAGATATTGCTAAAAACAAATTCATTGTAGGTCTGGAGCAGTATTTTTTATATATTTTTATACTTGTAGAAAGCTAATACATATTCTTTTCAGTATGGGACTTGCCTAACATGCACTCTGATATGTGAGAGTTTTTTGGATGCTTCTTATTTTCTCTAAGTAAATTGTTTACATTTGATTCCATTTCATTAGTCATATATTCTTTTACCAATCATTTACATTTCATATTTTCTTATTTTATCTAAAGTATTTATGGTACGACAAATATAATTAGGTTTTTTTTTTCACTATGTCAAGCAGAATCTAACAGTCCAAAGAATGAGTTAGATACAGTAGGTGTAAGGGACTACAGGTGCATGTGCCATCGTACCTGGATTGATGTGTCTGGGATTTACACCCACACGCAAATAGACTTTTGACTAATAGGTTTGTACTGAATAAATATATTTATGAAACATAAGTTTGCACTGAATAAATATATTTATTAAACTTAAGCAAATGCAACAGAGAAAACAGGGGAAAAAGGAAAAATGACACACTGAGTATAAAAAAAAGAATATAATTCTGAATATATGAAGGAAAATATACAATACAATAGAGCAACTATGCTTACTATGACTGTACAAGCTATCTGGAGGACTACTGCCAGTGTTATCCTTAAATATTTTATAAGTTTCATGTTACAAGTAAGTACATGAGGTACAACAGTAGGATGATTATATAAGAAAAAAAAAACCGTATGGCTTGCACCATGTTGAAAAATTGAACTAGCACTTATAAGGACAATCCTTCTCTGAAAGATGTATCAGTGCATTATAACACCTTCATCAAAATGAGAAAATTAAACATGGATTGATTCTGACTTGTAAACTGATTCTGATTTGTAAACAAAAACTACACTGAAAATCAAAGCCAGAACAACATTCATGAGAAATTTGTTATTGCAGATCTTTTAAAAATATACACTTGAGTTTATATTGGACACCTATCATAGGAAACTATAAAATTCAACAGTCATGGAATTGTTTAGCTTTTATTGATGTAATTCCCTGCTGTTGCTGTTATCACAGATCAAAAAAAATTGAAACAATCCAGCAAGAGTCTTAAAACCAAAACAGGCTTAGTATCAACTACCTGAGGTCACATGATATGGAGATTCTCCAACCAATATACAGTATAATCAATTATGCGACTGATAAACACACACAAGTAAAATAATATACTATTCTTAACAAACAAATGGAATTGATTTCCACCTTCATTGATTAGTGATTTCACAATTTTCTTTTATCAACATAGTTAAACCCCATGGTTTTGATACTAATTTTTAAGACTAATGCACCATAAGCCTGAAGCTACCAAGTATATCTTGGAATACAAACAGCAGCTACCAAGTGTATGTTGGAATAATGTCACGTGCCCAATATCAAAACATAAAGTAACATATTAAAGTTCCTGTACAAAAATCATACTGTTAAGCATTTTAACCTCTGAGACTTAAGAAATGGATCTTTAATTACAAAAGGAACTTTATATGGGCAAATCTCTATACAATATTACTACCTTAAAAAGGTAAAGGCATCAATAATCACATATAGATTTGCTGTATCAAAATAACACCTCATATCATCAGGAATCTTTCTGACATCATCCAGATATGATATTTCAAACATATAAAATTACTGAAAATTGTCTTTATTAAATGCATCTGTTCTACAGAATATGAAGGTAACTGCAATAAAAACCTAAAATCACTTTACTACAAAAAAATTTAAACTTATAACCTAAAAGGATAATGCACTTCAGGAAGTAGGGTATACCTCAACATAAGCATAATGAAATAGAAATTTACAGGAATTAATCAAACTATATGAAGACAAATAACTTTTCCTCATACAGGGGTCAGCCCTCAAGACCTATAAATAAAGTAGTAAATACAACATATTCAATATATCATAACTGTCTTTCAACGTACATCTTCAATATATAAAAAATATATACACAATATTCTTATAGACTTCCAGTACATTTGGTATAAAATATTTTTGTATATACATAACTGTTCACCTTCAAAACAGATTGTTCACCTTTACATTCATGTTACTTGCTTCATAAAATAACAAATATGCAGCAGAAGATCGGACGTTTTCTCTGGAGAGCTCGTACACTTCATGGTCGTCAAACTTGTACCACAGTTTATTGACAGAAGATTTGCAGAATGCTGTGTAGTGCCCACCATCCATAGTACCATAATGGTTGGACACACCATACAAATCAAAGTTTGTATACCTGTCAAAAGACAAGAGATCCTTGTGATAAAAAAAAAAAAAAAAATTGCAACTTCTACCCGTATTTTAAGTCTTGTAAAATATAGAAAGGTTCAGTTATAGAGAAACTGACTGGAGATAGAGAAGTAATTATCAGATGTTTAAGTTAAAGAATAAAATGTACAATAGCTTAATGTGATCACTATTAATTAAATGACAATTTTACCCCTATTAGGTAATTTTCAATAAAGTGAACTGATAATGCTAATAATTAACATGATGTTTTTTTTTTTGTAATATAAGTATATGAACCTCTTGTCATAGGTGAATATGTGCTTGCCATAAGTAAATGAACCTCTTGTCATAGGTGAGTATGTGCTTGCCACAAAAGTACATTATTGTGTAACAGTTTTATAGTAAGGTGACTAAACCAGTAATACAGTATCACCAAAACAAAATGTACATCAACTTTAATAAAGCCATTTGTAGTTACCATGAAACATATTTTAGAGAATATGAACTGTTCAAAATTATTCACCTGGAAATTTAGTTGCTTTGTTCTGTTTCAAAAGTAGCCTATGATTTATGTCTGCTGATACAGCTGTTCTGAATGCCTTATAAGATGAATTTAACTTTATATGACCGTAAGTCTAAAGATTAAAAATTGAGGTATAGGCTACCTCAATAACCATTATGCTTTTTTATTTATTTAGTTTTTGTTTAATGTTAATGGGGCTGGTATTCCTGTGCACTCTCAAACCCAAAACAAGGAAAAAGAGAAAGGGTGTCACTTAACCCCAAAGGAAGCCATATTCTGCTTCCTGAAGGATGGAGGGTCTCAAGTCATGGAAAGTGGAAGCTGAAAAGCAATTCCACGGGTTGGCAATTCTGTGAAAGTAATATTTCAAAGACCTGTACAATCTGAGGTACAGGCTACCTCTATTACCATTATGCCTTATTTACTTATTTATTTATTGTTAAATGTTCATAGGGCTGGCAATCCAGTGCCTTTCACACCCAAAACAAGAAAAAAGAGAGTGTGCCACTTGACCCCAAAGGAAGCCATAGTCTGCCTCCTCAAGGATGGAGGGTCTTTAGTCATGGAAAAGGAAAGCTGAAAAGCAATTCAAAGGAATATTGTCTTCAGTCATGGAAAAAAAAAGCTGAAAAGCAATTCAAAGGGATATTTCACAGAACTGTGTAATCTATGGATTACCAATTTCAGAGTAAATGTAGGATCTGGCAGCAAAGCAATTAAAAGCAACCATATTGTGTTATTCAAAGATAACTGACTTTCAAACTAAATGACAGAACTGGGTGGCCTGAAGAGTATTGCAAGGCTACCTCATTGGGAGAGGAGCTCTGTCTCCTTAAACTCTACAAAACAGCAGCTGAATTAGTACTAAGAAAATAAAAAGGGATGCTACCTTACTTTAAACAGACAGAGAACTGAGAGAAGAGATGAGAGCAACATTACTACTTCTCACACAGCTTAATCCCTAGTCAGTCACTGTTTTTCCAGGTGTTGCTATCTAACGTCATTTTGTCTATTCTTTTGTCTCTCATGTCTACTTGAATGCAGTCTCTCCTCCATCTTTTACCATTTCCATTATTGCTTCTACAACATATTGCTAATCATCATCCCTCCTCATCAGGTGCAGAAAACATCTCAATCTTGACTCTTGGGCTTTCTCTTGCATTTCAAAAACTTCTGCTGATCCCGATGTATTCATTTCTTATCCTATCTCTTCTTGTCAATCCACTTATCCAACTGAGCATCCTCATTTCTGCCACATCAAACTAATTTTGTTCCATTTTCTTCAGTGGTGCCACAACATAGTAGGTCTTACCATCAACTTCTGTATCTTGCCATTTAGCATAATATGGATTCTCTTACTGCAGAGTATAGCTGAGAACCCCTCCAATAATTCCATGTAGCTTGAATTCAATGGTAACCTCTCTAATATTTTATGCACATATCTCCACCCATCTACGATTTTCTCTGGCTCCTCTCCACTTTCTCTCATGTGTAGAACATACACCAAGGGGGCTCCCTCCTTATATCCTCAGTCAGTACATCCAGCAAAATGGTGAACAAGAAGGGGCTCATTGCTGGTCCCTGGATTAGTCCTACCTTGGCCCGAAAGATGCTCGTCACCTTTTAATGCACTTCTCAAGGTGATTACTTTCCTAAACATTTCACTAACAACACATTTTTCTGGTGCCTCCCACTCCTCAAACTTCTCCACACGCCTTGCCTAGGCACTCTTATCATATGCCTTTTCTAGGTCAATAAAGACCATATGAAGAGCTCTCTCTATTTCTCCATTACCTGGCATACAGAGTACGTTTAACCAATTGTATCAATCCCTTTCATAAAGCCTGGTTAGTGTCTTTCTATCTTGCAGGATATAATGCTTTCAAATATTTTCAGGGTATGGGCCAATAACTTAATGTCTCTACCATTCTCACAACTTTGAAATTGGTATCAGTGTGCTCTCTCCATTTTTTGTGCAATTTCCTTTTCCATAATTTTCATCATTAGCTCCCACAATATATCTGTTCCCTCTTAACCCAGTGTCTTCAGTGTCTCAACTGCTATGCCATCTGGCCCAGCAGCTTTATTGCTCTCATCTTTCTCCGAGCTTCCTTTACCTCATTGTCTAACTGACCATTTCAAAATTTGACCACCCATTTCCCTTTAATCTCTCATTTCCTTCTTTTTCCTCACTGAAGGCTTCCCTGTCCTCACTGAAAACTTGTTTTTCCACTGTTAAATTCATGTCTATGATTGCTAATATCCTTTTTTCACTGTTAACAGGTTCCCTGTACCTTAATGAGGAAACATAAGATAAAATCCCCAAACATGAAGCCATCCCTGCTGATGCTGACAGAATTATGGATCATGGTTTGTATTTGTGTAAAAAGGCATCTACAATATGGAATATGAAGGGAATATACTATATTACTGATTCTTATTCAAGATTTTTTTAAGGGGCCAACAATAGCTACTTTGGGATAAAAAAAAATTCATTAAAAAAAAAAACTATATTGCGAATTAAGGCTTGAAGCTTCATATATTAATAACACTAAGTTTTTTTTTTTGTATGAGTTAAATTGTCCTGAGTTACGAGGTCATATAGTAATGATGTTATAATGTTATATTTACTATTTTTGTTGTAGCAGCCTTAACCTTTAAAGGAAGGGCTAAATATATATATCCAGCACACCACAGATCGGGCAAACTTTAAGGTTGGCCAATTTACGAAAAAACATATCAATGGAAAGAATAAGATATGCAAATGCACATGGTATAAGAAAAAAAATTCTAAACCTTTTTTTTCTACCTTCCACAGGAAGTTGAAAGTGACTATTTACAACACCGTGTGGGCCTCTTTTACAAGACATTTGTAAAAACATGTTAATTTTACCAAGTTATTCATGTTTTTTTAATAATTTATTTTATAAAATTATAATTACAGCTCACACAATATCATAACAGATAAGAAACAAAATCAGTAACAAATTCTGAGTATATTTGTTGTAAAATATTTATGAGATTTACTGAGATGGGGAGATGCAGTAACTTTTGTAGTTATATATGTTTTTCATTTCTTTGCATTTTTCTTTACAAAATTAATTATAGCTGACATACTATCATAAAAATAAGAACTAAAACCAACAGCAATCCCTGGGTATATTTATGGGCAAATTAATAAAAAGATGTCCTGAAGCTGCAGAGAGATAGTACATCCTCTTCTGAAATCTCAAGGCATACTGACTGATATCGCTCCCATGCCGAGGTAATAAGTTGCCATAAGTCATTTATGGACCACTGAAGTGCTATGAACCTCTTTCCTGCTAAATTCATTAAAACAGCATGACACGTGAATATTAATACTCATACAGTGTTCCACCATTACCCAAAACCCGTTATGATCACTCATGAGGTTCATCCATTAAGGGTTAATATTTTTTGTGGCTAGCTCAAAAGTGTCTAAATGCTTCATCATAAAAAGTTTTCCACAATTATCTAAATGCTGTATAGTTTGCCATGTTATAACAACTATTTCTACCAGACATATGTCAAGATACTTTTCCAGTCAGCATCATATGACTGGCATAGAAAAAAAAGAGGTATGATCAACATTACCTGTTATTCTTCATTGCTGTATGCTTCCCCAAATCTAAATTCTCTAATGAAAAATCTACAAAATTTTGCTTCTTCTTCATCAACACATCATGTTCAAACCTGAAAGAAATTAACACTTTTAAACCAAATTCTTCAACCTGTGAATATCAAACTTTTTTTCTTTTAATAAAGCAAATTTACTTTTTCATACAAAAACATCACTCATATATGATCATATAATTGATCTTCAGGTGTCTGCAGACACTGCACTCTTTGGTGTAACAAACAGAAGATTGGCCCTAGCATAGTACATGCACACATGGGGCCTTAGGTACTTGTCAATCACTTGCATCATTCTTTGTATAGTCTGGAAGATATGAAGCTGCTGGACCATTGGGGCCGAGAGTCATGGGTTTTTATGAAAAAACTGTTTTATTACATCTTTGATTACAGCCTCCACACTCATATTGTATATTGCAGAGTTATAATTTATCATAAATGGCTGAAACAGAAAAAATGGCTTACGCCAGGTGATCAAATTAAGTTCAATTTATCACCTTCCCTCTCTGTCACAACAACTTCTCAGTAGCCCTCATCCATTTACCTTGCCATTAGGGGGATCCTGATGCATAGGACCAGGTACCTCAAAATACTAGTCTAACCCTGGCTTAGCTGGCTAGCCTATGCAAACATATGTTAACTTTATGCTGATAAAATGCAAATAAATAAGATGCATACTTTAAAGTTGTATAATTGTCTATTAAACACAAAACATCGAAAAATATGACAATTTTCCACACAAAATGTCTAACTCAAGGCCTCAGTAACAATATATTAACCTATCTAAACTAATATTCATAATCAAGTAACAGTACTATCACACAAAAGCAACACCAAAGTAGTGTGTGTGTGATGTATGTGTACTGAATGTTGTGATAAGTAATATTAAACAAAAGTCAACCGCCATACTAAATATAAATGAAGCAACACCAAAGTAGTGTGTGTGTGTGATGTATGTGTACTGAATGTTGTGATAAGTAATATTATACAAAAGTCAACCACCATACTAAATATAAATGATGAGTAACAGCAAACCACCTTATCCTAAACTATCCTGTTATACATTTTATGCACATTTTCTGTCTTTGTACAGACACTACCCTACTTAAGAACATTCAGGTTACGAACATTCAGAGCTACAAATACTGTAACGTGACCGTAAATTAAAACTGTGTTCTGAGCACTCCCCTTTGCCACCCGTAAGTTATCATCACAAGCATAGCAAAAAATATTCTTAATAACTGTAATGTAGCTGATAAGTACAGGAGTCTGTTAAGTTGAGGTGTTACTTTATATACTAAAGGGATATTATTATTATTATTAATTATTATTATTATTAATTATTATTATTATTATTATTATTATTATTATTATTACTACTACTACTACAGGCAGTCCCCGGTTATCGGCGGGGTTCCGTTTCGGCAATTTCGGGGGTTATTGGCGCCTCTGTTAGGTATGTATTGGCACCAATACCCAATTATCAGCGCCGATAAGCAGAAATCGGCAATTTTCAGTGCTAGACAACCACCATAAAACCGGATCGCTATTAACCGAGCCCGAGCCCCTTTAACCGACCGCGCAATTACTACTACTACTACTACCAGCAATGTACAAGGAATTATCGTAAACAAAGTAACTGTGACATTCGCTGGTACCAGCATATTCATCATCATATCTAAATAAGCCTCAATATACTTAGTTTTGGCAGATTCCATTGATAATGCACATAATATCGAAGTTAGTTAAATGTGATAAATGTGAACTGTCATACATTCAACTAGGCTTACCAAATTTTTGGCTTGTTGAATAATTCATTACTATTTCTGATAATTAAGAACCACATATTGTTTCAAGCAAAATACTGGGATAAAGAAAAGCAAGTACTAACATAAATGAATCCCTAACAGCTGTCTGTCAATGTAAGTTATCATAACTTGCACATTTAATATTAGTTGCATTGTACTAGTCGTCAACTTGTTAAAAACTTGCTAATTTTTTAGCCATCCCTTTTGTTACTGAACTGACCCTGATTTATCATAATAGATGGCTTCATTAAGCACCACTACTAGCTGCGTTGGATTTCAAAATCTTGGGCAATGAACATACTGCTGTATTTCAAATAAAATTCCAGTAGTAACATCCTTTACCTGTTTAGATGGAGGATTAGCACCGGAGGGAGCTTCCAAATATCAAGTTTCCGTACACATCCCCGTAATCTTTTGCACTTGGAACATTTATATTCAATCCTGCTGTCCTTATAGTAATGTTGAAGTAACTCCTAGGGGAAAGATGTAAAACCACTGTCAATATCAATCTCAAGTGTATCTGTCCAGTCAAGAATGACAGTAATAATCAACTGATACACATTGCATTTTATACAGCAGTTTATCTTTATTAATTCAAAGTAAATTAAAAGATCACTGAGTCACACTGCTAAACTGTAACAGTGCTCATCCAAAAGATATGTTCTTAAATGAGAATTTAAATAGAACATGGTAAGGAGATGACATGGCTAGGAAAGAAGGTTGAGGTGAAAGGACACTGCAAAAAATCTTTGTACCATTTACAGTGTGCCTTGCAAGGTGTACTGATGTATGTGATATATATAATTTGTCAAATTAAAAGACAAAAGAAGTTGCTAAAACAAAGATTTTTTCTATTATATCTAAACTTAGCCAAATGCTGATTGAGATCCCTCTATAAATTTTTTTCTCTTAGTCTTCTTAATTCTGTGATCAAGTACTCTTCATTTCACAACTTATTCTCCTGCCATACTGAATTTTACCAAAGCAATCACAGGACTGTCACATCAGTATTAAATAACAATAAATAGATCTATATTTATATACTGTACATTGAAACAAATATTAAATAAATAAATGTAACAATGCATGAATGAACAAGCAATTAAAAAAAAGAACAACATAACATTAAAAAAAATTAAATTATACTCAAGTGTACTTTCAGGCAGGGGAACAAATTCAAGATGTTGAAAAGCCATGGTACAGTCCAAGGCTTAAGAACAATGTTTGTATGGTCACCAACTGGCAAAAGGCAGTTAGGCTAATATGGTATGCGAAAACCCAACAGTTAAAATAGTGACAAATAATCTTATTAATTATACCAATCATAAAGGAAAAAAGAAGTGCTTGGACTTTTCAAGACGAGCAAAGAATATTTGATAAAGCTGTCAGTAGCATTTGTATACCTAAAATCAAACCATATTTTACAGTCTTGAAAATATGCAAGAAATTTGTGTAGCATGAAAGCATCAACCCTTACAGCTTTTAATGTATCATACTGTGAAATATGAAGTATCTATTGAAAATACACATTTTATATAATAACAATCACTCATGGAAAGACCAACCAACTACCACAGCAAATGGCATGCCAATGCCGTGTTTGCAATTCAGACACCTTTTTAAAAGATATTCTACAACTGTACACAATTTTATTCTATCAATTAATAACACACCTTCTCCCAATAACTAGACACAAAATTATGAATAAAAATAAGGCATACATAATCTCTGATGATGTGTTCAACAGCAAAATAAAGCATTTTACTTACTCTTAATGTACAACGTCCACTTGATGGAAAAGATAAGGAAATGATAGAAAATGGTTCAAAAGTCAGTGACCTATGAGAACAGGTGTCGCATTCAATTACAGATCGATGAAGACCATGGAAAAGTGAGCATACTATAGAATCATCTCTCCTCCGCAACTCTTCTTGCATTTTTTCTGCTGCTACATAATCTGGAATGTCGTCATAATTTTGTTCCTTCATTGGCAGCTTCTTTCCTGTAACCTGTGTTCATCAAATTGTAATTAGTTTCAATAACAACCTCTTTAACTATGGGCAATCCATCTAAAATGTAACATTAAAATATCCATACATTGGATTGGAAAAAATTCCTCTCTGACATTTACATATGTTGCAGCTATTAAAGAAATGCCTGAATTGAAAAACTTCAAATTATATGTGCTTAAGAAAGTACATACTTTGAACAGTGACCATGACAACAAAAAGACATCTGAGAGTTAGTAGTTAAAGCGTGTAATGAAAGTGAGTTATCACCATCTTAAAAATCAAAAACACATTCCTTTAGGCTATGCAGGCTTTATTAGGCCTATTTAAGGAGATAACATTTACAGCTCTAAAATTAATCATAAACCTCATTAAAACATTAAATATGTGCAAGGGTAGTTTGGAAAACTCCATTCTTCCAAAAATCAATCCCACTGAAACGGCATTCCGAACATTAGAGGAAGCACTTTACTTATAAAATTTATATTTTATACTTTTCAGAACTGAATAATAAAAAAATTAAATGTCATGAAAAGTAGGTGATGAATGTGTGATTTTAATAACTGACAATAGTAGTATTTCCCATGTTTTGCAAGAACTGTGTTGTTATATCCATCCACAGCAAAGCTTCCCTCTATTTAACCTATTTTTTTTCTTATGTACAGCAAGAGTTCCAATGTTAGTCTGGCATCAAAGAAGGCATTTCTCATCCGTTTCCTCCCACTTTCCTTTATCTTTATTACCTTAATAGTAAAAAATTTTTACAACTTAAGTTGTTGTTTAGTGCCTTATACTGAATTATGTTACTTTACTGTACTTTTTGTAATTTTGTCAGTTCAGCCTCATACAACTTTGAAAAGTCTGGCTCCAGCTCATAATGAGGAACTAGGATCTTCCCCAACACTCTTATCAAAGTTGAAAGTGGAGAACCACCCCAAACTCTTCATCATGACTTAATAATACTGTGAAGTATATTAAAAATACAAGGAAGTGTTTATATTAAAAATACAAGGAAGTGTTTCACCAACAAAGAACTTTTTGATCAGGATATATTTATAAATAATCAATCACTTCCTTTTCCCATTAAAGCCAACAGGTTGAGTTCATAAATATAAATATAAAATTTTCATCCAGAAATAGAATTACCTTCTCCATGGAGTATGCATATGGTACGAACTTGTACACACTTGAAATATTGAATTATAAACTAAACATACCCCAGAGCATAAACAGAAACCATGAGACGTAAAGGTTCACACTATGCAACATACACTGATGGGTCCAAATCTCCATCAGGCATGGGATTTGCAGGCACACTGCCAACATACCACTTCAACAACACTTCTGTTTTCACAACAGAATTCAAAGCAACAGGATGTGCCATCATAGATATTTAAAATTTTTGGTAACTAGAAGCCCTTCAGATTTATAAACCAAGAAATACCCTTGGCCAAGTTTTTATGGACTGCTGAGGAGCAAGAGCCTGTACCAGCACAAGGCTGGCTTAATCCAGACAGGCAGATAGATATCACAAGAAATTAAATTTTAACTTCTCAATTTATGTGAAGATAGTAAAAAATCCCTGTTGGGGGTTAATGCTGTCAGTGCACCTTACGTGGTGCTCTGTAGACATTTACTTAGGTTCTTTGCAGCATCTCTTCAGCCCAATTAGGTTCTTTGCAGCATCTCTTCGGCCCCTCGCTGCAATCCTTCATTGCTTTTACTGCAAAGTACCTTCGTTCATCTTCTCTTTCTTTATCTTGCTTTCCACATAAATATTTCATGGTGCAACTGCAAGGCTTTCTTCCCGTGACACCTTCAGAGCCTTTTTACTCTGAATTTCCCTTTCAGCGCTGAATGACCTCATAGGTCCCAGCGCTTGGCCTTTGCCCTAAATTTTATATTCCATTTCCAATGGTAAAAATGTATAAATCTGTTGGATCCCTGCCCATGTAGGCATCAAAGGAAATGGAGAAGCTAATAAAACAGCCTGAGCAGCAACTACTATGACAAGATCACATGTAGACTAGGTAACATCTCTTAAAACCCATCATAATTAATAAATGGCAAAATATATGGAATGATGAACCAGATAGTAACAAATTAAAACAATCAAGTTATGTGGGAATATAGAATTCACCATATCAAGAGGAACTACACACGTAAGTAATGTTGACTTTTCTTAGAAGTGATCATTCTTGTTTGACCACATATAATTCATGAATAGCCCACATGATCTAATACCTCTATGTACAGCATATTAAGTGACACTCACTTGAACAATTATTTTTCATGTGAATGTTCAGACTATAATCAACAACAAACATCAAGATCTGGAAACAAACCAAAACATATATTGGTAATTTAATAAGTAACATCTAAACATTATTATAATTAGTGACATCTTTCATGCTAACTTTATGAGAGCTAAATAACCTAGACCAATTGTCTGATTAAACTCAGTAGGTCCTTGGCTTACAGAGGGGGGGATCCATTCCAGCGCCACGCCAAAAGTTCACTTCTGCCATAAGTCGGTGTTTCGCCTTTAACAGCGCTATAACTTGATGTTGCATCAAGTTACAGTGCCATAAGCATCATTAGCCTGATTCCTATTCTTGCTGTTAGCACAATAACTTGATGCAACATCATGTTATGGCGCTGAAAAAGTGCTGTAAGATTGAATCCACCGTAAGTCAGTGACGCACTTTACTTTAATAATATTTAATTTTGTAAAATAAAACCAATTTGTTTTTTCTGTAAATAATTACAGCCGACCCTCGTTAAGATGGACTAATAGGGGGCGCTAGGGTGTCTGTCTTAGCCGATGGTCTGGGTTAATCAGCGATATCTATTCAGTATATATGTATACCTATAAATATGACATTTTTATTCTAAAATAATGTTTAACACATACTTACCTGTTAGTTACATACATAGCTTTGGTCTTTGACGCCACGGCAAAATTTCAAACAATGCGACAGCGCTCAGTCCAATATCGGGTGGATCGCCCTTACCTGCCCTCTGTGGAGTGCTAAGAACTATTCCCAACATGCTTCAGAATAATTTGCCTACCTGTCCCCCCGTGGGGAGGAGTGGGTGGGCTTTCAGATATGTAACTAATGGCAATATATGTTAAAACATTATATTAGAATAAAATGTCATTCTTCTAACTTACCTGTTAATTACATATAGCTGATTGACACCTTTAGGAGGGTGGGGCAATGACAGCCAAAAGAGTTGTTGGAAACATTAAGTTATTAATGAAAATTTCTTAGTTCCTCACCTTTCTTTAAGGTAGCTGATTCCACAGTTACTGCCTCCAGTAACCTGCTATCCTTAGAAACCTTAGCGGGGTATAATGACCTGGTCGCAGATTGTTAAGCTGGGTATCAGTCACCCCAGGACATGGCGTGACAATACCACCAGCATGCCTGCTCAGGCGCCTGCACAAACATCATGAATTACAAAGGGGTCACCCAACACCAAAGAAAAGCATAACCATAAAAGCAAAACCAACTGTAGAGAGGTAAAACTATCCAACACTTACCCTCACAGACAACCGTGAAAAACCTTCACACTCCAAAAAACAAGTAAGTAAAGGTAGGTTAATCCTCCTTTACCCCTTTACCCATTACCGTACAGATACAACAGCGGGCCCTAACGTGCTGCACCCATCAAACACTGTTCGTGAATTTATAGAGATAATGCAAAGTAAATACAGACTACATCTCCAGTAGGTTGCTTGCACAATATCTTTAAAGGGAGAGGTTCCTTTTATAAGCAGAGAAGTAGAGATAGTCTCTACTGTGAGCCTCACTTTTACACATTTTCAAATCATTCTCTGAAATATTGGAGTGAGTCAGAAATCAGACTAATAAAAGGGACATGGCATTCTGGACATCGGTCTAAGAGGGTTCTGACCTAACACCATGGGCAACTGAAGGACCTCATCTTTTAGTCCTTCGCCAAATAATATTTCAAGGCTCTGACTGGGCAGAGGAACCTCTCCTGCTCCTTACCTACCAATTCCGACAGACTCGGAATCTCAAAGAGCGAGGCCACGGGTGCGAAGGGGTCTCGTTCTTGGCCATAAAAACAGTTTGAAAGAACAAATTGCTTTTGAAGCAGAGAATCCTACTCTCTTATCCAAGGCGTGGATCTCACTGATTCTCTTAGCTGTAGCTAACAAAACTAAAAAAAGAGGGTTTTCCTCGTAAGATCTCTTAAAGAAGCAGAATCCATAGGTTCAAATTTCTCAGACATAAGCCACTTCAGGACTACATCAAGATTCCACGAAACAACTTTAGCATCTGACCCCTTAGAGGTACCGAAGGATTTAATAAGGTCCGTTATATCTTGTTATTAGAGATATCCAAACCTCTGTGACGAAAAACAGTAGCCAACGTATGCTCACGATAACCTTTAATTGTGGATACAGAAAGGTTCTTATTCGAGGAACAAAAGAAAATCCGCATCTCGTCACCGAGGGTTCTGGAAGAGGAAATGTCATGATCTTTGCACCATGAACGAAACATATTCCACTTGGACTCATAGACCTTGATCGAAGATGGTCTTCTGGCTCTAGCGATGGATTGAGCCGCTTTCTTGAAAAATCCTTTGCTTCTGAGTAGGCGTTCGATAGTCTGAGAACGCAGTTAGCCCAGACTTGACAGGTTTTCGTGAAATCTCCTGAAGTGGGGCTGTCTGAGTAAATCTACTCTGTTTGAAGGCTCCTCGGGGAAGTCGATCAAGAGATCCATGAGAACTGGGAACCAATCCCTGGAAGGCCAGAAGGGGGCTATCAACGTCATCCTGGTGTTGGAGTGGTGCTGAAATTTCCTCAACACCGCACCTAACATCTTGAACGCGGGGAAGGCGTAAAGGTCCAGACCCGACCAATTCAGTAGCATTGCGTCCGTCTGGAAGGCTGCTTGGTCCGGGACAGAGAGCAGAAGATTGGGAGCCTGTTCGACTTGTTCGTCGCGAACAGGTCTACCAGAGGTTGACCCCAAAGTCTCCACAGCGACTTGCACACTTCTTCGCGTGCAAAATCCACTCTGTGGACAGAACCTGGTGCTTCCTGCTCAAGAGTCCGCTCTCACGTTGAGGGCTCCCTGAATGAATCTTGTTAGGAGCAGAATCTTGTGCTTCTCTGCCCACAAAAGGAGGTCTCTTGCTACCTCGCTGAGGGAGTAAGAATGAGTGCCCCCCTGTTTTTTTATGTAAGACAACGCTGTGGTGCTGTCTGAATGAACCAGAACTGTTTGTCCCTGTACGAATGGTAGGAAGTGTACGAGACTCAGGTGGATTGCTTTCAACTCCTTCTTGTTGATGTGCCATTCTTTTTCTGTCGCATTCCACAAACCTGAAATTTCTTTTACACCC
The DNA here is from genome assembly GCF_040412425.1 of Macrobrachium rosenbergii. NCBI lineage: Eukaryota > Metazoa > Arthropoda > Malacostraca > Decapoda > Palaemonidae > Macrobrachium > Macrobrachium rosenbergii. Next base: position 13,593,991 of record NC_089752.1, on the reverse strand, counting down.
AACGTCGCTCCCCATCCTACTTCTGGACGAGTCTGCAAACAGTTCGTGGTTGGGTTCGACGGAAATAGAGAGAGACCTTTCTCTAATTTTCTTCGATCTAACCACCACCTTAGATCTTCCTTGATAAGATCCGAGATTGGAAAGGAGAAGGAGTCTGGAAGCGTTTTCCTGTTCCATTGCTCCCTGAGGTAGAATTGGAAGGGGCTCATGTGAAGTCTCCCAGGAGACAAACTTTTCTATTGACGCCAGAGTTCCCAGGAGGCTCATCCAAGCCTTTGCAGAACAGGTATCCATATCCAGAAAGTTCTGGACTTTGCGAGACAGTCCGAGATTCTTTGATCTGACGGAAAAGCCAGAAAAGGAACTGCTTCAGTCTCATTCCTAAATAGATCCTGGATTGTGAGGGAGATAGGTGAGACTTCTTCCAATTGATTAGAAGTCTAGCTTCTGTGTCAAGTCGAGAGTTACTTGCAAATCCTCCAAGCACTGAGGCTGAGACTGGGAACGAAGGAGCCAATCGTCGAGATAGAGAGAGATCTTTATTCCTCTGAGATGAAGAGCTTTGGCAACAGTGGACATAACTCTTGTGAATACTTGAGGGCTGTGGACAGACCGAAGCACAGAGTCCTGAACTGATAAGTCTTCTCCTGGAAAACGGCGAAGAAACTTCCTGGACGCTTGGGATGGATCGAATGTGAAAGTAAAGCGTCCTGCAGATCTATTGAGACCATCCAATCCCCGGACGAAGAGAATTGAGGACGGATTCGTCGTCTCCATCGAGAAACTGGTTTCTCCACGAAAGGTTGAGAGAACTCAAGTCCAGGACTGGTCTCCAGCCGCCTGAGGCCTTTGGAACAAGAAAAAGGCGGTTGTAAAGCCTGGAGAGTTGACTTCTTCCACGATCTCTATCGCTCCTTTTAAAAGCATGGAGTCTACTTCGCACTCAGAACCGAGCATTTTTCTAAGTTGCTGGAATATGCTGTCAAAGCTAAAGGTTCTGTTGCAAGAGGGGGCCTCTTGAGGAAGGGGATAGAATATCCTTCCTTTAGCACGGACGTGGTCCACTGGTCCGCTCCGATCTCCTCCCAAATTTGCCAGAACTGCTGAAGTCTGGCTCCGACTAGTGCATGGAGGACATGCAGATCACTTTTTACTTGAGGGTTTGATAGTCTTGGAGACAAATCTTGCTTTGCCCGGAAACGAGATACTGTACGGGTGAGGGCCTGCTACGAAAGGGCCTATCTTGATTAACTAGAGGGACGAGTTTGCTGGCAGAGAAGGTTGAGGAGCTTTTGGTTTCCGAGTGGATTGCGCCAAAAGGTCCTGTGTGGACTTCTGAGTAAGGGATTTGACACTTGGCCACAAGTTCTTGAGGAAAAGGTACTTCTTATCCAGAGGTGCGAAAAAGAAGAGCGATCTTTGAGTCCTAGAAACTCACGGCGACAAAAAGAGCACCAAAGTTGTCGCTTCTTAAGAACTAACATTGAAGATGGAGGCTAACTCAGGCGCACCGTCACGAATCCCTTTATCTAAGCAGGACATAACAGAAGAGAAATCATCGAAATGCGCTTGAAAGACCAAAAGACTTTACCTTCCTACCCAAAGCGCCAATAGTCCAGTCCATAAAACTGATGACTTCCAAAACTCTGAAAACGTTCTTCAAGGTGGTCCAACTCTGAAGGAGAGAAGAAAATCCGAGCCGAAGTTCATCGCAGAGCGGCCAGTAGAGTCAACGAGACTGGAGAAGTCTCCCTGAGAGGAGGGCAGAAGCTCCCAGAGAAAACTTCCCCAGTGTCGTAGCAAGCCCGTCTTAGTAGAAAGCTTGGAAGGAGGGGAAGCAGAAAGTGGTTTTCCCTGATCACGTTTGTCTTCCAACCAGGAGTTCATTTTCTTTAATGCCTTTTTGGCTGAAATAGAAAGCACTAACTTCATAAAGGAAGAGGTAGGAGGTTTGAGTCTCTTGCGTGTACTGAGAGAGGGGAAGCCGGGCCGAGGTGCAAAATCCTCAGGAAAATTATCAATAAAAAGCGAAGAAGCTTCTTATAATCCGGCGAGAGGAGTCTGGTTTGTCTTACAGGAAACCTCTTCCACAATCCTTCCTCAGACCTAAATAGGAGAAAAACCTTCCGCTTGCACATACACATCTTGTGAAGGAGGAGTAGGAGCCTGAATAAGAGCTTGAGGAGGAGCCTGAGCCTGAGTAGGCGCCACAAGTAGGAGCCTGAACTGGCGCCACAAGAGGAGTTCTGAACTGGTTCAAGAGGAGCCTGAACTGGCGCCATAAGAGGAGCTTGGAACTGCCACAAAGGAGGTGCCTTTGGATGGCGCCACCTGACGCCACCTGAGGCCGCTTTGAGCCTGAGAGAGCGCTAACTGAGGAGCGCCCTGCGCCTGACCAGCGTGACTGAGCCTGATCCTGAACCAAAGGAGGATCAAGAGACACAGGATCGAGAGGAGTTGCACTGGGCGCTCCGAGAGCTTCGAGACGAAGGAGGAGGCATCAAATACACTTCAGAAGGCTTTGCTGGAGAAGAACCAGGCCTTCCCGAGCCGTCAAGAATGCTTCCATTTTCTTGTGCGCCGTTTCGAAGAAAGTCATGAGTAGACGAGGATCCAACTGGGGAACTGATGATCAGTAGAGCCAGGATCGTATTTGATGAGGAAGAGGCGTAGAAGTCACAATAAACTTACGTAAACCAAAGGAGAAACACCGAAGGGAACGCTGGGCAACACCCAATGGGAAGTCTTATGCCTCTTGCATGAGCCTTGCGCCTGGAGAAGACTCTTCTGACGACGAAAATCTCTCCGGATCTCCCAAAAACTACAGGAGGCTGAGGTTTAAATGGCTTCTTCTTCTGAACCGCTGAAGCGAAGATTCCTGGACCTCTTCAATGGTCTAGACTCGTCGGAAATCTCCAGCCTCTGCCAGTTAATCACTGGAGCTTGAAGAAAGACACTTCCTTGAGTCGCCTTTCCAACGGCGCTCTGAAACAGCCTGGGAAACAACAGGACTGTTCGGGAGGGGCGCTGCTCGTGGAGCAGACCCCACTCGCCTCCCTTTTTGGACTTTCAGCGCATGTCTTCTCCCAGGAGCAGGGGAGCTTGACAGAGGCTTAGGTCTAGGAGGAAGTAGGCGAGCAACCACCTCCTCCACCACTAACACTTTGCACTGCACTTAAATTATTCACAATATTTTGGAAAGAATCCACACGCTCATGAAGGGATTTCACATTAACGCCAATATCCTCCATGGCCCCACAATAAGGTTAAATCTGGCGTCCATCTGGACTTGATACTCAGACACGTAACGGGTTCAGGGATATCAGTGAGTCAGGAATAGGAATATTAGTATGCAGGGATATTAATAGAAGTTTCCTGCATAGCTAAGGGAGATTCGGTTTCTGAGAGAGAGAAGAAGAACTTCTAGCTAAAGCTTTCCTGGCTCTATCTTTCTCAAGCTTCTTTACATACTTAGATAGAGCCTTCCAATCTTTTCAGTCATACTGACACATTCATCGCACTTCCTCTCATATGAACATTCCTGCCTCTACAAGCCACACAAATTGAATGAGGATCAAGACTAGCCTTGACCAACCTCGTCTTACAGCCTTTGCTGCATACCTAAGGTATAAGACCCAGAATCTGACATAATTATCAGAAAACCTGACTAAATAGGTGACAAAATAACTGGCAAAGCCGCAAACCAACAAAGAGTACTTCACCAAGTGAAAACAGCTCGATGTAGGCAGATACAATGAAATTTATTTCAGTACCGACAACAATGTCGCGTGGCACAAATTATTCTGAAGCATGTTGGAATAGTTCCTAGTACCCGACAGAGGGCAGGTAAGGCGATCACCCGATATTCGGACTGCGCTGCATGCGTTTTGAAATTTGCGTGTAGCGTCAAGACTAAGCTACATGTAACTAACAGGTAAGTTGTATGTGTTAAAATACTGTATTTCTTAACTTTTATAAAATTGTATCAATAAACAAAAGTAGAAATGTTTGAATTAAAGCTCATGGTAAAGATCAAAAATGAAGATATAAAGCATGATAAAAATGATAGAAATTGAGCTGCATATGTAGATACCTAGGCTGAACATAAATGCATATTTGTTAAGTACAATGATGGGTCTCAAAATGAAGAAGTAAGATTTTTTCCTTTTTCATGTTTTTTTATTTTGGTTATTTATTCATTTAGTTTTATTATTATCTATATATTAATATATACTGTTAAATATATGTGAGATGACTAAGATCATCAATGTAATAAAGAATGGGACAATTAAGACCATAAGTTCACTTTTGTTTTGTTTTCAACAAAACTATCACGTAAAATGCAAATATACATGATCAAAATGACTGTAATTCAACTTGTGAATTTTATCTGATAAATAAGACTATAAAATACATTTTATCATATCGATCTTGGAGGTTGTTTTTCATTGTTGCCAAACAATGTAGATCATCAAGTTTGCAGTCGTAAATGAAGCCTGGAGTCCGGGAAATAAGTTCATGAAGTGATGACTGTAACATTAACACAGCCTGTTGTGGGATTTTTTCTTTTTCACTATATTAACATTAAATTATTGTTGAATTCATGTTTTCATGAAGAAAGTAATTAAAGATTTTGACAAGGAAAAATCTATTTCTGAGAGGGCGTGTCACCGGTGAAATAATCCATTCAGCACTTATTTCAGGTAATTCCGTTGCTGAATACCAGAAAGCTAAATGTAAAGCTAGGTTACTACCCCCAGAGGCTGACTCAATGGAGTCATATATGGTAAAAGGGTGAGTGTGCAATCACGGGACCCTGCCCTATAAAGATTCCCAATGTCAAAGTCCCAATGAGAGAGGTGCGATACAGGGCCATGTGCATCACTTTCATGGGACTGCCCAGAGCAACATTAATCATTCATGTTGCTTCCACACTAGATGAAATGTTTTACCATGGGAGGAGAATGAAAAAAAACAGTGGAGGGTCACCGGGTGACCGGAGCCCCTCCCCAGAAATAGATTTTCCTTTTTGATAAAATCTTTTTTGGATCAGGGTCCATGTCAGCTGGTGAAATAATAACAGAGAAATAAATATCATTCTTATGCTATTAAAGACTTTAAATAGAGATGTTGAAAACTTGGGAATTCCACCCTGAACATTAGAAAGAAAATTCACCTAAACATTAGTAAAGGTGCTAAATTCATGTAATGAAAATAATGTAAGTGGCCGTCTAAGATCATGAGCTTTAGGGTGAATCTGAATAGGCTTGTATAAAGAAAATACTTTCTGCTAATAGCAGACACAATGGCTTATAACCCCCTCTTTTTAAATAAAGAGAGGACCTGACAAAATTAAGTCCTGTCTAAAAAAGCCTGCAAAGGAGAAAACTGGGCACGAGAGACAGACCTTGTGAAAGGGGAGTACTTTCCAAGGTGACCACCGAAAATGAGGACCCTCAACTGTAGATAGAAATTATTGAGTAACTTTTCCATCAGTAGTCAAATAATCCAGATCATGACAACGTTCAAAATTAGTGCCATCATGACGTGTCTATAAATAGAACAAGTAGAGGGCTGTCATTGGCTGTAGATCTCCATGGCAAACAGCCAGCCAATCTGGTTTTAGCTGTATTCTGTCTCTGACGTTTGCTCAGAGAAGCTGGCGATGACATAAGTGCGTGTGTTTGAATACAAAACGTAGTTTTTAATAATGTATGTATTTTACTGGTTACATAAGGAATAGAATGAATTCCTTCTTATTACTTTGAGCGCAAAATTGCTCGTTCAGAGATTCTTCAGCAACAAAATATATATTTTTTTTTGCTTCAGATGTTTACCAAAGCTGCACTGACATACCTTTAAAACAAAATTCTTCTCTAATCTCTCGAGGGCAGAACTACGCTGCATAGAGGGAACTGGCAATTCTCTCTCTCTCTGTCATTTGCCATGTAAACACAGATAGAATTTGAGGGAACTGGCAATATATTCTCTCTCTCTCATGTCATTTGCCATGTAAAAACAAGTATTGTTCTGTAACTCAGCTTTTGTCTTCGTAAGGTTTACCTTTGTCAAAGTATTTTCTTTCCTAAAAAACACACAATGCATCGTACTGTAGCTAACAATCTGGCAGCAGACAGGTAAAACTATTAATGCTCAGTGACTGGCTTCGATACTTCCTACCGATCCAGACAACAGCGTTTCTTAATGATGGTATGTACCATGTGCAAGGTAAATTGGTTACAAGTTAAAAGCATTTCAGTTCAGTATAATATAAATACAGAACAGTATACAGTATATAAAATAAAAATATAAATGAAAAGTTTTTTTATTTACCTTTGGGAAATAAAGAGGGAAATGGTACGCAACGAGCAGAGGAGCAGTAACTATCTTAAATCGTGGTCGAACATTATGTATTTTAAATCGGCTGACCCTCTTTGGTATCCGTCTTATCTGATATCCAGGTTAATGAGGTCCGGCTTAATGAAGGTTGACTGTACTTGAGAAATTTAGTGCCATCCAACACTGCTACACAGCATTTTGTTTTAAATCAACTATGTTTTGGAATGAAACATTTTTCCTTTACAGTAAATATTAGTTTGCCAGTACTGTAAAACTATCACTGAAAGGACTCTGCCTTTAAAGAAAAACAAAATTCAATCCAGCATATCATGATTTCAATTATGCATGTCTTCAATATTTCTGTATTAAGGCCTTGTCAGCAACAAAAATACTTGAGACTTCATTTTTTTTTTCCTTGCATGGATTTGGAATTAAAGCCTTTTACCATCCTATTTCCTTTCATTTACTGTACGTGACCAATCCATTTAACACTGTTACACCTTATTACCTCTGATGAACTTTTTAAAAGTTATCTTGTGAGAATGCTTATTCCTAACACAAATTGTGTTTACAAATTTCAACCCTTTCCTCCTGTGAACATGATTAACTCAACATGCCCTTCGTGCAATTCCAGGACTTTCCTTAAACCTTACACATCCCATAAGTTTACTGTACTGTTTTTTACAGGTACAGTATATGTGGACAGCTAATTCATCATCATCTTCTTCATTCAACATTGATCACTGTTGAGTACCCATATGATTTACTGTATGGTTATGTTAATCTTAAACTTCTGAAATGATATTAACATGCTTTGATATCATCACATTGGTGAATTTTCAATGATATGTTTGGATCTGATCATCACTGAACAAATCCAGAGTGGCAGATTTTCTGCAATCTGTTGGAATCGTTCATAAAAACCCCATGAATAACTGAAGGCACAATTGTTGATCTGCGAGTAAGCGGGGACCCACTGTATCCTAGTTGCTTGCTTTGTTTAAGTTTTCTCTGCCATACTGTAGGTACATATATATTTTGATAGAATTAAATGCTTATATGTCAACACCAAATTTTATTTTAATATTCCCGTCTGAAATACGGTCTTATATGTCAAAAAAAAAAAAAAAAAATACAGAATCAAAATTACTTCTTACTTGTTGTGTGTGACATATAAAGCTTTTCTTTAGTGTTATCTCCCTTAAAATTTAAATTTATTTTGTACTACAATATTATTGAATATTTACCCATATCATTTACATAACAGGTATCTGTAAGTTTGCTTGCTTTCCAGTAGCACAAGTGCAAGCTCTGTGTCAACCATACTGCTATTTTGTATATGTTAACGTAGCCACTTGTATAGTGCTTTGTGTTGTAGCCCAATGAAGCGTTGTGTTGTACAGTAATATTTTGTGTTATTTGCTTGTCATTAGTATGCGTAAGTGAATTTTCCAAGGTGTTCCATGTAATGTCTGCCATATTCATGTCCTCGAGAGATTGGCTCTCACTTGCTGTGTTCCACTTTTTGAAGCCAACAATGTTCTTTAGTCTCGCCTACAGTATTTGCCAAGACTAATTAGCCAATCAATGGACTTGCTGCAAGAACAGGAAGACTTACCAGGCAAGGAAGGTCAAGTACTCTGCTTCCAAAGTTTCTGCTAAACAGCAGGAGTTGGTGCTACACAAGAAAGGTCAAGTGGTCTGCTATCAAAATTTTTGGCTTTTTTGATATGGTATTTTCAGCTCTGTGGTTGGCCTCTGGATCTTTAGTCAAGAGGCAACAAACTTCTTAGCAACATGCCACTGCCCAGTGTTCAGCCTGCCCACTTACCTGATTATAACCATGCCATCAGCTCCTGTTTTACCTGCTGTTTCTGCTTCGCAGCCTTTGCTTAATCCTTCTATTGCTGTTTGTGTGGTACTGTCCACAATTTGTACTGCTGCATGGATGGTACATTGTGCCTATTTTGCTATGCCTATTGCCACTAATCTTATTACTCCTTGTAGAAGTTCACACACTTCCAAGGTAGAGCATTTTTAAGAAATGCACACAGTTCATATGTTGATGATAAACTATATTTCTTCAGTGTCTGATTCCATCAAGGCTTTTGTTATTTCTTTTTTACTTCCAAGTGCAAAGATGAGTTACATTTTAGAATACCACAGTATTTTGCATGTTAAAAAGGCCTATACAGTATTAATCATTCTTCTGGTGTGTGTATATACACAGCATAATGTTTAATAAGTAATATACCTTAGCCTACTGTGCTGCAGTCTTGCTGTAGCAACACTAACAATTTGGAGAAAGACCCTATTATTGTTTTTTAAGATTCAATGAAAATGAGAGAAGGCCTATTTCTGTTCTTGATTAAATATTATGTAGTGTAATATATTTTCACTGCTGATATGGTAAAAAAAAAATTTTTTTTCAATTGAAAATTTGATTTTAACTTTGCCTCCCCCAATTCATATCACTGATCTTATTCAGAAATTGTTCTCTTCAATCAGCTGATTTATCCATTTGATTCTTGTGTTTACAGAGAGTGTAATAAGAGGGATAACATTGTCACACCTTTCACTCATTTATAGTTTTACAGTATACAGTAATTACTGTATACAGTACGTTGTTTAGTTGCTCATCTCAGTTGTTGGAACATCTGGGTTTACTGGCTCTTTTTATGGAATGTTATGTTATTGCTGCAATCCCTATGTTATTACTGTATTGGTATTATGGTTCAGATTCTGATGGGCTAAAATACAATATAAAATATAAAATTAACTTGACAGTGTCAGGAAAACACAAGACTGCCATGTACAAAAATGCAAGCTAATAGTGGCAGATTCAAAATTTGCCAAACTGTATTAGTTCAAAACAGCCCTAGTATTTGATAAGACCCTTTACTGTTTTTTCTAGTTAAAACTAATTTTTATTCTAAAAACTGCTTATCCCTTACAAAGACATAGCCTAGCCAGTGTGTGTGTGTCTCTGAATGATATGATAGAGTTAAGGAGATGAACAAATGAACAGTCAGTCAGAGACACAGACAGAGATTCCTGTAAACACCCAGAATTTGTCTGTAAGGGTAAAACAGACAGAAAAGACAGCAATTCCTGTATTAGATCCACAATTTTGTTTGTCAGGATAAAACAAACAGAAAAAGAAAGTGATTCCTGTAAAGACCAAACAACTATTGGAAAGGGTAAAACAAACAAACACACCGTCATAAAGGAAGTGGTTCCTACAAAGATAAAAAAAAAAATTTGTTTGCGAGGTTAAAATGGACAAATAGAAAAAGCAAGTGATCCCCGGCCTTACTCCAAAATTTGTTGTTAGAGTAACATAATAGACAAAAGGCCATATTCATACATAATACAAAATGAGCAAATTATTATCTGACCTTATTTAAATCTTCATGTAACCAGTCCATAAGTTTAATCAAAAATTCATGTGAATCCTGCTGATCGTATCCCTGGAAAGGCTTGTGAAATCGACCAACAGTGTTCTGAAATAAGACAAAAAATGAGAGCATATCATATTAGTCTTAATAAACAATGTAAATGTTTTAAATACTATGAATCTATTTGAATTTTTCTATTAGCAGAGATAATATCTGCTATATTTATTTCCTTCTACATCAAGATTACTTTTCATGAATGCTTTGACAAGTTCAATAATCAGATATAATATATGCTATATTTATTTCCTTCTACACTGAATTACTCTTTAAGAATGTTTTGACAAGTTCAATATAAAATTACCCAATCTTCAGCTTACACTGATGTTAATGTTTAAACAAACACATATAAATTTAATGTATATATATATGGGTGTGTGCAAAAGATAGGGACAAGACTTGAATTACTCATAGAGGCCAAGGTGGACATGTATGAAAGGATTATGAAGTCAGCTCTCCTCTATGGATGTGAAGTGTTCATGTTGAATGTTAGTGAAAGAAAAATAGTTGGGCTGTCAGGAAGAATTGTCTGTGTAATGTATGTGGCATAAGAAGAACTGGTTGGGTAAGAAATATAGAGGTATATTTAAGTATTAAAAAGGCTGGCATTTGAAAGATGGATCAAAGTAATTTGATGCAAATATGTGGAAAAGTTGCTGGACTGAAAAATGTATAATTCAGAAGTGTCACAAGGAAGGAAACAAACCATGCCTACCCACATTTACCGTTCCCTCATCTTAACCAGTTTTCCACACCCTCAATTTCTAGCCCTACTCGAGGTTATCACTACACATCATATGCAAATACATGATATTTCAAGACAAGTACAATGAAGTGATTAAGTGTTATTTACTACAACATAAGTAATTAAGTGTTATTTACTACAACATACATAAAATTCAAGATACTACAGACAATCACAATGATATTCCTAATAACAATGGAGGAGCACTGTAACATCCATCCATGCAAGAAAAACAGTGTAAGGCTACTAAGAAAATTAGCAACAAAGTTTTAAAGAGCAATCCTTCTCCCTTTGGAAACTATTTTTTGGTTTTAATGAGCAGCAAGCCTTTGGAGGCTAATAAAAGCTTTATTGAATAATCAACCCAGCTTTCTGCAAAACATCCTATGCTTTAGCAATTAATCTGGATGGTCTTTTCAGTCATGCTGGTACTTAATTTCATGTAAAATAAAAACTGAATGGCTCATCATAAAAAGGATTATCTAATACTGTATGAATACCATAAAAATAAGAGAGTACATACCTTCAGGTCCCACATAGCTATCGAACGGTACTGCCCACACCAAAGGGCTCTAAAGACAGCTCCCATTTCCTCGCAAACATCTCCCTGGTGTTTACTATTTGGATTAATATCTTCACTGAAATCAAGAAAAAACATATCCCATTAACATTTTTCCATATGCAAACTGTCTTACATGGCATAATAGGTTTAACTGAAAATGAGTCCTACGACTACAATACCCTGTACCGCTGAACTTGGAATTTGCTCCTAGGTTTTTATTGGTAAGTATTTGGTAGATGGCAATATCTAACCTGTCCATGCTATTTTACTATAAAAGGACATCTAGCAAGGATAATTTAGATGTTCATGAAATTTCTGTATTTGTTTGACATTTTCAAATTAGGTAAACCTTAAAATATATGGATTACTTAAAGCAGGGAAATCTTTGAAAGATCCCAATGGCAAAGTTTTATAATAAGCTAGCCTATGGCCTACTAGCCTATATAATTATCATAAGACTTAGCACTATTTTATCTTCATTATTTCCTATTAAAGTTTCTAATAATGATATAATCGATCACTTTTAAAGCTTTTCTATAGGACCTTTTCTCTATAGATTTCTAAGCTTCTCATTCTCTTACATATTCTTTGAACAGGCACTATGATATTTAATTATGGATTCACAACAGTTTATTAGCTAGCTATTTCTACCTAGTACCTAAGAATTCTTATCTTATATTTAATTTTAGAATTATTAAGTAATCTCTGCTGAAAACACAGAAACAAATTTATAGCTACTTGTCTGTTATATTTGAAGTTTTGCTTATCCATCTTTTTTCCTCTTAATCATATTTATCATATTCTGTCCCCCTAGATATTAACAAAATCCAAATCTTTAAAGGCTGGATCTTTGAGTGTTTATTGTGTCCATAAAACATTTACATACCAGCAGCTTAAATCATAGCAATTTTCCAACAAATCTGATTTACTGTGAGACAAAAGAAGTTTGAGAATGTAGTAGATTGGATTCCTTTGTTTTCATGAATAATTACCTTCAACTAGACAGCAAATAGGTTTTCAAAACACAGGTTTTGACGTAGGAAAAACCTATTTTTGGTAGGCGCTGTTGAGCCTTCAGTTTAGTTACCTTCAGGTGTACCAGGCTCCATGTTACCAAACCAGTAACAATGAATTCTCTTCTAGTTGGTCTTTTTGCCAGGTATTGTATCGTAATGTTAACATTATAACATGTGATGGAGTATATAATGGACTCAAAGATAAGAGAGCCTTTCCTTATCTTCAGCAAAAACTAGACCGTTTTTCCAACGTCAAAAGAACCTGCAAGAAAGAGAAGTGACTATTGTGCATGCACATCCACCCTCTTGTTTACAACCGGGCCATTAAAGACCAAGGACATTACTCTCTGTCAATGCAGGATGGTCCCTTGCCCAAATCCCATGCCTTTTCGTCACAGAAGTGGAAGGGTTTTGAGGACTCGATATCGACTACCAAAAATAGGTTTTTCCTATGTCAAAATCTGTTTTTTGATAGCGTAGTCGCTTGTTTCGTAATCAAAGGAAAAAACATTTCTGGTCCAAGGTCAAGCCATAGATTTCAAGTCCATTCTTTATTCCCAATCTCTAAGGGTTTGGTACCATGGAACAGAAACTATATACATGAAACGTTTTAGGATGTAGTTTCTACAGTGGCTTACCTAAGCATGCTTGGTGTGGTTGCAGTACTGTCGCCCTTCTCCCGGCGATAGTCAGCATACTCACCGTCAATAAGACCCCTGGTTTTCTGCCGTAGAACCTAGAGGTTAAGATTAACCATGCCACCTACTGATACACATTGTAGTCAAATTTGTTTGAGCACTTGGCAATAATTTCACTGAAGACCACCCTGTACATTCAGAGACTTCGAAAGAGACATCTCTGAAGAAGGCCAACGATGTACCTACTTTCCTAATATCATGTGACCTAGGAAAGGAGTGTGGATTTGCCTTTTTAATGAGAAACTAAAATCATTCTCAGCCCTTGTAGGGAGAGTGGTTAGTTTGCTCTAGGGTGTAGGAAAATAGGACCCTCTGGGATGTTTGCCGTAACTTCTAGGTAAACCCTAAGTGCTTAAACTGGGCATAATGTCTTGTCTGCTAAATTCAGTTTTCTTAAAAGAATAGATTTCCTTTTTAAAGATCCTCATTCTTGGCCAGGAATAATGGGCAAGGGGACAATAATAATTGATGGTCAGCTGTTTGCGTGATGCATCATCCCCGTCTAAGAGAGCCCAGTTCACTAATACGAGCTCCTGATGCTAATGCAATCAAGAAGTTTGCCTTTTGTAGCATGTGCATTGTGGTTGTATTGGGTCTGCTGAATTGAGGGGTTGATAGAAGAATAAGCACCTTGTTCAAGGACCCAGTAATTAGAAGCCTTTCGGGAGCAGGCCTTTGTAGAGCAAAAGGCTGCAGAAGGGAAGTGACAACTTCTATACTGGAGTCAATCCTGAATCCATAAACAAGGTGCATTAATGCAGCCTTGCAATACCCATGACTGTTATGAATCATAGGCATTTGTCTTTAAAAGGGTATATAAGAAAAATAAAGTGTTTCTATAGAAATCTCTGCTGGCTCTCAGTAGGTATAATCTAACCATATCTTCCATATGGACTTGTATTGATGGATAGATGATGTCGTAATTTACACACTCGGTGCCCTATACCAATGTTGGGTGAGCTTTTTCACGATATAAATTTTTAAAAATCATTCATGAGTCTAGGCCCAGGATGATGCATAAACGACTTTCCCTCCTACTGTCTGGAATAGAACAGCAGACGATAAGTGGAATTGATCTTTTCATCGTTGTTGAAATAATGGGAACCAATGCCTGTTTGGCCAATTTGAGGGCTATTAAGTAAGCTGTTCCGCTGAAGGTTAAGTTTGCTGAAACCTTTGAAATCTGGGACAATGGAGAAAAAGATATCATCCTCCCTTGTTCAGTCTTTAGGAAGGCATCTCTTGCTGTTGTTTTGACTGTCCAGGTTTGGAGAACACATATATTAGATTTTGTGACTCTTGTATGTGAACAGTCCAGTTAGTGTGGAAGCATGCGCAGCTATTGTTTGAAAAAAGTGGTTGTCAACATCCCACTCTGTGTTGAGGCTGTTGTTTTCCTTGATAGAGTCTGCTATTACAATGAGACTCCCTGTGAAGTGGTGCAGACATGTGCCACTTCCTTGCTTGCGCCATCAAAGGATGGCTAGCATTCATACTGAAGGGTGAACATGATCCTGACATCTTGATGTAGGATATTGAAGTTATGTTGTCTCTCTCTTCTGGAAGTTTGAGTTTTTTAAGAGGCAAAAAGACAGCCATCAGCTACAGGAAATTGATATAAGAATTCCTGAGTAGCTGATCACCTCCCTGCCACGTAACGATCCTCCCAACCTGTCAACAAGGCATCTGTGTGTATTGTCACTCATACAGATGGAGGAGTCCGGGTGACCTGTTTCGCCACAGATTCCTTCCAGGTCCAAGACCGAAGTATCTCCCCGACTTTTTTAATCTTTTGATGAGGTTGGTCTCACATCTTTTTTCTTGTATGCAATGCATGCGATGGCCAGAATTTGTTCACATTTTTAACTGCAATCTAGGTATTGGATCTATTACTGATGCGAACTGCAGCAGGCCCATCATACCTTCTAATTGCCATCTGGAAACTCTGGGCTGTGCAAGGATTGCTTTGAGGACTTCCCTTATTCTGTTTTGAGTATGATGGGAGAGACAAGCAGGCAGTGAAGAGTGTCCCAACCCAGCCATAAAAAAGTGTATGCTGGGTGTAGAGTGAGGATTTTTTCAGATTTATTATAAAACCTCTTGCCTGTAGTCTGTTGACCATTGCTCTTAGGTTTTTCAAGCACTATTTTCTTGTGGGCCCCAGATCAACCAGCTGTCTAAGTAGGCTATTAGTTGTATTCCTTTTTGTTTGAGTTCTCGAATGAACACCATTGCTAATTTTGTAAAATATTCTTTAGGCAATGTTTAGCCCGAAGGGCATGACTTTGAATTTGTACATATTTTTCCCTATCCGGAACCTTAGGAAGGGGCGGAAGGGAACGGCTATAGAGCTGTGCGAGTGTGCATTTTTCAGATCTACAGAAACTGTCCAAGTCCCTTTTGGAATGATTGAATGTACTTAGGCAACGGTAATTATCCGAAACTTTTGGCAAACAACGTGCTTGTTTAATGTTGACTGGTTAAGGATCACTCTTCTTTTGGAGGAATCCTTTTTGAGGACACTGAAGAGATGTACTTGGTGGCGAATACAGGCAGTCCCCCAGTTATCGGCGATCCGGTTTTTTAGCGCTTGACACCAATCCATACCTAACAGAGGCACCGATAACCGAATATCGGCACTTATCAGCACCAAAAATCGCCGATTTTCACTTATTGTCACGCCATTGGAACGGAAACCCTGCCAATGACCGGGGACTGCCTGTATACACGTTTCTCTATGGGCCCCCTTTAACAGGGTCTTTCTGCACATATAAATAATGCTGTCCCCCCCCCCCCCCAAGGGAAAGACTTCCGTTGTCTGTGATGTCATCGAAGCTGACCCCCAACCATACAATTCCTCTTGGTATCTGCCTCCTCCTCGGCCTTCGCCTGTGATAGACATTCCAGGTGTTGCTTTTCCTTTTTCCCCGTAACAGATGGTTTTTGGACCTTGTGAAAAAGGATGTCCTTGCTGTTGTTCCTTTGTAGGGAATTGTCCCTTCTGGCCACCTACCTGTTTGAGAAAAATTTTGGGAATTTGACTGAAACCCCATGTGATTTTTATCAAAGTGAGGCTTTTTGGGGTTGGGTAAAGAAAAATTTTGGGTTCTTTGTTTTCCTGAATTCCCCTTTCCACAGAAGAGTGTACACTATTAAAATTCTCTGTTGGTGGGCATGCTCGTTGGGTTGAACCACAACAGACTCCTCAAACTGGTCCTTACAGAAGGGGTTAGGAATTGCCAATAATGCAGTGACATTGGACAGTGATTTGATGGAGCCACTCCAATGCTTCATTCCTTTGCCACGCCATTCTGAAGTCACAGAGTGCTTCCATTGGGTTCTCATAAGACTTTTAGCCTCAGCAGCCAAAAATTATCCTGGAATCTTCTGAAAGCCTTTTGAACACAACTTGCAGCAAGGTGGTAGAGGTTATGATACTAAAGAGCCGGAGCCTAGCATAAAAGTCTGAAGAGGCTGTTCCCTCTGAGAGTCTTCTCATAGGGGTCCCAAACTGCTGCGTAGCTATATCTAGAGCTCTTTCCTTTCAAAAGGGAGTTGTAACATTGCCCATTCCTCGGTGGAATTTCCCGAAACTGGGATGACTGGCAGATGTTTTTAATTCTGCCACTGTCTCTTGTTTTAAGTCACTACAAATTCTAAAAATCTGTCTTCACATGATTAATAATTCTGAAAGTGAAGGGACAGAAGGCTGGAGCCATTCTGTAGTAAGGAATGCTGGGCCTTTTAAAACTGGAAGTAGAGATCCATTTTCGTTGACCTGGTAAAGGGTTTTTGCCCATTAATGGTAGAACTTCCAGAAACTGGGAGAGACCGTGGCTGATGGTTTTTAATTTGCCACTGTCCCTTGTTTTAGTCACTACAAATTCTGAAAATCTGTCTTCACATGATTATACTTTTGAAAGTGAAGGACAGAAGGCTGGGAGCCAAACTGAGCAATTGGGTTTTATTCAAAATCTAAAATCAGATCTGTTTTTTGCTGACCTAGTAGAGGGTGATTTCTATACAGGCAGTCCCCGGTTATTGGAGATAGTACTTTTTTAGCTTTTTAACGTGAAAATCGCTGATTTTTTTTCAGAATCATGCATATTGGCGCCGATACATACCTAACATAGGCACCGAAAAAGTGCCTCGCCAATTTTCAGTTATTAGAGATTTTTGCTTACTGTCATGCCATCAGAACAAAACCCCTGCCAATAACCAGGGACTTGCCTGTAGCTTTTAATGCTAAACAGTGTATAAAACCGTTTGGAGGTGGTTTCTCCATGTACAACTTCAATCATAGTTTTCCCATTAATTACAGGTGCCATCGGAGATAAAATGCACATTGAGGCGTCTTAAGATTATCAGTATCATCAGGGGGTGAATGTTGAGGCCCTATTGTATGTTTTGATCTGAAGCTTGCTATTCAAACTGACCCTTTTTGTTGTTTCAGGATTCTAACATAAAAACTTGTTTGGGCAGCATTTGTATCCACACTCCTTTTTGTTACAAGATTTGTACTTTTACACTTTGGGAGTGTACAAACTGACTTACTTTCCTTTTTGGATCATGCTTCATGTCCTTTATATATTGCCGTTCTGTGGCAAGGTCATCTTTGATGGTATTCAATTTCCTTATGGAATTGATCAAATGCCGCAAACTGTGTATCCCTTTTGAGGGAGCCTGTGCAGTCTAACTGAGCTTCAGCAACTGAACTGTAACTGCCTGTTAATCAAGAGGCAGATTTCCTGGGTAAGTTACTATACCCCTCCAAAAATGTACTGTAGTCATTTCAGTCAGAATTAGGTGGATCCTAGTATCCCTTTTGGGGGAAAGATCCCATTCAGCAACGATAGCTGCATGGGGATTAGAATTCCTTCTGGAAGGTTTCTCCCATAGCTAGCTAAAATTTGTGTCCCTGAGCCTTCTGGGTTCAGCAGGGCCATTTCAATGGCAATATCCACTTCATATTCTTTAGTAAAAATGTCAACCCCATGTTAAGATTCCTCTACTTCCTCCATGGGGTTAACCTGGGAGGTACTAGGGACTGATGTTACTGGGTTTTGGCCCAAAACATTGATGTTGTTCTGAGAAAGGGTTAAATATCTGCTGCCAGAGTTCTGCCGGAAAGATATAACCTCCCCCTTCCTCACCTCTACTGAACCCTAGGACCCACTGAGACAGCTTAAAAGAAGCCGTTTCGTCCTTAAAACTTGCTGCCAGGAGCATACTACAAATCTTGCTCACATCTGGCGACCAAGCAGATTTTCCTTGGTTTTTACAAGGACTATGCTCATGGCAGGTGGTATGGGCTGTACCCACTGGCAAAAAGTGAACCGAGCAATTTGCTACGGAATACTTGAACTGAGGATCCTTCCTAATGGCAGCCCTGTAGTGATATAAAACAAGTTATTAGAAGCTAGTTAGTATTAATTGTTTTTACATGAGGGACACTTCTGTAGTTCCTCATAGTTTCCATATTATAGGTTAATTGTAATACAGTACATTTAATTAAATATCTATGTTAACTTAAACCCTCTAAGGTTTAGGCTAATTTTCATACCTGTATATGGCTTTATTATTTATACACTGTTAGCCCTTTTGCAATGGTTAAGTGAAATTTTTAATTCTACTTGTCATGCCATTCAGACTAACTGTTATGAACTAATACGTTTAACTAACCCAAGCTACGGTTTTATATAGCTTAGGTTAATGCTTATAGTATAATCTACATTAAGCTAAGAATAGAGGATTTCTTAGAAGGTTCTCGCTTAACCTATTCTAGGCCACTGCCTATTCTGGGCTTATTTAAAACTTAAGGATTTAAACTATACAGAAAATAATCCTCTTATAATCTGGTTTTCTGTTTAATGTGGCCAAGACTACCCTTTTATCCGATATTCAGCCATAACTGTCTTAGGCTAATAGTAGGATATTCCTTAAAAAGGGGTTCCTACTTAATCTGCTTAGGCTACTGCCTGTTCTAGATTTATATCACCTTTAAGGATATAGGCTACATAAGATCCTACTTGTATGTAGCCTTACAGATATGCTACCGAGTCGTACAAAACTAGGTTATTTTATTAAGCCTAGGATACTATTTATACACAATCCTAGGCTTATTTGTTCTTTCTTAACCTAGTACTGTACAGGGTATTGCCTAATCCAGATTATTATAATCACTCTTAAATGTATAGGCTAAATAAAAACAGAAAACTTACTAATATGTAACTTACAGTTAGTCTATTATTTTTTGTCTAACCCAGGTTGTTTATATCCAATCCTAGGCTATTTGGTCTACTATATAAAACAGTAACTCACTAATGTGTAACCTTATAGCCAGGCTATAACATACTCTAATCTAGGCTACCAGATTATTTAATTCACACTTAAGGGTATGGGTTACATAACACAATTACCTTAGTATGTAGCCTTAAGGCTAGGTTACCATCTCATCCAGCACGGATTACTATTTCATCTAGTCCTAGATTTACATGGTCTAGGCTAACAATTTAGTCCAAAACTGGGATGTTTCGAAAAAAGTTATCACCTAACTTGATATAAGGTAATACCTAGGGTAGTCCTGGCTTATTTAGCTCATGCTTAAGTGCACAGGCTTATATAAAAGGAAAAAATCATACTAATATGTAGCCTTATTGTTAGGCTATCGATTTATTATGCCCAGATATTGTTATTACTTGATCCTAGGGTCCCTGGTTTAAGCCATGCCACTTAAGGATATGTAATCCTAGGACATAGGCTACAGACAATATCCACTATTAATCTAGTCTAAATTATTCTCACTTACTGTTTAGATTGTTGCAGACATTGTATAATCTGAAAGGATTTTTTTCTATATTAATGATAAGTTGTGGAACACTTCTTTTAGTTAAAACATTTAGTTAGAATTTAAAAACAATTTTCACTTTAGGAAACTTGGTAGCAATCAACGAGCCGGGTTCCTGCTTTACAAAGAAATTATCAATTCCAAAAGTTTAAAACTAAAACTTTTAATTGGAACTTAATATTAAGCACTTATCTTGCTATTTCCATGATCCTCGATAATGAAATTGGAGAAAAATGTCTAATTTTTTTGGAGCACTGGTAACGATGTGAGCCGTTCACTATAGACCAAAGAGAGTCAATGGCTCCTTGGTCTTTAAGAAAACGCCTGTTGGGCGTAGCGTCGACTAAAATTGTCTGTTGAATGCAGTGGGCGTAGCAAGCGTTGACTACAAAAATTTCAACCTTGGTCAACTTTATTTCGAGCTTTAAAATAAAAAAACGCAATTGTAAGCTAAAACTCTTACATTCTAGTAATATTCAATCATGTACCTTCATTTTTGCAACAAATTGGAAGTCTCTAGCACAATATTTCGATTTATGGTGAATTTTTTGAAAAAACTTTTTTCTTACTCCCAGCGATAACCAGTAAAAATTTCAGAAATTCTTTTGTCATTTTAAGAGTAATTTTTGCACTGTTCTATATTAGCCGTTACATAAAGTTTTATATATGAAAATGTTCATCAATTTCATGTACAATACAACAGAAAATAACTCATGGTTGTAGCTTTTATCAGTTTTGAAATATTTTCATATAAATCACGATAACTGGGAAAATTTCAACCTTTAAGTCAATTTTGATTTCGACGAAATGGTCAAAAAACGCAATTGTAAGCTAAAACTCTTACATTCTAGTAATATTCAATCATTTACCTTCATTTTGCAACCAATTGGAAGTCTCTAGCACAATATTTCAATTTATGGTGAATTTTTGAAAAAAACTTTTTCCACGTCATGGAGCGCCAGAAATTCTTCGTCACGTTATCGTAATGTTTGCACTGTTTTATATTAGTCGTTACATAAAGTTTTATATATGGAAATGTGTGCAATTTCATTTAGAATACATTTACCAAAATAACTCATGGTTGTAGCTTTTATCAGTTTTGAAATATTTTCATATAAATCGATAAATAGAAAAAATTCGACTTTCGGTCAACTTTAACTCGACCGAAATGGTCAAAAACTGCAATTGTAAGCTAAAACACTTACAGTCTAGTAATATTCAATCAGTTAGCTTCATTTTTCAACATACGGGAAGTCTCTAGCACAATATTTCGATTTATGGTGAATTTTTTGAAAAAAAAAATTTTTTACGTCCAGCGCATTAAAATTCATGCATCATTTTTGATAATATTTTCTCTGTGTTGCATTTGATCGTTTAAAATTTGTTATATACCAAAATCATCGCAATTTAGTGTACAATACAACTAAAACAATTAAGTCATTAGCTTTAACCGTTTTGCTTACAGGCGATTTGTATACAATTATATACTTGTTTTTTTTTTTTCGCTGTCATATATTCCAATATTTGTATATGATAATATTTTTCATTTCTGATGGTTGCATACTAAACTTTAAGCAATGACAAAAAAATTAGCCAAAATGAACTCTTAATCTTAAAAAAAGCGTGCTGTGATTTTTTTGAAAAAACTTTTTCCCATTGGCGCTAACTCACGAACACGCCGGCATACGGGAGAGCGTTTTTGTAAATAGGGCTTGGCGTTAAAGGGTTAATAGCCCGGTTGTAAACCGGAGGGAGGATGCACATGTGCAATAGTCACTTCTCTTTCTTCCAGGTTCTTTTGACATTGGAAAAACTGGGTTCAGCTTCTCTGAAAATAAGGGAAAGTGCCCTTATCTTTGAGTCCATTATATACTCCATCACGTGTTGTAATGTTAATCATTACGACACAATCCAGTACCTGGCCAAAAAGACCAACTAGAAGAAAATTCTTTATATTAGTTTGGTCACCATGGAGCTCTGGTAGAAAATGGAAGGTAACTCCTTGAGGACGAAACGAGCGACTATGCTATCAAAAAATCTTTTTTTTTTAAACCACAGTAATACTGTTATTCATTTTTATATTTACAACAATATCAACTGTTTCCCGTCTTATGATTCTCTGAATACAGACACAATATCAAAGCTGACCATTACTGGCATAGGAGATGGTTGTTTATCCTT
This sequence comes from Macrobrachium rosenbergii, assembly GCF_040412425.1. Classification (NCBI taxonomy): domain Eukaryota; kingdom Metazoa; phylum Arthropoda; class Malacostraca; order Decapoda; family Palaemonidae; genus Macrobrachium; species Macrobrachium rosenbergii. The sequence goes on along the minus strand of NC_089752.1, from coordinate 13,572,148 downwards.
TACTGTATCAAAGAATACAGTGCCTGAGTGCTACTTTACTGAATATTCCTTCTCAGCCAGACATTCAATGTTAAGTAAAAAAAAATTGCTGATTTCCTGCTAGGATATGATGTGCTGGATAGGCATCTAGCAATAGTTTAATTTTTTATTTTTCTTTACACTGCATTTATCTTATCTGCAGTTATTAGTGCTTTAAGCAAAGGAAATTCATAATGGAAGTTTTGAAATATATGCAGATCATTTAATATAGATTTTCTTTCTTTGATGCAGTACTTTTTGTTCAGAATTAACATGCCTTTTTTTCTTGTCTGATTACTTAATCTTTTTCCCTAATTATGTGATCCATCACAAAGAAATTTTATTCTTAAAGATAAATGTTTATGGAAAAAGCTTTTCATTTAAACATGTCTTGTGAATTTCCTAGTAAATTCCTCATCAATAAATTTATACCAAAGAAAACTCATGGACCAGCAAAACAGTCACTTATACAAAAAACTGTAAATTTCAAAATTAAGTAACAAACTTATGATGTAGGAGATGAGAGCTTTGTTTGAAAAGCACTTACTACGCACAAATATATAGCCAGTTTTTTACAAATATACAGCCATTTTTTTACAATAACTATTAAATTAATTTTTATAATAAAAAAGCAGATGCCAGTATTTGTTTGTCTATGGTTAACCGTTCACTTGCTTCAAAAGTATTCTGGGATATGTGGGACCAATTATAAAAAATCTCACACTGCAGATGGACAAACAGGTAGATCTCAATTCTATATCTCAGTAGCAAGTGTTAAAAGCGCCAGGAAAACGTATAACTTTGTTTCTCTACAACATTCCACAGTCCTTACTAAAGCACACACTACAGGACATGGTTAATATTTATAAAGCTAGGAAAACAAGGCTTAAATAGGCAGTATATTTCCACTGAATATGTTTACAGTAAATAGCTTTGTTTTGCTTCTTTTTCAGAATGACTGTACTTATTATTGTTCATTCATATTACTTTCAAGCTTGTTAATGAACTTATGTACTCCTTATTTTTCAACTTGCACTCCTTGAACCGAAAATTATTCATAAGCAAGTAGAAATATTACAAAAATATAAGTTTTGGATTTTAATGCCACAAAAATACTGTATATGTTTTGGGTCTTTATATGTTCATTTACTTGTTGAGCATTCTTCAGGGTACCCCTATTTCTACCGACAAATAAATCATAATTCTATATAATTTAAATAAAACAAGAATCTTTATCTTTATCAATGCTTTAAAAACCTTTATCAATACTTACATAAAATTTGTCACAAAACCTGAACTATACTTACCTATATATTCCTTCGACAAAATATTTGGCAAGAGGCGTAGTATTGTTTAGGCACTGAATAATGGAATTCATATAACAAGTATTTCCCAGATTTTTTAATCCAGTTCTTGCATGCCCCTGTAAAATAAGTAAAAATTACTCAAAAGGCAAACATTTCAATTGTGAAAAGTGATCTCACACTATAGCCTTCAAAACGTATGTTGAAAAACTCAAAAGGCAACCAACTTCAGTACTGTATCTTTAAAAAAAAGGCATAGACAGTCTCCACCAAAAAAATGGAAAAAAAAGTTTCGTGTACAATGTTACAAGTTCTAGCTAAGGTTGCATTTCATGTAGTGTTACAAGTTCTAGCTAAGGTTATATGTGAAATTTTACTTTTGATTTTCAGGCTGTACTGTATTTGACATTTAATTTTGAACTTCACATTGTCAAACATAAATGTCGTTTCAGCACCTGACTTTTTACCAACCTCTACTTTAATACATTACCATTTGTATTTGTCACATTAGATCAAACTTATATTTCCAAGCATAAACTACAAAGGTTTGGATGTAATTTAAGATCAAAATACTCAAATCCAGTTACAGACAATTATTTTGCCTAAAATATGATCCTATGAAAGTTTGGCATGAGTACTGTACTCCCCTCATATCCTTATGACAGTGAGGCATGAGGAGTCCCTAGACCAAGACCCAGTTATCTTTGGGTTTATGTGTTAGCTCCAGGGCTATGCAAATTTTGACTTTTCTTTTCCCACTGTTAGTTATTGTATCAGGTAACATGAAATTATTTCTTAACTGCAAAGCAATACTTATTACTCTCATTCCTGTTAAAAATACTGCAGCATCATTGTCAAGTTAAAGTAGCATCACTAGCTTAATAATGAGTCTTTCTGGTAACCACTACCTTCGTAATGCCTTCAAAAGATCCACAAATATGTGGTATCCCTGTGCTCGCTCTCTTCTTTTCTTGGTACTTTTCCTGTAGATAAACACTGCTTCCATTGTTGACCTAGATGCCATGGAGCCATATTGGCAGTAATTAGTTTTAATAATTTATTTCACTTTCAAACTCAAGTAGTCTCATTCCTCTGTGACTTCCACACTTCATATACCATTATTGTAAGGCCCTTCTCACACTTTCTGGTCTTTGTATATTCTGGTAAACTCACTGATGTTGCTTTTATCAAATCACTTGGTACTATGGATGGTCCTTTTATTCTCTGCCATTTACATCATTGCATCTCACATTTTCTCTATTCAACATGGCAAATTTTTAATCAATTTGTATTTTTCATAACTACAAACCTAAGGTCTTTGCATAGGGGAAAATCTCTTAAGGCTAGCTGGACCCGGTTAAAAATAGAATAAGGATTGGTAGCAGCAGGGCAAATGAAGTCTAAGCACTCCAAAAGCAGCACATGCACCCAGATCCCCCCAAAAGACCATAACAAACCCAATCACTTCATGTGATTGCCTCAGGGGTAACATCTATTCAGTTCTCCCAATTTCAACAGATTTTCTGGATTGTCATTTATTTCATTTCATCAATATTACTTAATTTATTTGGTAATTTTGTATTCTAATTACCTGAATTTTGAAACTTGTCCTGAAGAAACTCTTCCAGATTTTGTGATTATCATCATTATTATAACAATTTTTCACTGGGGAGCCCCACATGGCAATATGTAGGATTATTCTGTTTTACTTGGGTGGGAGGGATATAGATTTTCTTGTTAAAAAGTTACCATAATGGTTTAAAAAATACTTATAATTCTAAGCAGTCAGTCTATCGCCACATTTTCCACAGATTTATTCATTCTCCTTTTCACCATGTTTTTCAAAAAGGGCAAGACGACGGCCAAAAAAGATTTTTCAAGTGATGGTCCACTGCCTGAGAGGCTACTTCAGAGACTAACCTACATCAGATTCAGAGTAAATATTTTATGGGCTGATAAACATATTCTTCATTTTCCTTATGAAAAAACTTCTATAAATTTAAGTCTTCTACTTCTACCTTTAACTACATCTTTTACTATCAGTCTTCATCAATTTACAAATAATTTTATTTTAATGTCTTGACCTGACATTAATATAAAAAATTACTCCTAACAAAGATACAGCACAGCAAAAATAATGGTAAAGGATGTGATATCAAATCTGATTCCACCAACTTTATAATATTCGAAAGGTTTCATTCATAATACCTGTCAAATCAAGGCTTCCCAAGAAATAAAGATAAACAAAATACAATCAATATAAAATACTTCTAGGATTTTGGGGCAGAATTGCGTGGGCAAAGCAAATCTTATCAACATGCATCACAGTATTTTTCTTCTATTTTTTCATTCATCACTTTCAAAAATATGATGTACAATAACATCAGTAATGTTATCTCAAAATTTTAACTACAAATAAATTAAAACTTACTTCTATTAAAACTTACTTCTAGGGCCTGTCCATTTTGCTGAAAATCCTGACCACAATATAATCCAGTGCAAGATCGTCCCCAAGTCATCACTAATCACAAAAATAAAATTTTGCAAGCAGTCTCCAAAGTTTATCCACTGTGTCAAGTACAAAATTGCGAAAGCAATTTCTATCGCTATTAAACAATGCAGTACGTAGAATCTGTATCTTATACAATCCACAGAGTCAAAGCCAAAAAAGAAGGAAAATCACACTTTCATGTAACTTTTACAGCTGCTACATATGAAAAAACTTTCAACTGAGCAAAATATTGATTTTTTTTCAAAATGCTTTCCATTACAATTAAAAATTTAAAAACAGGTCAAGACACAATACAGGCTCTTCTGCCCTTTCTCCCATCTGGAAATGTGAGCTACACAGAACACCCACAACTCAGCTACTGCCTCACATGACTTGCTGACTCAAGGGACTTGTGTCTTGTTCCTAATCTTATATAAGTTTGCAAGTCAAGGTTATAGTTCCCAACTCCCCACCACCACATATAGCCAGGATTAACAAAGAAGTAATCCACCCCTTACTCTTGTATGATAGTCATTCCTTAGTTTATCTATGTGTATTTTCCTTGACTTATCAACAATATTCTAATTTTTTCATGGGTCAGTATGAACATTAACACATGAATTTTTTTTTACCAATCCAATGTAAAATGTTAAAATTCTAAAAACACTGAAGAAGAAAATTATTGAATTTCATGATGATTGTATTCTATTTATGTAGACTTCCATTTACGTAGACTTCCTTAAAATAGCTACAACATTAGAATGCACAGTCTCTTGCACTTATAAGGTCTTCCTTTATGAATAACTCACCACCTTTTATGTAAAGGTTCACACAGAAAGTAAAAGCCTACGGTTTACTATAACAAAATCGCTTAGAATAATTGCATACTGTAGACAAACCCATATGATTATGTTAGCTGTACCAAACCTTGAATATCCAATAATGTGATGAAAATTAGATTCTTCTATTACTATTCAATTACAAATTCTGTTTCAGTTTTATATCATATATAAAACCATGAATGCTATAAAGTCCTGATAAGCTTATTAGTATCAGCTGATAGAATTAAATCTTTGAGAGTAAGCAAGTCATCGCTTCCTAAAACCTAACCATATTTTCTTCTTTAATACCACTCTGAGTAAACTTCATTTTATCTACCATACAGAAGGTCATGTTATTTAAGAAATGAAATGGCAATGAAGTAGAGTATCCATATAAGGTCTAATTGAATCCAGTTACTCTTGGTCAAATGTTCAATATTCTCTTAGGTACAAAACTTACTTTCTGGTAAAATCAAATAAACTTTCAGTGAATAAAATCAAGTTAATTTATGACTAATTTACATTAGTTCAAGTCATTTGACCACCATAAACTCCTCAACATACAACACAAACAGATTTTCTACTACTTGATCAGAGTAATTTTCTAACCTTTCATTTTCCTTAAAAACTAAATACAATTTAGGTCTTTACATCTCACTTTTAATTAGTGATACCACTAAATGCTTTGTCAGGCTATAAGTCTCTTGGAACTACGTAAATCATTATTTGGATGGCAATTTCTATGGTATCCTGGATTATAAAACAAAAATAGTTCTCGCCTATTAATCATACTTGCTGAGAGACATACTGGCACTCCTAGTCTTTGTCTGAATAACCTATCACATAAGAAAAAAATGTGCAAATGTGACACTGGCAGGAAGGACTTACACATCTCCTTTCCCAGCACTGTCCCACTTTCTGCATGGTAACTTCTTTACTTACTGCTTGCCTCAATAAGAAACAAGTTTTGCTTTTCCTTACTTCATATAAGCTCTTTTATCTGAAGCACAATACATTATCAATATAAAATGGAAGGCATCCCTTACAGATACTGTATAGATCTGACTTCTATCTCCCCACTGAAAATGATAATACTTTCTAAAAACCTACAAATAAACAGTACTGAAAATTACGAATTTAATACATATTCTTCCAACAAAAAATGTAATTCCTATGTAATAATTTCTATTACCAATAGGTGAAAATGTTCTTCGTGCATTTGCCACAAGAAAAAGCTAAACTACTCCTTGTAGTGGTTTTAAGTTATCTATACCAAACTACTGAAGTATCAGGTAAAGAAATTAAAGCAGAATGTAGTATAAATTCTGTTAAGCAACTCTAACTTCCTGTTTCTTAATGGATTAAAGTAAACTGAAATCATACCATAGCCCAGAACAAAAGTGTTATTAACACACAAGAATTATCCATTTACAGTAATCATAAAAATATTGTTCTGACAAACAACCAACTTACACAAAAGTACAAATTACTCAAAAACTCTTTGAAGCAGCAAAGTTTAAGCATACTGTATTCTAATCTGAACCAATGAAAATGAGGTAAATTAAAATTGTTTTTCTTTTAACCTAAACTTCTAGAATTTTATTTATATTTTCCATAACTGCTCTAACATTTCCATTTGTAATCAGAAGATCTGTCTCTGCCTACAGACCCACCCAAATTCTTTTTCCCAACATCCTTCTAATACTTAGGAGCTTTTTCCCTCTCAGCAAACACTTAGGGACATATCATTAATTGTAATGCCAGCCACCCCTTAACATCTTAAAAAATTTTGTAAGAGTATAGAGCATATAGAGCATGTGTGTCAGAGAGAGAGAGAGAGAGAGAGAGAGAGAGAGAGAGAGAGAGAGACACTCACATGACAATGAACAACACGTGGCCTCAAAGGTTGCAGAAGCCATAAAAACTGGCATGCTGACTTTGCAAACATAAATTCTTTTTTTCTAAGGTTAAAGGAATAATGACACTTACAGCTAACATCTAGGCAATAATATTTGATTTCAGTATTTCAGAATTATCCAGCAATAACAATGGAAATTGATATATATGACCTAACCAAAATTACTGAGAAAAATAAAAAAACCCAGATCCCCAGTAATCTTTCCTTAATTTACGTAAGAGTGCTGCCTGTACAGTTGAGGGAAGTGCTGAATGGTCAACGTTTAAGTCTGCCATATAGAGTAGCAACTGTTGTTCAACAGACTGGCTATTCTCAATGTAAAAAATCACTCTATCTCAATTCCACACAGGTCATTACAGGACAAAGACTTATGACACATTTGGTCGTTAATGAAATATGTCACTGCATATCTGAAACAAGGATGTAGCCCTTGAAATAAATTCAAAATTGACAACTTGGTAACTCTAGAGGAAAATTATGAGATTAAGCATTAAAATGGCTTCACATGGTCCAAACCTGCTGATACACTTAACCATACACTTCCCCTTTCAATAAATAGGAAATGCCTGTTCCCCTTATTATCTACGAGGAAGAAATAAAAGTAACAGACCTATTACAGAAATATCAACAATGACAAAAAATCTCAAACTAGGCAACTTACTGACACAAAAATTGGCCTTTAATAGTGGACGATGTGACAGCTGAACCAATTTTAATAAAAAATTCTGTAGGACTTAACAAAAGAATTATGAAGTGCAGTTAACCCTTAAATGCCGAGCCTCTATTTACAAAAACGTCTCCGTATGCCATTGGCGTTCGTGAGTTAGCGCCGAAAAAAGTTTTTTCAAAAAATCACAGCACGCTTTAGTTTTCAAGATTAAGAGTTCATTTTGGCTCCTTTTTTTGTCATTGCCTGAAGTTTAGTATGCAACCATCAGAAATGAAAAAATATCATTATCATATATAAATATTGAATATATGAGTGAAAAACTCATATAATTGTATACAAATCGCTGTAAGTAATAACAGTTAAAGCTAATGAGTTAATTTTTTTGTTGTTGTATTGTACACTAAATTGCGATGATTTTGGTATATAACAAATTGTAAAATGATCAAAGCAACACACAGAAAAAATATTATCACAAAATGATGCATGAATTTGTAACGCGCGGACGAAAAAAATGTTTTTTAAAAATTCACCATAAATCGAAATATTGTGCTAGAGACTTCCCGTTTGTTGAAAAATGAAGCAATTGATTGAATATTACTAGACTGTAAGTGTTTTAGCTTACAATTGCACGTTTCGACCATTTCGTCGAAGTTAAAGTTGACCGAAAGTCAAATTTTTTCTATTTATCGTGATTTATATGAAAATATTTCAAAACTGATAAAGCTACAACCATGAGTTATTTTTCTGTTGTATTCTACATGAAATTGCACATTTTCATATATAAAACTTTTATGTAACGACTAATATAAAACGGTGCAAATATTACGACAACGAGACGAAAAGAATTTCTGAGATGTTGGCGAGTTACAGCAGAGAGCGGAAGGAAAATGTTTTTTTCAAAAATTCACCATAAATCGAAATATTGTGCTAGAGACTTCCAATTTATTGCAAAATGAAGGTAAACGATTGAATATTACTAGAATGTAAGAGTTTTAGCTTACAATTGCGTTTTTACCATTTCAGTCGAGTTAAAGTTGACCGAAGGTTGAAATTTGGCAGTTATCGTGATTTATGTGAAAATATTTCAAAATGATAAAAGCTACAACCATGAGCTATCTTCTGTTGTATTCTACATGAAATTGCGCACATTTTCACATATAAAAGTTTATGTAATGACTAATGTAAAACGATGCAAACATGACCAAAAGAATTTCTGAGATGTTCGGCGAGTTACAGCAGTGCAGCCCAAGGGAAAAAGTTTTTTTTTTCAGAAATTCACCATAAATCGAAATATTGTGCTAGAGACTTGCAGTTTGTTGCAAAATGAAGGGTACATGATTGAACATTACTAGAATGTAAGAGTTTTAGCTTATAATTGCGTTTTACCATTTCGGTCGAGTTAAAGTTGACCGAAGGTTGAAATTTTAGCAGTTATAAGTGATTTATATGAAAATATTTCAAAACTGATAAAAGCTACAACCATGAGTTATTTTCTGTTATATTCTACATGAAATTGTGCACATTTCCATATATAAAACTTTATGTAACGACTAATATAAAACAGTGCAAACATTACGACAACGTGACAAAAAGAATTTCTGGCGCGGACATAAGGAAAAAGTTTTTCAAAATTCACCATAAATCGAAATATTTTAGAGACTTCCAATTGGTTGCAAAATGAAGGCAAAATGATTGAATATTACTAGAATGTAAGAGTTTTAGCTTACAATTGCGTTTTTACCATTTCGGTCGAGTCAAATTTGACCGAAGGTTGAAATTTTGCAGTTATCGTGGTTTATGAAAATATTTCAAAACTGATAAAAGCTACAACCATGAGTTATTTTCTGTTTATTGTACATGAAATTGCGCACATTTTCATACATAAAGTTTTATATATGAAAATGTGCGCTTTATGTACAATACAACAGAAAATAATCATGGTTGTAGCTTTATCAGATTTTGCAAAAATCACGATAACTGCCAAAATTTCAACCTTCGGTCAACTTTCACAAATGACGAAAAGAATTTCTGAAATTGCCGAGTTACAAGGCTGGCGTAAGAAAATAGTTTTTTCAAAAATTCACCATAAATCGAAATATTGTGCTAGAGATCCAATTTGTTGCAAAATGAAGGTACATGATTGAATATTACTAGAATGTAAGAGTTTTAGCTTACAATTGCGTTTTGACCATTTGGTCGAGTCAAAGTTGACTGAAGGTTGAAATTTTTTTGTAGTCGACGCACGGCACGTCCCACTTGGCACCCAACAGACAATTTTAGTCGATGTATGATAATACGCCCAGTAGGCGTTTAAGGGGGTTAACTTTATGAGCTTGGAGTATTAACAACAAAAGGGGGTCACGTGTTAGCAATGACAGTTTGGGGAGAAACCCATGAATTTTGTTGGTTCTGTACTGCTCTGTACAGTAGTATGAATTCTTCTTGTGTTCCAGGCTTAATTCATGGCTTCGTTTTGTGTAAAAGTGACAGAAGAGGTTTTGTGTAAACCTGAGCAAGAGACTAGAGTGAACTGCCCAGGATCTATTTTGAAAATTTTGAAACTGATATTAAGCATCTGTATTGGAACTTCAAAAATTCCCGTCAGTGAGCAGTGGTGTAAAGATTACAAAGGTAAAATTATTATGAGAGTGGTTGAGTTTTTTTATTTATAAGATGTGAATTCTTTGTATAAAGTTGCTTATTTGTAAATAAAACCTTAGTGTAAGCATCTTTGTATATAAATTCTGGGATAAGTATTAGTTACATGACTGTATATGGCTGTATGCATGTGTATATACTGTAGTACTAATAAATACAAGTTTTCAAGAAAGTAGTTTGATTTGTAAACTTCCCAACATCTTCACAATCCCACAACATGTATTTTTGGCCCCAACATGGGGCATCCTGAGACATTAAGATTTAAAGAAACATGAAGCATTACTGAGGTAGTGTGGTTGTGATTTTTTTTAGTGTGTTTAAGAGAGTAAAAGTAGAAAAAATCGACTGGGTAAGTAAAGAAATCAAGGCTTTATATGAGGAGTTGGCAAGAAAGGAGAATGAGAATGAAAGCTTGAGGAAGAAGAATGATGTGAAAACAGTAAAGTGGATGGAAGAGAATGTGGACACGCAATGAGTCAGAAAAAATAATGGTTGATATGATGATGAATGCAGTGGGTGCTGTTGGGGAACAAAAGGTACAAGTAGAAGAGAAAAAGGAACAAAAAGTGGCAATTCTAGTGAATCAAATTGCATTGGGGTGTAAGGAAAGAATAAAAAAGAAAAAAAGAGAAGTCAGTTATACAAAATGTACAGAAGTAATGGAATTAGGAATTCTCTGTAAAATTCAACTGAGGAAAATCAAGTTATGAGTCAGTGTGAGTGAAGATGAATTAACTGAGAGCAGGAAGGGAGTACATAGAAGTGCTTTGATTAGGGAAGTCACTAGGATAGAAAAATTTAGTATAACTGGAGAGAGAGATATCAAGAACTTTTCAAAAGCATATGAGAAGTTGTACTTACATGGAAAAGTTTGGTGAGAATAAAAGTTAATGGGTGAGAGAGTTAGGAGATTCTTGGAAGGATGACTGGCTGAGTGTCACATAACAATTATGGTTGTATTGTGGGAAACAAACAATATGATGTGGTTAAAGATGGAATGATTAAAAAGTTAAAAGAGTGAAAGAGAGTGTATTGGAAGAAGAATGAGTCTGAGGATGCATGAATGGGAATAAATGTTTTACAAACTTATGCATATTGATTGGAGACCTTAGCAAACAAGAAATTTGATGATAAAATAATCAATGAGACTAGTGTTAATGAGAAAATTCCTCGCTATGGTTTGAGATCAGGTGGTTGAGCTTCAAAACTTGAAAAGGAAAGAGAAACGGTTGAAGTTAATGGTTGAGAGATTAAAATGGAATGAAGTGGCTGCTGTTAACCTTTTTAGAGTTTAGGTATCTACAACAAAAGAGGGTCAAAAGTCAGCAACAGACAGCTTGGGAAGAAACTCCTGAATTTTGATTTTCCAGGAAATATTTGAAAATTTTGAGACTGTATTAAGTATTTGTCTATTGGGGCTTCAAAAAAGTCCCATCTGTGAACAGTGGTGTAACGAAGATAGTAAATGTAAAATCGTTCAAAGTGGCATGGTTTTCTATATTTAACTTGTGAATTCATAGTATAAGGTAACTTATTTATAAAACCTTAGTGGAAGCATATTTTCAAATAAATTCTAAGTATGCGTTAGTTGTACGAGTGTGTGTGGCTGTATGTAAGGATGTATTTATTAATTAATCAATATAGGTTTCAAAAAAGTAGTCCGATTTTCAAACCTCCTAACATCTCCACAATGCACCCCAAGACAATGTTAAAAGAAATTGTTCACAGCTATGAACATTTTATCACAACTGAAAACCATCATCATAGAGCAATGTATAGTAACATCCACGAATTCTCAATTTAAATTTACACAATTATACACTTTATCTCAACTCTGATTAAGTGTCAAATCATCAAACTGCCAACTTGAATTTTCTCCCAATGTCATTTTCATATTTCTATCAGAATTGTTTACAATTTTAGTGACAATGGAAATTACACTGATTCATTAATTCTTAAGAAAGTCTGAATTACAATTTAGAAGGATGATCCAGAAAAGCTAAGGAAAAGGGATGCAAGAAATCCTATTCCTCACCAGTTGATGAGTGGTAGAGCAACAATGGTCCAACCAAAATCTTGGGAACTCCCAAAAGTAATGTAATTGCAACAGAATACAATCCTAAAGCAGCACATTATGAGACATAAAGGCAGGTGCTCCATAATAATACTACCCTCCAAAAAGCCAGAATCATGAGGGATGAGACCATGATGAGGACAACTGCCCAGATCCCTTCCAATTAGTAAAACATGACCAGCTGTGACAACTGGTTCCAACAGGTAAACATAAAGAGTTTTATGAATAGCATCAAACAAGCAGAACCTTGAAAATATGTTCTGACAACACCAATGTGCCTGGTTTATGGATGGCAGAAAGCTCCAGGTTGTACTTAAAAAACAAGGAAGAGGAGACAGCCCGAATCTCGTGAGCCTTAACCTTCAGTTGCAAGATATAAAATATCCAAACACCCCTGTGAAACAGCATGTTAATGCCCATATGAGAAAGAATTCCTCTATACAGTTATATTCTGGAAACAAAGAAACATACAAGGAGACAACGAGATTCTGTTTTTGGAGTTACAGTTTACCCTGATCACCTTGACTAGGTAGAGGAGACTATCCTCTACAGACAACAGGAATAGTGAAAGAGTTAGTCTAAGAATGAGCCATTCTTACTAAAAGAGTAAGTCTGGATGCAAACTCCAGGGCAAACACAAGACCCACCTAAGACCAAAAGCTGAAATGAAAGATTTCACCCAGTACGAAAAGGAGTTCACCGTCATGCCTAGAAGCAGCACGAGCAACTAGGTAAGCTGTCTTGAGAATCATATTCAGCAAGGAAGTGCCCAAGTGGCTCATAAGGTGATCAAGAGAGACTGCACAGTGTGAAGGTTGGTTTAATGGTAGCTCACAGAATTGATTGGGAAAAATGGTGAAACAGGTCACAAATGTTCTTATTAAGTAAGCCTGAGCCACAATGGAGGAAGACTGAAAAGAAGGACAGAAACAGAGATTTCAAGAGGACAAGAACCTCATTTCTTACACCAAGCAACAAGCCATGCCTCATTCCCTTGATAAAGAGCAGTGGCAGAATAACTTGAACAGATGGCAATAACCACCACAACACCTCCAAAAAGCCATTCCAAGATTATTCTGGATAATCTCCTCACATGAAAGTGTAGTGGTTCTAGGTGACTGTGAAAATGGAAGAAATGCAGCTGCTCCAGTAGCTATCGCCAAGTGGAAAGAACCCTGGGGTCATTCCTGATGAAGTTTAAGAGATACAGAACTAGTCTTTGTTGCAACTACAAAAGAGAGAGGAGAGTCATCCAAGAATATGCTAACTCGAAACTTCACCAGAACTTGCTTCAGTAGTCTGAACTGAAGGAAAGATGTTCAGACTGGCCAAAGTCTGGAACATGGCATCCACTACTCAGCCACTGGCTCCAGCTGCAAATAACAGTGTTAATCTGGCATTCAACAACATGGCTGCTGAAGGCCCTAGCAGACATCAAAGTGAATTATTATTATTCAGAAGAGATGAACCCCATTCATATGGAACAAGCCCACAAGGACCATTGACTTGAAATTAAATGTCCAAAGAATAGTGTTCATTTGAAAGAAGTAACAGAAAGAAAGGGGAAATACAGAAGAGATCAGTTATTAAAAAAGAAAAAATAAATTAATAAACAAAATAGATAAAATGTAAATAAATTATAAAATACACAGAGAATTGCTTTAGGGTAGTAATGCATTGCATCTTCACTTGAACTTTTGAGGTTCCAATTGCACAACATCCTCAGGGACAATGTTCCACAGTCTGCTCACTGTCATGCCTAGAGGCAGCAGGAGCAACTAGGCACACTGTCTGAGAATCATATTCAGCAAGGAAGTGTCCGAGTGGCTCATAAGGTGATCAAGAGAGGCTGCACAGTGTGAAGGTTGGTTTAATGGTAGCTCACAGAATTGATTGGGAAAAATGCTGAAACAGGTCAGAAATGTTCTTACCAAGTAAGTCTGAGCCATAATGGAGGAAGATTGAAAAGAGGGCACAGCAATACATCTTGATAGCAGAGAGTGCTTCAAAAATTCCTCAAGTAAACAAAGAGGTCAGCTAGAACAGAAACAGAGATTTCAAAAGGACAAGAACCTCATTTCTTACACCAAGCAACAAGCCATGCCTCATTCCCTTGATAAAGAACAGTGGCAGAATACCTTGAACGGATGGCAATAACCACCACAACCACCTCCAAAAAGCCATTCCAAGATTATTCTGGATAATCTCCTCACATGAATGTGTAGTGGTTCTAGGTGACTGTGAAAATGGTAGAAATGTAGCTGCTCCAGTAGCTATCTCCAAGTGGAAAGAACCCTGGGGTCACTCCTGAAGAAGTTTAAGAGATACAGAACTAATCTTTGTTGCAGCTACAAAAGAGAGAGGAGAGTCTTCCAAGAATAATGCTAACTTGAATATTCACCAGAACCTGCTTCAGTAGTCTGAACTGAAGGAAAGATGTCCAGACAGGCCAAAGTCTGGAACATGGCATCCACTACTCAGCTGCAAATAACAGTGTTAATCTGGCATTCAACGACATGGCTGCTGAAGGCCCTAGCAGACATCAAAGTGAACTATTATTATTCAGAAGATGAATCCCATTCATATGGAACAAGCCCACAAGGACCATTGACTTGAAATTCAAATGTCCAAAGAATAGTGTTCATTTGAAAGAAGTAACAGAAAGAAAGAGGAAATACAGAAGAGATCAGTTATTGGAAAAGAAAAAAAAATTAATAAACAAAATAGATAAAATGTAAATAAACTATAAAATACACAGAGAATTGCTCTGGGTAGTAATGCATCACTTTGATAGTAATGCATTGCATCTGCACTTGAACTTTTGAGGTTCCAGTTGCGGAACATCCTCAGGGAGACTGTTCCACAGTCCAATGGTATAAGGAATAAAGGACCTCTGGAACTGATAAGTTCAACAGCAAGGCACATTTACTGCATATTGGTACTGCTGATCGGTAAATCTGGTTGCTCTTGGCAGGAAAAAGGGGATCAGGGATCAACTGTTAATTGGAAAGATCTCTGTTAAAATACTACTCATGAAAAATTGATAGACAAGAGACCATCCATCAACAGTCCATGTCATAACTGCTAATGTTAAAAAACAGAAACCAACCACCAAGAATCACTCTGTCTATAAGAGATAAATCTCTGGCAGAGGCTGACATCCACACTGGAGAACAATACTCTAGTAAAGTTAGTTAGTTATAAATGATTTGTTTAACCAGACCTCTGAACTCTTTTAGGGTTCTTCTCGGGCTGGAAGGAAGGACAAATGAAGTAAAACAGGTGGCACTGATTTTATCACTGTTATAAATATATGAGGCCTTACGTACAACACCTAGCTTCCAGGAGGCATTTACTGACACTTTTATTAGATGCTTCTCAAAATTAAGATTTGAGTCAAAAGTTACACTAAGTGTAGTTAAAACCTCAAAAGTTACACCAAGTGTAGTTAAAACCTCAGACTTATTTAGTGGAGTCCCATCCACCTGAAGGGGAGGATGAGGAGGAAAATCAGTGTGAGACCTACTAATCAATAGTGTTTTTGTTTAACTGGAGTTCAGCCTCATACCCCACTGACTATAACATTCACTAATCCATTCCATGACATGACTGAGACTAAGGGCAGCTTCATTTCCCATAAGAGGAGGCTTCACTGCACCCACAAGTACTGTTATTAAAGTCTCCACGTATGAGAAAAGAAGCTGCCCTTACTCTCAATCATGACATAAAACAGATCAGGGAATGGTGTAGTTAGTTGGTCATGAGGCTGAACTCCAGTAAAATGAAAACACTATTGATTAGTAAGAATGCTACTCACAGTAACTAAACAGCGGTAGGTGATGTCTCTTACCATAAATAACACTTGTTACAAGAAAACACTTAATTCAGAAATCACCACAAAGCACCAAAAGAATGTATCAAAGGTAACATGTAAATGAATGAATAAATGAGAATGGATGACACATAAAACAAAATGCAGTCAATATCCAGTTCTGCAAAATCACCTCCAAACATGCCTGCAAATAAAGCTGCATGGAAGAATAAAACCTTGTGGGACAGCGGAGTGGGTCTAAACATACATGACTAAATACCTATGAGAAGAGTTTGTCAGGTAATGTGAAAAAAACATTTTTATTACCAATGGTTTATTAGCAAAAGGAATGACAGTAAACACCCAATATTTGCACGGGATGCATACCACAACCCCCTCCCCCCTGCAAATAGCTAAAATCCACAAATACTTAAAACCCTCCTAAAAACACTTAGAACTGCCCATTTTGATAGTTCAAACACAAAAAAACTCTAAAATTGCTTATACAGGTACTGTGTTATCCTACTTATGATGGGGTTAGGTTCCAAAAGACCAATCATTTGTTTGAAAAAACGTATCTCGAATATAGGCTAGCCTATACTACGGTATTCAGTATCATGTATACATATATGGTAGCCTAGCCTACACTATAAAGTATACTCTATACATGCACGGTATAGTAATTATTAATATCAGCTAATTCTGGAGGTTCATGCAAAGTGACTTATGATAATTCAATACAAACAGAACTTGAATAACAAAAAAGAATTAACTTAGCCTACACTATGGTATATTGTATACATACAGTATACGGTAGCCAAGCCTACATTATACTGTACTCTATATTTACATATAATGTTGTATTATACAAACGTCAACATAACAAATATGCATCTTTTCCGTGGATCTTTTCAAATGTTGTGCTTTACTTCACTGTATCCACTAATATTGTAAATATATATTCTTATACTGCTTTTGTATTATAAACTGCGATCAATGCATTTGTTTGGAAATCGATTACACGGTGTTTATTTTGCTGTATTCAACTCAGTTCAGAGCGCTTTTCTTGCTTCTAGTTAGCGTAAATGAATCTCCAGATACTTTTTTATATGGGGCAAGGTTATTTTTCGTTATACGAAGTGTTTTTGAGTTGAAATATAACTTAATACGTCTCGTTGTGAAATTAATTTAGCTATTTTTTTCATTAATAGATGACATTGGCCGTTTGGGGGCATGTTTGTTTTGTATAAAAAAAAATCAAGATTCCGTTCACTATTTTCACTTGATTTAATCAAAATACGAGCTTTACATATTTATTCTTTACTGGCGTAATGTCAGCAGTAATGTGTTCTTTCATGCTCAGTAGTTTTGATTAAAATACTTTCTCTCCAATTTTAATTATGGTTGAGTTTCATCCACATTGCCAATGCACAATAATTTATAGTCATTAGCAGCTTGAACGTTGTTTTCTCAGCTTCAGCTACAACTTGCAGCTTAGATTTAGCAGTATATTTCCTTGCCAATCTTTCATCCATAGCGAATTGGGGTACAGTATAGTATAAAACTATATTGTCCTATTCTACTTAATGTCATTTGTAACATAACTACGGTAATTGTTTACTACTGTACGATGGTTGAAATACAAGCAAAACGGCTGTTGTTATCCGATTCAGTTATAAGCAAAACAACAGTTTCTCGTTCGGTTGTTTATGACTGTATGCATTTATGCAAGAGTATAACATTATTAACAATGCTTTTATCATTCTCTTTTACTTTTTTTAACTAGAAGATAGGATAAAGAGATGGAGGAAAAGAAGTTGGTCTATTGTAATTTGGTCTCTCTCGCTGCCTGATTGTACACTGCTGCCTGCGCCCACACGAAATTTAAAAATATAAATACTGTATTGTCGTATCGGTGTTAATTACTTACCCCATCGCAAAATCGAATTATTGTAACTCGAGCACTATCTAGGTACCTGAGTATTTTAATAGTTTTATCACAAAAAAGTGCATTTAGTCATGAAAATTAGTGAATATTTCTCAGTAAAAAATACTGCGAATGGGCAAATTTTCCAAGAATAATGTGTATATATGTTCCAAAGAGAAATCCGTGAATAGGTGAGTCTGTGAATCATGAGAACACGAATACGGGGGTTTACTGTAATACCATATTCCTCATTCTCCAAAGCACAAAAATATACAGACCATAACCACAAGTATAGTATGTGCTAGGAAGCCTAAGCCAGTTAAAATGATATCATATGAGATTTGTTTGGTGATATTTTCTTTTTAAAAAAAGCATGCAGCTATTTGTGGCTGATTTTTCTCAAGAAAAATTAGCTTGCAACAAGAGAAGGAAAACTGACACATGGTCACTTTTCTCCATTACTCTTGTGAAAAATAGAAAAGCAATTAAGTAAAAACTGAAAACACTTACCACATTGCCATATTTTGGTTCAAAGTTTCTCTGTCGTGCTGCGTTGACATTTCTTCGTTGTGACACATTCAGAGGCTTCAAATTGCGATCAAAGTTTGTAACTGGCCCTCCAGAACTTTCTTTATCATCATCACCAAGCTGCATTGAAAAAATATTTTCATATTTATCAGTTTTATTAATTATACACTCTCATTGCAATACAGAATAAAACAGAAATTATTTGGTAATGTATAAATGTTTCATTGACAAAATTATATCAACCATATCCTAAAATGACAGAAACAAAAATGTTGTACATAATCCTTGCCTGAGATAAATTGAAAGCGGAATGTGACCTCTTGAGGTTTGAGCCACCTCGAACTGGAGAAGAACGAGGGGAATCTCTCAACTTTGTTGTGTATGTTTCACCTGCACCACTACTAACTGCAGATGATGGAAAACCAAGAACAAAGTTTAGTAACTTAGCTGCAATTATACACAAACCTTGTATGCAAATTACAAAATGCAGTACAAAGAACTTACTGCTCCTATGAAAAATTATATCAACTAAATACAAAAATGGCACAAAAAGAACAATCAATTTTCCTATCAGAACTTTGTCCTTACTTGAATACAATTTATAAATGTAAAACTAACAGGTTAAAATAATGTAATTTTGATGTTTCATACCACAGTTTTCCTGGCACTACTGTGTAAGTGTAGAAGCATAATTATATTAAAAGAATTCATACAAATTTTGTGACAAATACTGTATCCAGCATAATGAATTTACATAACACAGTAAATTTGACTTAATGATTTAAATTACCTTTATGTCTCTGAGAACGCTGTTCAGCTTCTAGTTTAGCCTTATGTTCCTCTGCTTGCCGCCTAAAAAAAAGAATAAGAGCATTAGAAAGCATGTGCATTTATATGTTTTTCAAGATTTAACTTATATACGAAATATGTAATTTCCTAGATAATAATGTACTTTATTATTATTAAAACAGTTTAGTCAGACCAGTGGGCCGATTATCAGCTATCATAGGGCTGGCCCGAAGGATTAGAATGAATGAACTGCATTACCAGGCCTAAGCCATAAGACAAGTACTAAAACCAAATAGGTCATGTAATGTCGTGATGGATGAAAATGAAAATTTTTTTATAAAAATCTGGAGAGGTTAAGTAAGATTTAAAAATTATTTTTTTATTTATTAAATGCCCGAAAGGTTTTTGTATTTTCACTATTTATTTATTTTCATATTTTATCAATTAAATTACATTCTGTCATGAATATTAAAATTGGAATAACTGAAAATGTTGAAGATTCTGACAAAATTTCTGATAGATTTCTTTCTGAAACTTGATAACCACTGTTCTGTTGGTTATATTTTGGACATCCATGCAACACGTTTCACTGTTATTATCACTTCGTCTTCTGAGCATTTGACAGCAGGGTTATGTGGGCTGTTCATTAAGTGTACATGTCAAATGAGTATGGCCTATTCAAAGACATGTCAGAATTACTTGTGTGTGTGTCTCTCTGATATGATGAACTCCATTTTCCAACACAGGATGTTATGTTTCAATTTATTATTTAGAGGTTCCTCATCTCATATATTTTGCCATTTATTAACAACAATTGTTTTTATATAAATTTATCTTATATAATCACTAATAGGGATGTTTACATTTGCTTTAGTCATTTGGACTGCTTCTTCAGCTGTTTTACCAGTCTATTCGTTTCCTTGAATCCCTACGTGGGGTGGGATCTAACATAATTCCATATTTTTTCTGTTAACGAAATGGAATGGAATGGAATCTGAGATTTAGGCACAAAGCCAAGCACTGGGACCCATAGGGTCATTCAGAGCTCCATTAATGAGAGTTGCATGATATATATCCAGAGGCTGGCAAACAAACTAAAGTATAAAAAAAACTGAGGGGGTGTGAACATGCGATGAGATGACAAGAAGAAATAAGAATAGTGGTAGATAAGGCAGTAGCAGGATGAAGACTAAAAGGAAGTCCTAGAAAATCAAAGAAAAAGGGCATCTAACTTTCGTCATATGGGTCTTTGAACAGAAAGTTCACAATACAGTATAAATTGTGGAGAACTCATTTTACTTTGATGATGATCAAAGTAATGTAGGATGTCAACTTGATCATGAAGTCTATCATTTTGGCTGGATTAAGAGTTACAATAGTATCATTAGTTTTCTAAAAAAAAAAAAAATATATGAAATTGGATTTGCTACCCTTCAGACCTATACATGAAAAGAAATTTGGAGTACTTTAATCTAAATGTCTAGTTTAGCTTTATTACATCAATCTTTTAAGCTTAAAAATATGATGAGGAACAATATACAATAACTGTACAATAACAGAATGCCAATCATAAACAATTATCAATTCTTCAGAAAATAAGGCACTTCAAGTAATAATACTAATGAGAAAATAAGCCTATAATTTACCTTAATATGAGTCAGGAATATACATACACATGTGCACAGACTGAAGAATATATGTATTTAACACTACACTAATCAATTAAGTGCAAAATTTCACTGCACTAAATGTAAATAAAAAATAATGTACAAGAAAGAGTGACTTAAAGGGGATATCAAAAACATGCTTATGAATTATCTACGATAACGACTAAGAGTACAGAAACACAGGATAAGAAATCCAAAGGGCTGTGTTTTTTAATGTGATGCTCATGTAGGCTACATATAGACACTAAGCCATACAGATACTAAAGAATTAATTAGAAACAGAGCAAAATATTATCTTGAAGATAACATAATATTCACAAAAATGCATTAAACATGGTATACTTCAATCAGAATACTATACCATATTACATAATGTACAGTAAATGTTGTGTAATCTGTCCTTGAGGATGAAGATGTAAAACTTAGTGGAGCCCAAATATGGTTGTGGTGACTCAGACAATTCAGTCCGATCAAAATCACCCCATTCCATTGGTATGTAATGGAGTAAGTAGAGATGAAGTCACGAGGTGTGGAAGTAGTAGGATGAAGCAACTGCACTTCCTTTAACCACAAATCTTAGAATATCAGAGCACATACTAGCACAATGAAACAATGAAGCACAGCACAATCACTTAAATAAGAATTCATGTAAGGAACTGCTTTTATGTGTTCAGGTCTCTTACACTGATATGCCACTGTATTTTGATCCTTACATCTGCTACCTCCATCGGCAAGGGTAGCGGTAGCTGACTTAAGTTGTTCTTTTCCAGCAAACCACAGTAAGCTAAGTAAAATGTTGAGGCAGCATTTGTAGCCAATGGTAGCATGGCGTCTTCTGATTGGCTAGGCTGTTGGTGAGTCACAGGGAATCCTCCTCCTCAGTAAATTTTGTTTTGTCATGACCACTACAAATTCTAAGGACTGCTTATATTTTACTGCAGTTTTCTAGCAATAAAACTGTGCCTATTGTTGTGATATCATTATGATGATGTCTCATTACAGAGTGAGTAACAAAGCTGGTTCTGGGCCCTCAGGAAATAATGATAAGTGTGGTTTTCACAGCACCTCTTCTATGGCCATAGAGCTCATTGTGTGAGAGAAGGGAGCCAGTGTTTGGTTGCACTGTTATAACCATTACTGATTTATGTATCAAAAACAAATAATAGCTACAAGTTTCAAAATTCATTAGAATATTTTTTGAAACCTTAAAAATTAAAATTAAAATTAGTTAATAACGCAAAATACTACATGAACATTCTACTAGCAAATACCCCAATAAGAAATTATGGCTTCTACATTAAAAAATAAAAATACGGTAAAAAGAATACCGCCAAACTTTGACCCCACTTTCTGGTGATATTTAAATTTGCACAAGAATACCTCAGGAAACTTGTACAGTATCCTCATATGACAATGCATCATCATAATTAACATTTTTATAACCAAAACCTAGCCTGTATTTTGTGCAATCTGTCTGAATTCCCATCTGATTTCAATTCAAATCCATACTCTTCCCCATAGTTTTTAGGGCTTCCACTGGTCATTACCTTATCAATTACCTCTCTGCAACATCTCTGACTGACAGATCCTTCCCACTTCTCATCCTTCCTTAAATAATTTTTTCTCTCATATATAAACTTATATCTGAGCCACTGAGCACCCATATCACCTGGCTAATTTGTAAAAGGAACCTCCAAATGCACTCCAGTCAGAAATCTTAGAGCAGTACTTAGTACACAATAAAGGATTCTTTGCAGCACCCCTCAGGCCACAAGCTAGATGCAGTAATGAATTTCAGCTAATATAGAAGATCTCAGGCACACATTCATTGCTAATCAAACCATAATGTAACTGTCTTACTAAAATCTGAAGGGAAATATACTTTGATCATCAACCTCCCTCTGACTTTCTGAAACTAAAAAAAACTTTTGTCATACATTTTTACTAACTCACCTTTCAGCCTCTGCTTGTTCTTGAGCCTTTCTCTCTTTTTCTGCTTGCTCCTTCAGTTTTCTTTCCTTCTCCTTTCTTTCCTTCCTCATACGATCAACCTGTTCTTGCAAGGCTCTCCTTTTATCTTCTTTAACACGGAGCTGTTCTTGCTCCTAGTATGACAGTGAATGATATAAATATTTAAACAATAAACAGACTGCATAAAGAACTTACATTATTAGAAAAATACAGACTACTTTAAAAAATACATCTATATTTAATCTGCAGTAACACTTCTCTTGGGGGTACTTTTCTTAAATAGTTTCTAATACTAATTACATTTAAATTTTTCAGACTATTAATTCAGTTACAAAAATTCTCAACTTTAAAGCATCAGGATATCATCATCATCATTACTCGACCCTGGCCCTGCTCAGAGGACTGTAACAAGTGCCAAGAATGACTTAAGACACCAAGGCACAGTCTCCAAGCACTAAAGATGATCAAACACAATTACCTTCACTGCTTTGGAGCCTCAGACCAGAAGCAGAACCCTGTGGGCTGGCCCCACTACTCAATCAAGATGAGCATGAATGCACACAGTCTGTCCTTGGCAGAGCAGTACTGAGTGGTGCAAAGGCCTTGCACACTCCAACATGGACCCAGACTGGTACCATCCATTCAAGTATGGCCATGCTCACAATTGGTAGGAAATCAATTGTGAGCATGTCCCCAGGATATGAGACAACTCTTGGGAACTATAACATCCTGTAGTCCAAGGAAGCACATACTCTTAGTTATATGATTCCAATGAAGCATCAACAAAGGAAGAGTCAGAGTTGGTCTTCCCCTCCAGAGGAGGATGTGCAGGTGACCAGTAGCAAACAGGGTCCACTCCACACCAAAAACCATGCATATATAGACTTATGCAATGCAGATCAGTCAATAGCAACTCACACACTGATCCACCTGCACTGCCATGTTTGCCTGCCCCTTCCAGCAGGTGCTGGGATTGCCACAACTATCAACAGAAAAACAATAATTGTTACAAGACTTCTTAGCTTCATTACAGTAGGGTGCCTTCCGTGTCTTTCTCCTATGCTTCCACTGATCCCGAGATATGGAAGATTAAGTGAAGGAGCAGGAAGGCAAAGCACAGCAGTGTTTCAATCTAAAGCCATGGGTCTCTGTCCACTATCATACCCTAAGAGAACAAAGTCAAGGCAAGACATCCATGAAGGGAGAGGAGCAAGAGCTGCAAAGCAACTATGGTAGGAATGTCCATTAATGCAGCACACTTGGTCTCAGCAGGGGAAGCCACAGCCAAAGTGATGGGGTCCACTGAGACCAGTGCAGGCGTGTAGCTTTTGGCCAAAGCCAAGTATTCAATGAAGGTACACAGCAAGGGCTCTCAGAATGTTAAAGAAAGACCAAAATGCCATCAGTAGCTCCTTCATCTGCTGGGGATGTCTTGGAGTTGAAGCAACAGAAGCAGAAGTGGGGACTGAAGCCAAAGCAGTGGGGGTAGCAGAAACTGACATTGCATCAGTGACAGCACTGGCAAAGGAGAGTGTCAGCTTTCTTTAGTTTCTTTCTATAAATCTTTGGCTGAAAATCCTTATGGTTAGAGTCAACAGACAATAAACCCAAGAGGGCTCCAAAGGGAAATCAGTCTGCAGAGAGAGAGACAAGCTATAAGAAAAGGTGATAAATAAATAAATGTGAGGGAATAGGAAATAAAACCAATACATCTGAATTTAGAAGTCAGCAGAGAGAAGGAATGAATTTGCTCCTCACTTAAACATTTGGAGGTCAGAAGAATCCATAACTGCACTATGCAAACTATTCCACATTTTAGTTGTAGCCAAAATAAAACACCAAGGAAACTGAGTACTGTATTATTAAACCTGATAACTGAAAATGCCACATTGTTTGCAGCAGCAGCCTGCCTACTGTCACAAGCAAAAACAGCTAGGTCAGCTAAAGAAGAGTGAAGAGGATGTTTGTCCTCTGATCATTGTTTTGTCTGTATGTACCATCCTTAGACTGAGAAAATGGAGAAAGAACTGGCAGACACTTCCCGACAGAAGCAGCGAGGGTCAAGCAGGTACAGAATGGGGAAATGGAAGTGACAACAGCAGTGTGTTGCCCTTACATGACACTGATGGGGCCTTGTTCACCATACGCCTCTACCCATACTTCTTCCACTGGGCAAGTAACCAACAGACACTCAATGTAGTAAAAAACAGTGTACACTCATAAATTCTGCAAACAATACATGACAGGAATCTAGCACACACAATTGGTCATGCCCATTACACCATAGTGATCATTTTTAACAATCAAAACCAGAACAAACAAGAAGCCAAAGTTGTCAATCATTCAATCCAGGAAATACTTCTCAACAGCTTCATCAACAGCCATAATGCTGTTTGCTGAATGAGCAGGCAGTACCCCAACCCCAACTCACCTGCTGCTAGTAAAATACCTTGTTACCAAGATTCAATGACTAAAACATCTTCAGCTAAAGGTATACCCATACATAAGACAGAGCTCTGTACTCTTGCTGGAACAATTACAAATAAGAAGATATAATGTACTCAAAACAAAGTTTACCTGTTGTTGCTTTATCTCAATATTATTAAGAGTAGCAGCAGGTCCGAGGTTAACATTACTTAAATTTCCTGATAAGGCAAGCTTCACCATTTTCCACAGCTCTTCATTCTGCTTGTGAATCTTATTATACCGCTCTTCCTGCAAAACAAATATATATTTTACAAAG
Organism: Macrobrachium rosenbergii; assembly: GCF_040412425.1. Taxonomy (NCBI): domain Eukaryota; kingdom Metazoa; phylum Arthropoda; class Malacostraca; order Decapoda; family Palaemonidae; genus Macrobrachium; species Macrobrachium rosenbergii. The sequence continues at coordinate 13,546,758 of NC_089752.1, read as the reverse complement.
TGGGAACTTAAGTAAAAAAAATCATAAATCTTTCACACCGATTTTCAATTTTGTGAACTTCAATTCATTTTCTTCCTCTGGTCCACATATGGCACATGACTATCTACAACTTATACAGAAAATAAAAAAAAACATGAACTTTTCTGCTAATGAATCTAAGTGGCCAAACTAACCATATCACTACTCTTGGCTTTCAGTCTCCGAATTTCTTCTTGCAACCTATCCTCAGTTTGCTGGAGCTGTGCTCGACTATGTTCATCACGGGCCAACTCTCTTTTAACTGCTGTCTCTTCCATTTCTGTAATCTTTTTCATGGTGTCCTGAAAACATTTAAGATTCAATTAATAACATGTCACAGTCACTCAATTAAAGTTGCTGTAAATATCTCTTAGTCTTCACACTATCATTCATGAAAATTATACCTATGATATGTGTAACTCAGATTTCAAAAAAAACATTGTTTCTAGCAATGATACAATAATAACATTTACACCAAATTTTGCTCTATAAATAAAGACCACTGCCTTACATAGCCTTATGCTTCAAGGTGAAATGGATACGCCGATAAACATCTAGAAAGGAGGAAAAAAAGACCTTATTACTGTAGAAGAGATTTCCCCATTGTGGGTAAGGCCTGTTGTGTGTTAGGAACTGTTAACTTATTAAGTCAGTCCCAAACGCCGGCAGATTGTCTATACAAAAAAAGTTAATTATATGGCAGTGGCTATGGTTCAGATACTCATGCAGGGATTCTGTAAAGTGGGGAGGCTATGTTGCATTATGGCTCTTATAAAACTGTGGCCCAGAATATGATGAAAATATGGTCTTGTAACTTTACTAATCCTCTGTTGTTGTTTTTAAATGAGAACCTAAGCATTAGTATGGTAATGAAGCTAAAAGAGCTTGGCAAATAGCCTGCTAAAATAACTTTCAAGGCAGTTTACAATTGGGCTTTATCATTACAGTATGTTACAATAAATGCTCTAGAAAGGAATTCATACGGCTTACTGAGTTTCAAAGGCCTAAAGTTTCTGAGAACAAGAAGTCCAAAACATAACTTTGGCAACTTGGAGGTAGCAAAACAAAACAGTTATAATATCACAGCCGGTAGTAGTCGACTGGCAAATCTTCTGGGCTAACATCTGTTACTAGGTCACTGAAGATTCCTAGAATGATAACACTCACTACAAGCTACATTTGATCTTATGAACCACTTAAACATAAATTTACACCCTCTGAAACAGCCTCACACCAACTTAAGAAATCTTCAAAGAAGAAGTCCTACTATGTAAGCCCAAGTCAAATTCCACTGTCCTGCCCGAGGAAGTGACATTTCTTTGTGTGACTTCAAAGTCAGTTAGCAGGAGTTGTGCCGCTGTGCTTTCCTGGATTGACACTGTTTTACTCAGTTATTGATATACTCAGCATTTCTTTTCATCCATTTATAAGCTCGCATTTGCCTAACTTTGAAAAGTGTTATGCTCGGTGTTAAGAGTTTACTGCTGCTTTAGTAATTTTTTGACCTACTACATTGCCACTGTGTTACTGTCAGTAATTACCTTTTACAGTCATTTCACAGCTTGCCTGATTTTCCTCCATTCAGTATGTAATCCTTCCTTTTATTGCCATAATGGCAATAAAAGGAAGGATTACATTTCATTATTAGGTTTTGTTAGTCTACTCCAAATATCTTGCCTTTTCATTAGCTCACAGTGATGATTACCTTCAATTCTTCCTTTCTGTCTCAGCTGGTTATTAGTTCCTTTTGGGCTTTTGATTGCTTAGTTATAAATGATTTTGTATCTTTATTATGACACTGTATAATCCCTATTCCCCTTCACTTGAGGTAGCATTCACAGACAAATATTAATCCAACCATGCTTCAGCCTACTTGTGTGGGTGGTGTGGTAAGTTCTGTAGTTCATTTACAATGTCGTACATGTAAAGGCCAACAAAGTTCCTTCAAAAGGAATGTGCATGCATTTTTGTGAATTAGTGGTTCCTGTATGCTCAATGGTGTGTGTATATACATTATGATTTAAGCACTACAGCTGATAATTCTTGGATTCTTCTTTTCATGCCGCAGCAATAAATGTCAAGTTTCAAACCAATCTAATGGGGCTGAGCATTTTGCCAGTTTGGACTGCTGAGACAGCAAAATGCTTGTATTACTCTCACCATCACCTTTTGGCCACACCAAGTGTTCTAGACCTCATGGATCTTGTCACAGAAAGTTCTAGACTTCTCCCATTAGAGGGGGGTTTCTGAAGCCGCACCACTTCCACCAATTTCACAGTCTTGTCTTCCATAGTCACTTCATCTTTGCATATAGCTATCATCATGGACAGTATTAAAGAGTGGCTTTTTTTAAATCTCTGCAACATTAATCACCAATCCTCACTGGCCATATACCACTGCTCTTTAATAACAGATTCTCATCTGCTTGAGACCTGTTTTCATAACAGATAACTTCTTTTTTACCTGAGAAATATCAATTAGTTATCTCTTCCTGCTATTAAGGGTTACTGATCCACCTTTTCTTCAGTTTTCCTCTAACATGGTTTGGACTGGACAGCAATGGAACATTTCCGAGTATTTCATCATGTCCTATCCAATCCACTGGCACTATTAAACCTCTAAGTTGGGAGTTTCCTGGAGCTTGTACCAACAATTATTCTTGAATGCCCTCACTGCCTCTAAATGTGTCATTGATCTCTATATCCTTTCAGGCTAAGTCCCTCATTCCAGCCTCTGGTCTTTGGTGGATCTTTTGTTTGCTGAGTTCATGGCCAAGACTCAGTATTCTAATGACTACAGCCTACTCTTGGATTTCTTTGCTATTCTTTCTTGCCCTCCCTATCCGCTAAAGATGGCCTGCCCTGTGAATGCCCTCAGGTTGTACTTCCAACAGACAGAATCCATTTTAGCCTTCTCCTCCTTATCTGATCCTTCAAACAATTCGTAAGTATATTTCACAAGAATCTTTCTGCTTCTAAGAACTACATTTCACTGACTTTGGGGAGGGAGGGAAGGGAATATAGAGTTTAGGCCAAAGGCCAAGCACTGTGACCTAAGAGGTCATTCAGCACTTAAAAGGAAATTGAGAGTAGGTAGGTCTGAAAAGTGTAACAGGAGGAAAACCTCACAGCTGCACTTTGAATAATTGTTAAGGGAGAGTGGATAGCAAGATGGAAGAAAGATAATATGAATGGAGGTACAGTAAAAGGAATGAAAGGGGTTGCAGCTAAGGGGCCAAAGGAATGCTGCAAAGAACCTTTAGTAATGCCTACAGTTCACCCTGTTGACTTTTGAAGGTTATGTTACATGTTTATTGGGACACTTAACGGGAGGATCTTGCATACCTTAAGATCAAGATCCAGTAGGTCAAGTGCTCTCCCCTTCCCTAGCACTCTTTTCTATCTTTGGAACAAGCAGTTAGCAATGCCAAGAGAACTATCTCTAGAGTCTATCTATGTGACATGATGCATAAATTTCTTCTTATTCACTGGGTCTAATTGTTGTGGGTGGGGGGGTAATGTGCTAATGGTCTGGAAGGATCCGGGTCATTCATTCAAATCGCTCTTCATGAACCTCATTATTACAGCAGACATGGAGACTTGCGTTTCCTGGAGTACTACTCCTCATGTATTTGGTGAGCGTACTATCTTCACACGTCGCTCACTGCAAGTCCCTTACTTATGGAAGTCCCTATTATTTGGGAGGTTAAAGTTGGTTCAACTGCCCCTTGTCTTCATGGGAATTAAACTTCTTGTATCAGGGTCTATTCTTTTCTTCAGGGGTTTGTCTGTTGCAAAACAATTACAGGCAGTCCCCGCTTATCAGAGGGCTCGGTTATCGGCGATCTGGTTTTACGGGGCTTGTCTAGGATTTCTGCTTATCGGCGTTGATACATACCTAACAGAGGTGTTGATCTCCGGTCATCAGTGCTGATAAGTGCCGAAAATCACCGATTTTTGGTTATCGACAATTTTTGCTTATCTTCACACCGTTGGAACGGAACCCCCACCAATAACCGGGGACTGCCCATAATCATGATCTTCAGTGCTCTCCTCTCTTTCCTCTCCAGTCACTGAGATGAAGGTTTATACATAGGAATGATGAGTTACCTTGCAGAACAACAAAGTCCGACTTTGGCAAGCACAGTAGGACTCCCTTCTTTAAAGATCTAACAAACTGGAGTGACTAGGTATGTTTCACACAGAGTAAGAGTAAGACTATTTATGATTAATAGTTTTACAGAGGAACATGTTCCATTGTAAAAGTATCATATTGACAATAACTTATGTGGAATACATCCACATATTACCAGCATCTTTTTATTACATAAAAATTACCTCCCACATCAAATGAAGCACTCAGCCAATGTATGGCAATGGTGTATCTGTACATGAACATACTACACTCAAAAATATCATAAAGAACTAAAACAGTTTTACTGGTCCTTGACAAGAACAAAGCAAAGAGTAAATGAGCATGGATTTTCTGAAATACAGTGACTAATCGAGTATCAGTAATCAAGTATACTAGTCTATTCTTAATCAGACCAAAGTAGAAAATTGAAAGAATAAAAAAGTTAACAAATATGGGAATAATATCAAGAAGAATTAATAGTTCTCAGCCTCACTGCTACACTTTTACTGTTAAAAGAGGATCTTTACTGCTGTAAAAAATATTATTGTAATAATTAAAAACAGTGTTATAACCTGAAAACAAAATAAATTTAAGAACTGAGTAGGACTTAATTTACTGGTTCTTCTAACAAAAAATGAGTGAGCCACAGCAAAAAGTGATGACATGAGGGCTCATTTGTTTGCAACTATCTTGAATATATAAAAGAATACCAATTACCTCTTCAACTTTAACAGATTCTTCTAGTAATTCCTGTTCCTCTTCCATCTCCTCCTTTTTAGCAACTAAGCTCTCCAACAGGTCTTTAGGTTTAAGGGATCTACTAGGAACTGATGGAACATTTTCTATCTTCTCCAAAGACAAAGAGCTCTGCCTTGTTTTCTGCAAATCAAGGGCCTTGTTGGAATCCTTTGTATCCCAAGTATTAACTTTCGATCCAATTGAAGCCCTATTAGGACTACCTTCCTGTACTGCTAAATTATTATTGACTTGCGAACTTTCAATAATATTCATGTTATTATTCCTTCCATCTAATATGTCCTTATTTGCTACAGCTGGTTTGAGATTACGATTAATGGATGGTATGGCATTTGACATGGATCGAGTGTCTGTTGGGGACGGAGTGCAGAGGAACCCAGTATCTAAGTCAGGATACTCAATATCAACTGTAAAAGAAAATGTAGTCAACTTAGAAAAATTTTACTTGTGTAATTGGCTGACATCTACCAAAGCAATTATGATATTACTCTTCTTGTAAAAAAATGAACACTATCTAAATGCATTAAATATAAACAGATACAAAATGCAGGTAACCTTAACAAGCATTAATTAAGATAAAGATACAAAAACCATAATGAAAATGACTTACGTAATGCATGCTCAGGTTTACTTTCTTGCTTTACAATGTGAGGCTCTGCTCTTGGGTTAGTGGTACTCATTGGGTACATAAGCCGCCAAAGGTCATAACCACCTTTCAGAACTAATGGTCTACTCTTGTAGTGTTTATTGGGATCCCACTGTTAGAATAAAGAATATAAGCTATGAACCAGTGTATGAATTACACTTTGCAGCATTACAGTTAAGACTGCAAATAATAAAATATTATTCTCCTGAGACATAATACTGCCCATGTCAAATAAGTAACCCTTTACAGCACACTATAAATGGTACTAAAGGGTATTTAGTTCCCTTCAGCCCCAGGTGCACTGCTTGCTGTTTTTCATTTTTTATCCATTCCCTTTGGTATCTCCTTACTCAGCTCTTGAGTTTCTTTAACTATATTTTGATACAATTTTCACCACTCATTTAAGGACAAATCCTTTGAGGGAACCTTAGGAGTCTTACCTATGCCAAGAGAGCTTTTGGTATTTAAAAGACCCCAAGGCATCTGTTCTCAGGACTTGGTGAACCTCTAAACACACACAAACAATTACATAAGTCTCGCTACGGTCTCATTTAGGAGTCCGTTCAATATAAAAGATACTGGGAACATGAACATTATAACATTTTTTGCTATATTACTTAGTATATTACTATACTCGTATTTTTGCTATATTACTAAGTAACTAAAGGATATTTCCCATAACTACCACAAACTGAATTTTATGATTTGTATCTAATCAGCACAATATGTTTGTTAACCCTTAAACGCCGACTAGACGTATTGTACGTCGACTAAAATTGTCTGTCGGGTGCCAAGTGGACGTACAGTACGTCGACTACAAAAAGTTTTTTTAAATATTTGAGGAAAAATAGTTATAGGCCTAGTTTGCGAAAGTATTTTAAATCACGTGCCTTGAGGGATGCTGGGAGTTCACGGATCACGCTGTTGTTTTGTTTACAAGAGTTACCCAGCTGTGCATACACAAATTTCTTTCTTCTCGCACTACAAAGCATCAGTGACACATCTCAGAAATTCTTTCATCACTTTGTCGTAATTTTTGCACCGTTTTATATTAACAGTTACATAAAGTTTTATATATGAAAATGTGTGCAATTTCATGTAGAATACAACAAAAAAACAACCCATGGTTGTAGCTTTTATAAGTTTTGAAATATTGCCATATAAATCACGATAAGTGCCAAAATTTCAACCTTCGGTCAACTTTGACTGACCAAATGGTTGAAAAAATGCAATTGTCACTAAAACTCTTACATTCTAGTAATATTCAATCATTTACCTTCATTTTGCAACAAATTGAAGTCTAGCACAATATTTCGATTTATGGTGAATTTTTAAAAAAATTTTCCTTACGCCGGGCGCGGTAACTCGCCAAAAATCTCAGAAATTTTTCGCCACTTTGTCGTAATTTTTGCACCGTTTATATTAGCCGTTACATACAGTTTTTTATATGAAATGCAATTTCAATTTCATGTAGAATACAACAATAAATAACTCATGGTTGTAGCTTTTATCAGTTTTGAAATATTTCATATAAATCACGATGTGCCAAAATTTCAACCTTCGGTCAACTTTGACTCAAGCGAAATGGTCAAAAAACACAATTGTAAGCTAAAACTCTTTCATTCTAGTAATATTCAATCATTTACTTTCATTTTGCAATAAATTGGTTTTATGGTTTTATGATTTATGGTGAATTTTTTAAAAAACATTTTCCTTACCTCCGCTCGCGGTAACTGCTGAAAATCTCAGAATTTCTTTAGTCACCTTGTCGTAAGCTTCGCACCATTTTCTATTAGGTGTTACATAAAGTGTTATACATGAAAATGTGTGCAATTTCATGTAGAATACAACAAAAAATAACTCATGGTTGTAGCTTTTATCAGTTTTGAAATATTTTCATATAAATCACGATAAGTGCCAAAATTTAAAACGACGGTCAACTTTGACTCAACCGAAATGGTCGAAAAATACAATTGTATGCTAAAACTCTTACATTCTAGTAACATTCAATCATTTACCTTCATTTTGCAACAAACGGGAAGTCTCTAGCACAATATTTTGATTTATGGTGAATTTAAAAACAAAAACTTTTTCATACCTCCGACGTGTGTTGTTTATTTTAAAATCTCAAATTTCTTTGAATCACCTTAGTAAGTAATTTTACGCTTTTAGTTTTTCATGGGTGTTACATAAAGTGTTATACGCTTGAAAATGTGTACGATTTCATACAAAATATAACAAATAACTCATAGTTTAGCTTTTATCAGTTTTGAAATATTTTCATATAATTCACGATAAATAGAAAAAATTAGACCCCCTTGGTCAACTTCTTTCGACGAAATGGTGAAAACTGCAATTAATAGCTGGAAACACTTACAGTCTAGTAATATTCAATCAATTACCTTCATTTTGCAACAAACAGAGGAAGTCTCTAAGCTGTCTTCAATTTATGGCCAGATTTTGAAAAAAACTTTTTAGTCCACATACGTTCTGAATTCATACCATCATTTTGTGATATTATATTTCTCTGTATTTAACTGATGATTTCACAATTTGTTATATACCAAAATCATCACAATTTAGTGTGATAATACAACGAAAAATAACTCATTAGCTTTAACATTTTGCTCTCATGGCGCAATTTGTATACAATTATATATGAAATTTTTTTTTTTTTGCTGTCATATATTTCAATATTTATATATGATAATATTTTTTTCATTTCTGATGGTTGCATACCAAACTTCAGGCAATGACAAAAAAGGAGCCAAAATGAACTCTTAATCTTAAAAACTAAGCATGCTGTGATTTTTGAAAAACTTTTTCTTTGGGCGCTAACTCCAAACATGCCAGCATCACGGCAGACACTTTTTGTAACAGAGGCTATGTTTGGGTTAAATTACAATAAATTCATTGACAAAGTGCCCTCAAAATTAACTAAAGGCACACATTCAATAGTGATATTAAACAGTCAAGACTAAAGTGCTGCTTAGTAGCCTTGAAACCTTAGTCAACATAATATTGCCACACATTAGCCCATGATCAGGCTAATCCTACTTTAGAGGCCCATATCTCAAAACATTACTTTAATAATAATAATAATATAAAAATAATAATTAATAATAATAATATCATTATTATTATTACCATTACTATTTATTATTATTATTATTACCATTATATTATTATTATTATTATTATTATTATTATTATTATTATTATTATCATTATTATATTATTATTATTATTATTATTATTATTATTATTATTATTATTATTATTATTATTCAGTGGTATAACGAGACCACTAAACAAATCTGTTTAGCTCTCACAGGGCTGGCTCAAAGGATTTGGCTTTATTAATGATAAAGTTTAGATTCTATTACTTGAAGGATACTGTTTTTTTTATTTATAATTGGGCTAATGAAAAATGATAACTACTGACAAAATTTCTTCGAATAATTGTTTCCAAAACTTGTTACTCATTGGACATTCACAAAAAATATGTTTAACTGTAAGTGTTACTCTACACACTGTACACACTGGGACTGGATCACATGGGTTATTCATTGAGAATCCATGATTGATGAATTCTAACATGAGTCAGAATTACATGAGTGTTATTCCTTTTAATTTCATATTACTTTGCCACTGCTCTTCACATGGGATAGGCTTACACCTGTCCAAATAATAATATATACTGCTATATCTCAAAGGATAATATTTTGTCATTTTTTCAGCAATGGTGAAAATTACAATTATTTGTTCAAAGGTTACATTGACTTTATACCATATTAATATCATTCATGAGAAATAATTAATATTCATGTAAAGCAATTAATACAGGGAAAGCAGGCATTTGAATTGGAATTTTTTGAAATAGTAAAAAAGAAAAAGATTGCAGTATGGATTTTTAAGGCTAAAATTTATGTATATGATATCCCTTATTCCTGTTCTGTTGAAAAGAATAACTGCATTAGGTAAATTAAATATATATGTTATATGTCTTTCTAATTGTTCAAATGATTCATTCATACTCTATACTAGTGCTTGATAAATTCTGGCCAATGCTCATACTTTGGCTAAAAATGAATAACAGAGAGGTTCTGAGTTTAGTAAATTTTTTTCATACTCAAGGCAGTAAGGAATATAGTTAAGATGGGACATTAAATGTTGAAAGTAGGTCCCACAGTCTCTGGAAAGGGTATCCAGTAGATGTATTTAGGGGTCATTTTCTAAGCAGCAGAAATTCACTGTAGGGCATTTTTTTAGTGATGTCAACATTTCATCTGTCTCAAAAGATATCCACAGGATGAGCAGAGCATTTCTGATGGAAAGGGGGCTCCATAGCCAATATATAATAAGTCCAGTGTCGCAAGTAAGAGCAGTGCTGAATTCTCATTGGTTGTCAGATCAATGAATCCGAGCAAAGCCTTCGCGTGCAAGCCTTGGAGACTGAGAGGGGGAGGCCTCCTGATTGGTTTGCTCACTTGGCTCAGGAGTGCTCAAGGGTGGCATACTACATGCCACTGTTGAAAGAAGGAGAGTCTCCAGAGTGATGTTAAGGCTGGGTTTCTCTTTCTCCATGTGCAAAGCTTCCAAGAGATGGAGGCAGCAATGGTCTGCTGCACTATTAATTATTTCAATATTTGAAATTATATCACTTCGTTGAATACTGGTATCATGGGCAGCTCGGGAATGGAATATAGAATTTAGGCCAAAGGCCAAGCACTGGGACCTATGAGATCGTTCAGTGCTGAAAGGGAAATTGCAAGTGGAAAGGTTTGAAAGGTGTAACAGGAGGAAAACCTCGCTGCTGCACTGTGAAACAACTGACAGGAAAGGATGGAAAGAAAGATGGAAGAAAGAGAATGTGAATGGAGGTACAGTAAAAGAACTGAAAGGGGTTGCAGCTAGGGGCCAAAAGGATGCTGCAAAGAACCTGGCAATTCAAATTGTACATTCTGCATAAAAATGAGACAATCCACTATTTTATTAGAACAATATGCAAAACTTTGAAACACTTGGTGTACAAGCTTCGGCAATTGTTGTTAGTACGAAACAATGCTTTAAAAAGTCCTTAACAATCTGCAGTAACTCGGCAATCATCATAACTTGAAGCAGTGTGCATTACCTTTTGGACAATTTTCAAATTGGTAAAACAATTGTCTATAGCCAATGAAACAGTCATTAGCGATTAGACATTCTTCGATATTAAAAAAACATTTGTCATAATTACAGAGTAATTCTTATTTTTAGGAAATTTTATATTTAAGGCTTTTCTCGAATGGCAGCCTTATTTGGCCTCTTAAAAACAATATTTACTTTTCAGTTATCTGGCTTGAGACCATTAGGCTATGCACTAAGACAGCTCAAGTCATTCAGTACTCTAAAACTCTCATTACTATACAGTAATGTATATTAAATTGTACTTTCAGTGAAAATTTATATACAAATTATTATTACAGTACACTGTATTGTGCAGTGTATTTTACTGCATAAAAAGTTGCCAGGAAGTGTCAATAAATTTCATGACTTTCGTCTGGCAGCATTGCCAATAATGCCTTTTTTTTTAAACATGCTGCAAAGTGGTGTTGCCAGACATAGACCGTGAAATGTATCAATACTCTTGAAGGCAGCTGTACATTGTATAGTTCCCTTTGTACAGTTTGGAAGTGACTGTATGCTGTACATTTATATCAGTGGGATAACAAATGAAAACTCACTTGTGCAAGTTCATCAGGTTACTGTATCATAGGTTTTACAAAACAAAGCCCTTACACTACCCATCAACATTCGAAACTTAGGCAGTGGTCATAGAACATACAAACGACAGGAAGTGGTTAATGTAATATACCCTTATTCTGAACACATTTTTGTAAATATCTGTCTGTGTGCCGGTAGTTGTTTTCAACAATGTCCTAATGTTATTACATAACTGACTGTGCCAATTCTCTATCCATGATCCTTTCGCGCCATGCAGTCATGGTCATATTAGCTGCTGCAGCAGCCTGATGGTTTATCACTTTCTGCTGTAGCATATTTAATCTTTGCTTCATGTCTGTTTTAATCACAGAGAAACTATTCTCAATGGGGTTGAGGAAGGGGAAAATATGGTGGAAGGTATTTCATATCCAATGCATCATTACCCACAGAAACATCTGAATGGCATGACGCATTGTCCAAAATTAATACTGCTCTTTCATCGCCAAGAATAACAGACAGTGAGGTTAGAAAATCACTGAAAACGTCTCTGTTTACACTCCTATGAATCATTTCATGATAGATCAAACCAATTCTGTCAGGTATAGCGGCAATAACTGTTACATTTCTTCCACAGACTGCTTACCATGAGATGTACGCGTTCTCCTATGGGAGCTCTCCTGCAGTGACGTCTTGTGAAGAGGCTGAATCCTGTCTCGTCGATGTAAATGAGATGACACTGTAGTCCAAAAGTATATATCCAGTGTGCACAAGTAACTGGTGCTTCCTTGGTAGCAGGAGAATTCAGAGGAGCTGGTACATCATTGAAAATTTCAAACTAATCAGCATTCCATCCAGGGCTCTTGCTATTGTTGAATCGGATACTGCTGGTTTATAGGACCATATTTCATGAAATGTTCTATTCAAATTCTTCAAGGTTATGGTTGGGATGTTTTCAGTTATCATCAGCAGCAAATCTCTACTTTCATCATCCAGTTTCGAGGGCCGTCCTCCCAATGGTGGTGTTGCAGCTGCATCTCTAAACTGTTGATATCTATATATGATAGAATAGGCAGTGGTGCAAACAGCTTCAAGTATTCTTGCAGATTTAACAAAATCTATGATTCCCTGTTTATCAACTGCTGATACCCTGGGCATGATGATAATGATGCTCTGGCAGGTGACAGGTCTAGAAGATCAATAACAACTAACCTGATCCAGTGCTGTACTTCTACAGTACACCTTCCTTACCATCTTCACTAAATGTAGAAAAAAAAAAAAGAGCTTCCTTAGTGAGTGGTAGTTTCACTGATATGGGTAGTTTAGAACAAATAATACTTTTTATTCAAATGCATTCAGTTCAATCAATAATGCTTACAGATGCATAAAAACACATTCTGCTATTTTGTTTTTGAGTTTTGCTGATCGTTTTCAATTTTGATGAAATGTTTTCCGTAACAATGAGAATGGATGCTGAACGCTGAGAACTGTTTAACTGTTGTTATGACTGTCTTATCGTTTGTGCCATTTGCCTTAAAGATATGGAAAGTGTTGTAGTTTTGCCAAATGTCTAAAAGATAATACCTTATTGTTTCGCTTACAATTATAATTTATAAATGTTGAATAGTTTCTCATTTCATCCAGTTGTTATGATGATTGTCCAACCAGTCTTGAACTATGCTTATTTGATTTGCAAAGAATGAACTGTAAAAAGGTGTAATGCCTACAGTGCACCACATGAGGTGCATTAATGTCACTACCCCCTATGGAGGCAGTTCTGGTATGGTTACCCTCTTAAATGTAGCAGGAAATTCTCTTTCAGAAATGCATAGTGGTTACAGAGGTGTACGCACCAAGGCACCCTCAGACAGGTCATCTGTAAAGATAGACCATGGTAGTTCTCTTCAAGGGACACTGCATGGAGAGGCAAGACTATTTTTCATAAATAGGCTACTAATTTTTCTTGTTTTATAGTGGATGAATGGCTTCAATTTCTTTCCCGAGTCTGTGAGACAGAAGTTCCCTTCAAAGATGCTATAAATAGCACACTTATCTTTCTTGTATTTTCCATCAAATATATCTTTACAGAAGAGTCTGATATCCACATCTTCAGGAGTGGCAAAACAGGCTTCCTGGTGGTACCAGTTTACCTTGGTTTGTCTGATGCTTCTTATGACTTCTTGATAAGTGTGTCCACTGTCAATAAGAACCTGGAAACAACCAAGCTCTGCATGTGTATCCATCCAGGAAGAGCAATGCAAGAGGGCTCTCCTGACCAAGCCCTAAGCCAAGCAAGCGAACCAATCAGGAGCTGCCATCTTTCAACACTGACTTTCCCAAGATACCCCCATATCTCTAATGTTACTTGCATGTGATGGTGAACATAACCATCAATGTCCGAGAGGCTCTGCTCTACTCTTCCTGACGATATCTTTCGAGATAGATGAAATGCTAAAGTGCCTGAAAATGCCCTGCAGACAATGTCTGCTACCCAAAAAAATGCTCCCTAAATACGACTACTGTACCAGATTCCTTTACTAGAGACTCTACAATCTACATGATATACTCTCCACATCGAACTTCCCCTCTTAACTTTACCCCTTACTGACTTCAGTATGGAATAAATTTTCTAAACCAGAACCTGTTTTACCTTTTTAGCCAAATTTTTAACCAAACATATGAACATTGGCCAGATTTTATTTAGCACTAGTATCAAAGGGAAAAGAAGAATTAAAAAGTTATATTATAAAATCAGTTCACTGATGCAGCTATTCTTTTCAAAAGAACTTGTCAAAATGAAGGAATACTCCCTTCTTATCTTTTATTCCTATTATAAATACTTTAGTCATATTCCAAAGCATAAAGATTTCATGTAAGACTTGGTCAGTCCCTTTAACATTACGATAAAGATAACATACTCTCTCTGTATATACAGTACTACCTTCAACAATACTGTACTCTGAAGCACTATTAGTGGAATTCATTATTATTATATGGGAGGCACAGTAATCCAGAACTCACAAATATGGAATTTCAGATAAAACAGATAAAAAGGAATGTCTTAAAAGCATGATTACTTTTTTCAGTATATAACCATAAATTTTAACAAAGCCTACTACATGCATCATACAAAATATAAGACACTTCATTCCAAGGTAATAGAAAAAAAAAAAGATAAGCTAGTTCTGGTAAGTTAGTTCATAAGCACTGGGTTCCCCAGGGTCCCCGTGATTAACAGAATCACTTTCCATGTAGTGTGTCTCTACACGAGAGTGCCATGCAGTTCAGAAGTGGGCACTTTAATTAAAGAAATGGCTTGATTAAAAAAATAAACTTTGGGTTTAAAAACCTGAATTTGTTTTGCAACAAAAAGTCATTCCTTCAGCATAGCCTAGTAGCAATTTAAATGGGACAGCACTGAGTTGCTTATATTCCAACGAAAAGGGAAGAACCTGAAGAGGCCAAGAAAACTCCTGGTAAAGAGAGGCATGACGAATCTAGAGCTCCAAAGGGAATATGGGGTCAAAAGCCTGACTGGAACCTTGTTAGAAACTGGAGTAACATGATGGTAAGCTGTGATAGACCATACTGCAAGCACAATAAACTTTTTGTATGGTATAACATAGGGTAACCTTGGTAACCTCAGCCTAGCAGGAAGCAAAGTCGCAGTGGTAAAGGAGAAAAGGGAGATGAACCGCTGAAGAACTGAAGGCCTAAGGAGATGATAAAAACATCCCTAAACATAACTTTTCTGAAGACAGCAAAAGTACTCAAGTGCCTTGAAGTGTTGACCAAAAACTGAATCGACCTCAAGACTCCTTACAAGGCACAAACAGTGAAATCTGATCGTGCTTCAAAAATCAAGATAACGTTGATAACCTGAATGCCAAAATGAGACAGGATATCTGTTAATTTCCAAAAAAATCTATAGTAAAGGGACTAAAATCTTTCTTTATGCCTAAGACAGCAAAGAAAAAAAATTGTCTAAAATTACCATGAAAGAGGGTCTTCCTCCCTTGTATCAGAAAATGAGAAGAGGAAATAAAAAAGCTTATTACATAAGAAAGGTTCATGGAATCCCAGTCTTGAAGTGTCTCTTGCTAACTTAAGTGAACAGCAAGCAACACATTTTCATACAAGAAAACCATGAGAGATGCTGCCTTTAAACCTAAAATTCAAGGTAAAACTAAAGAGTCTGTAAAGCCCCTCCTCATGAAT
The DNA here is from genome assembly GCF_040412425.1 of Macrobrachium rosenbergii. Classification (NCBI taxonomy): domain Eukaryota; kingdom Metazoa; phylum Arthropoda; class Malacostraca; order Decapoda; family Palaemonidae; genus Macrobrachium; species Macrobrachium rosenbergii. The sequence continues at coordinate 13,531,283 of NC_089752.1, read as the reverse complement.
AGCTGGCATACTCTTCTTGGTAGCTAAACCACATAGTTCAAGGACAAATAATCTTAAGAGCTAAGAAAAGGATTACAGTACATGTGTTTCTAAGTGAAAAAGGACAACCACTCCTAGTGGCAAGAAAACTGTGGCAATTGTTAACCTTAAACATAAAAATTCACAAGCATAGCAAATAAAGACAAGGATTCACTCTTATGCACTTATGATGACTTCCTAACAATTAACTCATATTCAGCAGTAACCGAATGTACCAAACAACATATATCAAGCTCTAACAATACTTGAATTTAAATACACTCCGAACATAAAAACTGAAAACTATCACATAACAGATTCAAAAACACTCTAAACACAAGGATTGGAAATTACTGCAAAAATTTACAAAACAAAATCTACAAAATCAAAGGAACTGAAGAATTCAGAGATGGTGAATGAAGAAAAAAAAAAAGGAGCTATAAAAACTTTCTGAAAATACTTCCCATATGGTGGCAAAAACCTTGCTAGTGCTGAAAACAAACCCAGGTAAAGGCTTTACTAAACATTTTCATTATTAACATCACACAGCACCAAAAACTAATAATTAGAATATGGCAAAATGCAAAATCAAATACTGTATGGAACTGAAGCATGGAAATCCCAAACAATTCCAAAAGTCTGGCAATCTCTGAGAGCTGCTGACCAGTTGGCAAACAAATTAACCACCTGGACTTGAATTTTTTTTTTTTTTTTTTTTGTAAAGTTGAATGAGGTGTCTGGGATTTTGTGCAGAACACGAAATAAGCTACATTAAAGTAACTGGTTTGTAAAAAAAATAAATAAGGATTTGAAAATGTATCTTCAAGGGCCTTTTACAGCAACAATAATATTGTATCATGGAAAAAGTTAACCTATATAAAAACAATCATAAAACTGGACAAAAAAATGTAGTTTCAAAAGATAGATAGATAACATAATAATAAGTTAATTCAAACATCACTTAGAACCAAATTAATTATATTATAACAGACACTACTGAAAATCATCAGGCAGAATAACTCACACAAAAAATTTATACACCCTACAGAATAATCCCCATAGGACAATAACACTTTCAGCGTGGCTTGTTTGGAAAACTGTACAGTACAAAGAATTAAAGGTTCTGTGATGTGTCCCCCTTTGGAGCTTCTAAAATGAAGCAGGCCATCACTTAAGGAAAGGCAAATGGCGTATCTACAAGATATTGGGGCAATATAATAATCAATGCATTATACATATTAATATTTTATATATATATATATATACTTTCCTCTTAAAAACCATAAAATTTGGAAAATAAATTTCCAAAGTATTTTTCATTGATGTACAAAACAAAAAGTTAAAACGATGGATGCATGCACACACTAATTAGGATTTAAGAAAACACAACGAAATACTTATCTAGCAAATCCAAATATAGCAAGTTAGTAATTCATTTCACATGGACACTGATAAATCTCAGAAGCTAACAAAAGCAATTTTATGAGAACATTAGTATTCAAAGTAACCATGTTCGTGAAAAATTCTTAATTTTTATCTCACAGTCTTATAAAAAGTCTTACCTTAACAATAGCATCTACAAGAACTGTGAGAGGTGGAGGTAGTGGTGGTCCTTCAGTAAACCAGTCACATATTATCAAGTAGTCTACTTTATCTCGAAGTGTTACCCAAAGCGTCCTGGATGGTTCTTCTAGTTCACTACCGATCCTTGCTGCAGTTAACCTGTTAAAAGTGATTTTACTGTCTTTTACAACCCTTGCAACCAAAATATATTCAGTAAAATAAAAAATGTAATTCTCATTAATGGCTTCCAATATGTCAGCACCTGCATTTCTTACAACTAGTTAAAGCTAGCCACAAAAGGTATGGAAAAAATCCGCTGCATATAGTACAGAACAGTCCAGCACCATCCAACCAAAGATATGCATCTAGATAATAAATGTACTTGGAGTGTTGTTATGTACTGTAATTTTCAGTAACACTTGGCATTTCATTATCATAAGGGTTACGTAAATTCTAGACATCCCAACATCATCAAATTACATAAATGCCTGATGTTACTAATCTACTCAGCTGTAGCCTATCATAGGCTAGGTTATAACTATTAGCACTAAGAAAGTTCATAAATACCCAATAACTTTTTTTTGTATTAAAAGTCACCACCTCCTATGTCTGTAAAACACCAGAGAAATCTCACATGAATAACATTACAGCACAGCATAAGTGTTTTTGATAGACTCATAACATAAAGAAAACTCCCAAATCTAATGCAGATCCTGTCAGGAATTGCATCAACTGCTTTCAATGCCTGCCTCAGAACTTGGTAGATGTAATATTTCTTAAAGTTAGCAGACAATGCTGATCTATACACTGAAGGACACAGATGGTTTTCTTGAAAAAAACTTTTGCATCAGGATGAAAATAAGATGTCTTTTCCTGGGTGAATCATCAAGGATAAATAGGGTTTCAACAAGAAGGCTATTTTCTCAGCAAGAAATCACCATCTAAAGGGCAAATTAATGAAAGAACTTACTCAGTTGGCTTCATAATCATCAGATGATCAACTATTACTTACACTGGGACTCCAAGACCTGCTGCATGGTTCAAAACATTGAACTTTAGTGCAACTAATAAACCATACTCACAACCCCAAAGATGGTTATGAGGGCTCAGGATATCAGGCATTTAGTGGTGGTTACCCAGCTGAGAGATAACCACTCCCCATGCAGCTTACTTCACTGATAGACCTACCACAAAAGTTTAAATTACTACCTAAAATTTGGGCCATATGGCCTGACACAAGGCTGGGAAGACCAATCAGTGCCATCAAGGGGATGGAAAGACAGATTTTCTACTACACCTGCTTGGGGGTGTCATGTATCCTATGCTACTGGGTTTTGGGTGTTTGTTACTTAACAGATTTTGTACTTACTGGGAGGCCAAACCCCCAACACTGTCTGTTAAACTGAGGTGCCAATGTACCAGGAATGACTTAAGAGTACATGTTTTGCTGTTCTGCATTCTTTGAGAACTCCCACATCATAAACTATGGCTTTTGTACTGTTGTCTTAAAAGAAATGCTGAACATCAGTTCCCATTAAAAAGAGACAAGTCCTTTGAAAGCTGCCAAGCACTCAGACTTTTAACAGTGTATTTGAATAATTAAAACTATTGTCAATCATTGTATTTCCTGTAGTAAGAAAAATACTTAAGAAACCATTAATCTAAATAATTTTTGCAACTCACCCAGGTTTTAATAACTCTTCTGGAACACTAATAACATTGGGTAACTTAATCTGAGACTCAATAAAGTGATGCTGTGGTCTTGTGTCCAAGATCATATATGTAGAACACTTTTCCTTATATAAAGAATACAACTTCTCACACGAAATACAGCCTTCCTCGGTCACTCCTGTAAAAATAGAACCAAAATAAGTCTTTCTTAATTGTATACCTAAAATGGAAAGTGTTTTGTTAGCAATCAGTCAAGCTAAATGTCATGGTGACCTCCAGTTCAGTTTTTCTTGCAATGGATGACTTTCTGATACCTTAAATTAGTTTAAATCTCAAAAGGGCATCATTTGGGAAAGCAGATTATAATTATCTGAATGTAAGAGTAATGAGATAAGCCTCTGTGAATGCTATGTATGACTTTAAAAAAATACTGCTAACAATCTAAGGCTCTGGAAATGAACAGTGAATTCTTAAATGCTTGAGCTCAAAAATATAAAATGCTTAAAAGCTTTTGCTAACACTCACCATAATCTTAGGTAGGAATATATTATACAGTTAAAACCAAGGGATGTCAAAAGAGGAAAATACAGATGCCTGTATAGAAAATGTTTCAAAAAGGCCATTAAAGGTATATTCAATAATTTTTGGACAACTGGGGACAACAATGTGCAAATTGCATATCTCAAATGTTGCACTACAGAAGTACCAGTGAAATGGAAGTGCACTAAGGAACCAACAATACAGAGGCCAGTACTTCTTTATTTTCTGAATGAACTTCAAGAACAAATTTAATGTCTGAGGTGTATCATGAAGACTTCATTGTAATGCATGAAATTGGGGTAAAGAGAGCAGAAAGCCTCCTTCACATAAGAAAATCATCTCCCAATGGCACTCTGTGTTTCAACAGAGAGGGGAAAAGGGCCACCTGCTAGCAGTAGCAAGGTTGAAACAGCAGCATGTTCATGAACACGTCTTAAACCTGTCACTGTAAGCCATTTTTTATGGATTAAGGTGCTACACTGGAGGTACCTGGAGGCTGGAGGTACCACTGTTTGTGTGTACCTGATACATATTGCATGCTGTGTGAGGAACATCAAGACAGAGAAAAAAGTCAGAACAGTTGTACACCAATGTTTTTACCATGGAATATATTTTCTTCAAGCACCCCAAGCAGGACACACGTTCAAACAACATGTGTCTGAAAGCACTCTGTCTTTCAAAGGATTTTAAAAAATCAATCCCTTGAGTTAATGCCAAGCAAGAAAAGGATGGCTCCAAAGCTTCTGAAATAAAAATGGATTAAAAATATCAACTAAATGGAAAATCTGTGCCTACTAATGAAGATGCCACTGCTAATTTTCCGGCAAATTTAATGAAGGTGATTGAAGAGAAAGGATACCTTCTAGAACAAGTTTTCATTCAACTGCAATGAAACCAAACCCACTAAAGAACTGGAAAGACAGACTCATGTTGGTACAGGTTCACAATCCCTTCTCAAAAAACCTTGGGGCCAACTGTGTTTCAGTTGTTGGATTTTTTTTTTTTTATCTCAGAACTGAAGCTTGCTCCATAAATACAAAGCACATTTTATTGCCAATATAAAAATTCTGTAAAACTAAAAAATATGAAGCAAACACAACCCAATGTCCATATATACTCATGTTTCATCTGATCTCATGAACCATGTAATCCTTAAAATTTTGTCCCAAAACATGATTAAATTATCATATATTGATTTAATCATAATGTGAGATGCATTCTAAGTAGGTTACACTAGACTATACTAAATGTGCAAGTTTCTTTTTCTGTAGATTATACTAGGCTAGGCTTCCTATGCCTGTCTTAGTTTCAGTAGATTCCACTGATAATGCATATTACTGTACAGTATATCTAATTTAATTTTTAACTAATTAACAGGCCTAGAAGCAAAAGTTCAGTAGGCTATATGCAAACCATCATACACATTCAACCATGCTTACCAAACCTGTGGCTTGTCTATGAATGAATTACTTTTTCTTATAATTAACAACCACTTACTATTGCACGCAGAACACTGGCATAAACAACAGCAACTACTGACATAAACAACCTAATTGTGAAACAGCTGTTTGCCAATGTTAGTTACTGTAACTAACACACGTTTATTTAGTGAGATACTAATTTTTAGTGGTGATTTCCATAAATAAAAATAACATAAATTTTTATTCATCATTCATGCATAGAGAAGGTGTTAAGAAAGTATACCACTAAATTTAAGCTGCCGGTTGTAACTGTGGCTGAAGAAACACAGTGTGCAGACTTCAAAACATTTTGGAAAAGACAAAAGCAATGTCTGAAACTGGCAAAATAAAAGGATTTTGACAAAGGAAAAATCTATTTCTGGAGAGGGGCCCGTGTCACCGGTGAAATAGTCCATTCAGCACTTATTTCTAGGTAATTCCCGTTGCTAGATACCAGAGAAAGCTAAATGAAATGCTGGAGTTACTACAGAGCGAGCTCCACTAGATGGAGTCGTGTATGGAAAGGGTGAACTATAAAAACACGGAACCTTATCCTATAGAGATTCCCAATGTCAAAAGTCCCAACGAGAGAGGTGCCGATACAAGCCCATGCACTACTCATGACTGTATACAAGGCAACACTAGCCGCATTCCGTAATAGCACCCACTCCTCACTCAGGAATGAAGTTTATCAAGGGAGGAGAGAATGAAAACAGGGGTAGGTCACCGGGTGACACGGGCCCTCCAGAAATAGATTTTTCCTTTTGTCAAATCTTTTTCTGATCAGTCCTGTCACCCGGTGAAATAAAAACAGAGAATAAACATCATTCTTATGCTATTAAAGACTTAAATAGAAACGTTGAAAACTAGGAGAATTCTACCTGAACATAGAAGTAAGGTCCTCTAAGTTCATGTAATGAAATAATGTAAGTGGTCACCGTCTAAGATCATGAGCTTAGAATAGCACCTGAATAGGCTTTGTATTAAGAAAATACTTCCTGCCTAATAGCAGACCCATGACAGTGCCCCCTTTTTTTAAAGAGAGGACCTGACAAATTGCGCAGGTCCTGTCTAAAAAAGCCTGCAAAGGAGAAAACTGGACACAGAAACAGACCTTGTAAAGGGGAGTACTTTCCAAGGTGACCACCGAAAATGAGGACCTTTCAATGTAGATGAAAGTTAGGGTGAGGAATTCACAAAACACTACCCCTGAAGAGGGGAAGCCAAACTGATTGGTTCCGCCAGACAAACCAAACTGATTGGTTCCGCCAGACAGGGCAGACAGTACAGGAAAACTAACACTAGAAGCTAAGCTGATTAAAAATTTTGGGACTTCCTTAACAAGGAAAGATAAGAACAAGGTGATTGTTGGTTACCGGGTTAACCTCCGATACATTACCAAAGACCAGGAAACCGATGTGGACGGAGTACCTGTTCTTAGACGAGACACAGACCTTAGGGATGAAAGTTAGGGCCTGTGAGTCTGGTTCCAACAAAACACTCCTCGAGGCCAATCGGTCGCATCAGTACTATAGCTTCGAAAACTATGTGAAGAGTGCTAGTTACTTAACTGCAGAACCATACTGCAGTAGAGTAGGATCCTCAACTGATTTCAGGAAAAACAGTAATAACAGGACCAATATCAGTTTCTCCTCAACTGTAAGATTCACAAAGACCACAAAGCCAGGACATCAGAGTTTGAGGGCTTTGACGAGGCTGAGTTTATACCAGACGGGACAGCTTGATAGTTTGTGGCTGAATTGGGTGCCAAAACAGACCTACTTCAGGCCCAGGAAGGTCACAAGACTACCTGAATGATGCTCCCGCCTAAGGATATTCCGACACACCAGGGGAGGCCCTGGATAGGGAAAAAGCAGTGACCTTTGGGACCCACGAAGGGTGGTGACAGAGGCACTGCGTCTGTTGGTTATGGAGAAGAATGAACCATAACCTGAACGGAGCAATTCGAGTCCAAAACCACCTGTTTACGCAGCGCACTATTTGCTGCTTTGTTCAGAACCAGCCTAAAAGGAAACCTCTTGGGGAGTTTCCAAGGACAGGAAGACTGTCACCGCCTCCAAAGCGTTGATATGGAACTGTCGGCAGTGACCGACTAAGTACCATGTACTCCATTGGGCAAATAACCACCTCACCCGCCAGAGAGGGACGTTGTGGAATACTGAGGCCGGAGGGGGAAAGCGGAGAGGAACTGACTGGCAAGCACTTGACAGTTTGTGCAAGGCCGAGGCCACTATTCAAGTAGGAGGAATCAAGGAGACACGCCCCTGACTCCACCAAACCCGGTCATAAACTCCAGCTTTGACTTCAGAAGGAGAACCGTCACTGAAGCAAACTGAGAAAACCAGACCTTTTCTTGGAGCACAGGGAGAGGTATGCTTGAGATGATGAAATGATAAGATGCCCTTGCTATCTCTTTCCACTTCCACTGGATTCATAACTCACGGAAGGCTGCCCTCCTGAATCAGGTGGGATTCCTTCTGGTTACTTTAGAAGCCCAAAGACTAGAAACCGATATAATGACCGGCGCCTCAGGCAATTCCCACGCTGGGTGCCCAAATGGAGCCAGGCAACTAGATATGCAGCTAGCATAGCCTCCTAATACCGGAGCAGAACTACGGTATTGTTCAAACTGGCGAAGAATCTTGGTCGCATTGAGGAGTGGCATGAACCTGAAGGGGTGCGCCTGCTCCCGAGTCTGAATCCCAAGAAGGGATAGGACCTTTCTGCAACCAAGATGTGAAAGGCGTCGGAAGGTCTATAGAGGTGGCCACGGCTCCTGGCGCAGTAGGATCCGGCAACCCACAAGACTGTAAGCAACCGAGACTTGCCGCATGAATAAGGAAAACAAACGGGACACGCCGGAGAAAAATTTTCAGTGGAAGGGAACTTCCTTGGGCAGACTGAAAAAGCCTGACAGGCCATTCGCAAAGACCCCAGAACTCTGGCGGGAGGCTGATTGAACCCTGATTGGGGAACAACAGTCCAGCTCCACCCGGGCCCTGATAACTATACTCTGGGCCCAGGAACTGAAGTTCCAGGGCTCCCGGAAAAATGGTGCAGCCTCCCACCCATATGAAATACTACAGGGAGGAGGGCTTGATTGCCTCCCGTGAAGCGAAAGCCTTCCCAATTTCTCGGAGAGGAGAGGATGCATCCCTGCTTCTATGATAACCCCAGGGTCAGAGCCTCTTGCCAAATGTCTAGTGAAAATTTTTTCCTTAGGTTTCGTATGAACAAAGAAAACCCCGCGGGCATTGCCATCTCTTTCGATGGGGGAGGCAGAGACACACGGGGCGTTGCAGGGCTGATGTGTTGGCTGAACCCACACACATCGAGGTGGAGGCTGGGAGTGAGAGCTGACGGCTGTCTAGGGGCAGAGACCTGAAGAGCCTGCACCACTGCCTGGCAGGGGGGCTCTTTTGAACTACATGAACTTCTTGCGGACTTAGGGCAGGTCCCAGCAAGATGTGACCGTTTCTGCTCGTGGGGTAGACACCCCATGAGAGCGGAGGCTCTGTAACACAGTAGCCCCAGATGGGCAGATTAAACGCCCACCTGGGAAAAGATTAATTCTCCAGGTGAAACCGTTCGCCAGATTTTTCAACTCAATGAACGGGCAAGCCTGACTTACACCCTGTTTCAGCTTCCGAAAATTGTCCGGAAGCTTAGGAGTTGTCGCTGAATAAATTAGGCGAGTCAGGTTAGAAGATTCACTGTGAATGTATCTGTGATATCTGTCTCCGGAAATGCCTCAGCGATACATTTTCAAAAACAAGCCTGTTGATAAGAGGGCTACATTCGAGCACAAGGGGTAGAAACAGGGCTCTCCAAGAGAGCACGGTAAGACCCCACAGCTGGCGTGAACTTGGAATTCTCCGCCTGCACTCCGTTAGAGTCCTCAGGAGACGATGTGTCCAGCCCTAGCTGAGGGCTCACTTATGGATCCTGCCAGACAGATGCCATGCTCGTTCTGACAGTCTGGTAAAACCCGGATAAGAGGATACCAGACCGAAGGAAGAAATGCCTTTCCACCAACCTCCATGTGCCCACACCCCGACAGGAGGGTGCCTTCATGCTGGGAAGCATAAAGGAAGGTACAAGATTCCCCCAGACTGGAGGGGAAAAGAGGTGGAGATGTCCGAACGATAGGAATTCCAGAACGAGCAGGACTTAACAGGTGATCCATTGACAATGAGTCTTGAGATTAATCTTGGGATTTAAGCTCCTGGGAAAGGGGAAGGCATGGACCATGACGATAGTTAGTTAATAGGTTGACAATGACCTCATAACGAGCTCCTTATAAGGAGACCCGTAAAAGAGTTTTCAACAAAGGAAGGAGGGGGTAACCGCCTTGAGCTGGTTTGCTGGGCCGTGTCCTTTCAGAAGACGAGGCCAAACTCAGATGGCACCGGATTAGAGATCCAGACGTCCTTGAGGGGCCCCGAGCCGGGTCTTCTTGGTTTAAAAAAGGGTGGTCTTTTTTTTTTTACTGACTTCACCTTAGGGACGGTAGACCAGGAACCGGGCTCGTGGTGGGATGAGAAGGTAACGAATCCTAAAGGGAAAAGTTTGCCTCACCTAATTCCGAGCTAAGCGGAAAAAGGCTTGTCTCAATTATTCCTCGCACCTACTTATCGCCTCCGGACGATGTTCACAGGTCCGAATCCAGACAGAAGGCCGAGAACGTCTTCAGAAACTCTCTGTAACCAATTAACTTGAGGCGAAGAGTTTCTGAGATTCTGGCGGGCCGCCTCCAGGAGGGGGGAAAAATTAGAACCCCAGACACCGAGGAACAACTATCAATAATTTACATAAAGACGGAGTTTGGCGAAGGAAAACCGCCATTGAGGTGTATATGAAAACCTACCAATTTATCGAGAATCTCGCCGAAAAGAGTTAGCGGAGGAAATCGATAGGCGTATATGGAACCTACCGATCCACGAGAATCTCGCGGAGAGAGCCCAAACACCGAAAAGATTAACTATTAATAAGCCAAGAGGCGGAGAACCGGAGCAGGTTTATATGAAACCTACCGGTAACGAATCCCATACCGAGACGGAGTTGAAAGAGCGACTATTAATAAGCCACATGAGGCGGAGCTTGACGAGGTAAACCGACAGGTATATATGAAACTCACGGATTCATCAGGTAGCCTGCTTGGGAGAGCATAGCGCATAACGCAACCTGTCGGGTGCCAAGCGACTAATAATAAGCCAAAGGAGGCGGCGTTTGGCGTGATAAACCGGGACTGGTGTAAATAAAACCTACGGATTCATCAAGTAGCCTGCTCGGAGAGAGCATAGCTTACTTTACAACCTTCCGAGTCAGAATAAGTCACATGAGGCGGAGTTTGGCGGAGACGAAACCGACAGGTATATATGAAACCTACGGTTCATCAAAGAAGCCTGCTCGAGAGGCATGGCGCACTTCATAACCTTCCGTACAAACTATAAACCAAAACAGACTGCGCATCGAATGGGAGCTATAGCTCGTGACGCTGGTTTGCTGTGTGGATAGCGAGCATTCTGCACTTGACAAAACCAGTCGTAAAGCGTATGAGAAAAAGGCATGCTGAACGGATGCGGAGCAGATGCCGTAACGAGCCAAAGCCTAGTAAGACCAGAAAACCCCGGAGAAAACCGGAGAAAACCAGGCTAACAGGACAAAACTATAGACATAAAAACAGAGTCAACGGAACATTCGAGCGATCATGTTTGAACAAAATGTGGGAAGGTTATGAACTGTTCGGAAGTGGGCGCCTCCAGCAGAGCCAAGAGAGGAAAACCCCGGAGGAGGATATCCTGAACGGTGATAGCGGGGGGGAATAAACGCCGACCGCTAAACACTAAAACCGCCGAGCAGTAAGCAAGGAGAGCGCCTAACAAGATAACTTGAAACACCGAACAGGTAGTAGCAAAAGGAGGGGGGCGGTAAATAGCGGAAGACAGTTAGGTGGGAGAACGCTAACTGGCCCGTATGAGATCCCAACAGTGAGGTGCGAACGTGTAGGGAAGCACCACTAAGGGAAATAGTCGACGAAAAGGAAGGGGGAAGGATAGGCCAGGGAGGTTGGTACCCAGCAGCGACCAGGGGTGGGACAGCACTCCCGGGCGCCCAGAGATTCTCATAGATCCCCTGCTTCTATAAGCTGTGTCGCACGACACAAGAGCGAGAGAAAAAGAGAGGAAGGCAAAACCTCTGACGGCCAGGAGAGCAATGAAAGATAAAGGAGTGTGAACAGGTGGGGAGAGCACTCCTGGTCACCTCCAGGTCCAGGTAGTGCCAACTCAGAACGAAGGACAATCCAATCAATGCAGAGGGAGGGGATTTAGGCTCGACATAAAATAAGGATAATTGCTCTCAAGCCTTGAAAGTTAACAAACTTGGAAAACGACCCAAGGGGGAGAGAGCAAAGGATAAAAAGGAGAGAAGGGGGACTCAAAACCACAAAATAACATATATAGTTAGTGTAAAAGAAGTGTGAACAGGAGTGGGGAGAGCACTCGGTCACCATTGGTAACAACCTAAAAGAAGGATTTTGAACTAGATAGGCTACGCAGAAAACTAGCTATTCAGCTTAACTTATTAGAACATTAGCCTATGTGAAAAGCCAACAGGAGAGAGGTGGACGTAGGCAATATATCAAGTCAAAACCAAACAAAGGGAAGCACCAGACATCAAAACACACATGTACAGAACGGGATCACGACATGAAACTCATACGTGCAGATCGAGATCGTCCCCCGCTTAAACGAATTTTTGAAGGAAAAAGTGTACAGCCAACCCTAGGCTAACCCTAACTGAGGCGATGTAAAGGAAGGAAGCCTAGGAGAGGGGTAAAGGCTACAAATAACTCAAAAAAAAATCATAATAAAACAAAAATTGTCTGTAAGGTACATGTAGGAGGATAGCAGGCCCAACACGACATGGACGTGAAGGGACATGACCGACTTCCAGTTAAATGAAAGTATCCAAAATTCAAAAGCATCCAAGCACAAGGTCAAAATTAAATGTAACAATGAAAATCATGTTCCCATACATTTAGAGAAGTGAGTCTAAAACAAGGCAAAATAAAGCCAAAATAAGAAGCCAATAGGCGAGGGGAACCCACGTAGCCTAAACAGCAAGACAGCACTTGAACAGGAAGGGAACACAAAATTCACAAAATAAACAAAAATTATGAAAAACAAAGTAAAACCGTAACAGTGCCAATGAAATAAAGATCCCCAAAGGCTAAGAGAAGTGAGTGATAAAAATAAAGCATAATGAGGCCATGATAATAGTTTAATGGCTCGAGGGGAAGCTGGTAGCCTAAACGCTCAACAACATTTCACCGTGTTGACCCACCGATAAAAGCGAAGATGGGGAGGGAGGCAGGCTAGCCTAAACGCAAACATCACTCCGTAAAGAAGCCATGATAAAGCGAATGGGCCTCGATTGGGTGGCCTCGTAACCTAAACGCTAAACATCACTACCATAATAAAATCACTCGTAATGAAGTCATGAAATGGTAAACAGCACTTCGTGTAGTAAATGGGTACAGAACAAACAAAATTAATCAAACCCACTAAAGATAGGGATCATTAATGGTAAAACATCCCAAAATAAAAAGGGATACAAATAAAAAAACACAAAACAAATATGCCGGGCAAGACCAAGAGAGGTCAGAGGCGGCGTGAGAGGAGATCGAGGCAGGGTTATAAATTCCTTTAATTATTAAAACTAAAGGAAAATAAGAAGCCTCAATCCTAAAAACAACAAAACACTGGTACTCAAGTAATTGAAGAAGAACCTTGCGAGGATGCCAGGTAAAAATCCAAAATAGAGCATAAAATAAGGATCACCGCGAATATTCGTGTGAACGAAGAAAACGTGCTAAAATGGAATGCGGCTAGTGTTGCCTTGTATACAGTCCGCGAGTAGTGCATGGAGTTTGTATCACCTCTCGTTGGGACTTTTGACATTGGGAATCTCTATAGGATAGGGTTCCGTGTTTTTGTAGTTCACTTTTTCCATGTTACGACTCCATCTAGTGGAGTGGCTCTTGGGGTAGTAACTCCAGCATTTCATTTCAGCTTTCTCTGGTATCTAAAATTTGAATTAGAAGAAATAAGTGCTGAATGGACTATTTCGGGTGACACGGGACCCCGATCCAGAAGTACCTTTACTTCATCTAATTTACTGCATTTATAAATAAAGTAAGTTGCATTTTTAAACTCAGCTTTGATACTTTACAAAAAACTAACCCCCAGTTATATTTCATTTAGCAAGTAATGGCAGTGATGATACTGGTAAAATGCAAAGAGCTGACAATTTTAAGAACGTAAACAATACCAGAATGCAAACAGCATAAGATCACTATGTTTATATTTTATAATGCAATATTATGACAATAATGCATGCAATATAACTGGATACAGGAAATAAACAAACAGTTATATCATAATTATCAGAATTCTCAATACAACTGTATTATTTGACTTCTGCAAATAGATACCTGTTGATCTAACAACCTCACCTGGGCAATAGTCTCTCTCTCTCTCTCTCTCTCTCTCTCTCTCTCTCTCTCTCTCTCTCTCTCTCTCTCTCTCTCTCTCTCTCATTAATTTAAAAGTTGAGTTCAGAAAGTCTGGGTTACAAGTATATACAGGCAGTCCCCAGTTTACGACAGGTTCCGAAATTTATCGACGTTCGAGGTTACGACGCTTTTCAAATATATTCATCAGAAATTATTTCCGCTTCGACGCATGTTCCGGGGTTACGACGCGTCGTCGCCGTCGACGGAAGAAATATGGCCCCAAACGGCAGAATAATCATAATTTGAAGGTTTTTTGATGTAAAACCTCAATAATAATGCAGTTTACGTCGTTTTCAATGCACCCAGAGTATTAAAGTAAGGTTTTCTTATGATTTTTGACGATTTTCGACGATTTTCCAGCTTACGACGATTTCGGTTAATACGCCAAGGTATAAGAACGGAACCCCATCGTAAACTGGGGACCTGTAAGGTAAAAATATGATTTTCCCACTAAGAGGCACTTTCAACAGCATTACATTTCATCAAGCTTATTACCTTATGATTACACTCTACCCTCCAGAAAAAAATTGTTTTTAGAACTTTTTGGTTTTTAGAATATCGGATAAAGGATTGTAAACCTGTGCCATGTGGTAAAACTGCATTTCATACAATCAAGCCCAGCATCATACACCAGAATATACCAGATATCAACTGGCATGCCCTCATGAACAAATACTTGAAGTAAAGAAATACTTTAACAGAAGGGATTTATATTTTAAAGTTCTTCTGGCCACAGATAATGCTTCTGGCCATCCAGTCAATTAAATTCGAAGATAAGAGTGACCACGGTATGTTGTTATCTTCCAATACAATATCATTGCTGCAGCTCTTGACCAGGGTAGATTCCAGAATCCAAAGGCTTTGTACACCCGCCTGATGTTTGGCCACATCTGAACACCCATTAAAGTGAAACCCTAACCTTGAAAAGCTGAAAGCCATCTATTTCTTTCACATACAGGGGACTTTTGTGTATGTGCAACCAATGCAAGATGTTCTTCATCTCATAGAAAAACATATGTTACAAGAATAACATGATAATTACCATTTGTTGTAGCATCAGTTTTGCTGCTTCTGCTGCCTGTTTTGCTTTCTCTCTCTTTCTTCTCCTTTCAAGCTTTTCAGCAGCTCGTTTCTCTTCAGCAAGTTTTCAGCTTGCTTAGCAGCATTTAAACTCATATCTGAAAAGAAAAAACTTGAAAAAGTTTATCATACAAATTATTTCCTGAAATTTGTCAATCTACAAAAGATATAAATAAAAATTACTTACAAATATAAATATAATGTCAAGATTTTTTAAACATTTTAAATACAATCAACCTTTATTCCACAAATACAACACTTCCATATTACTGAAGCTATGTTACCCAGTATAGTTTGAGTTTTAACTCAGTTTGAGTCCTCAATACAAGAAGTTAGCTTTAAGTTTAATGCCAAACTAAGGGATGCCCCATACCAACTACATCATGTTACTACTGCCTTAGCAAGGAGATGGAGAAGAAACCCATCCCATGGCTCAGAGGAAGGTACTCTCAGTAAAATACGAAATTCATACTTATGAAGAAGAATAATACAAAATTCTGTAGGTACCAACACATTGCACAAAGCCCTTATCTTACTTATGCAGACTCACTAAAGAGACGAGAGGCAATGTCGGCTCTTCAACATACCTGTCTAATTGGAGATTCCCAAAATTTTATATATGAATAAGCTGGAAAGGTCAAAATATCAGAGTTCCTGGGCTCCCGCAGCAGCAATGACACAAGGCACTGGCTATGGGGGGGGGGCGCACTCAATAAAGAAACAGAAAGAATAATAATAGCAGAGCAAGATCAGGCCACATGAGCAAGACACACCCAAAGAAAATAGACAGAATCAATAACTTGTCAAAGTGTAGGAAATGCAAAGTAAACAAAGAGACCATAAACCACATTGCAAGAGAATACCCAACACTAGCACTCATAGATGTTGCAGTACCACAGAATACCAGAGAGAAGGAGAGAGAGAGAAAATAGCAAAGTACCAAGACCTGAGTATTGAATTTAGAAGGCTGTGGGATATACCTGTAGAGGTAGTGCTAACAGTAATCACAGCATTAAGCAATACCAAAATCCCTGAAGTGAAACCTTAGTAAACTGGAAACCAAAGTAGCCCCAAGACACATGCAGAAGAGCCTGCTACTAGAAACAGCACATATAATACGAAGTGATGGACCCCTAAAGATGCAGGATCCAATCCAGAACTCCAGGTTATAAGCCACTAGTCAGAGCAGACTGACAGACAAAAACTATAATAATAAAATTAGTACATAATAATAACAACAACACAGCATACTCTTCCAGAGGTTTCCAATAGCAATTTTTTTTATGTTATATTTGCTAACACTTTTTCTTCAGCTCACAGCAATTTATGTTGTGTTAAGTGTGCCTCACTTGGTAAAACAGGACAATCAACTTCTTTTATACACTCTGTTCTTTTTATCATACCAGCATCACTCTTTATGTGATCACCTTTCCTTTAGCTTCTTGAACACTGTGTTTAGCACCCAGAATTCTTGGCTCAGCAAAATGCCAGCACTGCTTCTGTCTCCTCATTTTTCACTCTAAGCTATATCTTCCTATCATCCTCCAGTAACACAACTGTTCCAATGTGACATCTACATCTCCTCTTACTAGTATTTTTGTGTGGATTAAATTCAATTAATTTCCTTTAGTTACTTTTTCAATCTAAGAATAGTTTTTGATTTTCTTCTTTTAAACACTGTTTTTCGATGTAGCACTGATATAATTGCATTTATTAACCTTTCCAAAAATATGTGATTTTCTTCTTCTAGTCTTCTATATAATGATGGCTAAAACAAAAACACATTTATCCCTTTTGTCCTGAGTTCACCTTAATCTTCATTATTCTTTCACTTATTAGCCATATTTTTTTATATCTTGGATTTCATCTCCTGATCAGTATGTACCTAAGGTTTTGTCTCACTACCACTCTACCAAAATTTATAGTTCTCAGTCAACTACCAATGCTTTTGCTCTAAGCTCTTTTAACCTAACCGCTTGAACACAACAAATGTCCACATTTCTTCTACTAAGCAAATCCACCACTTTCATACTTTTCCCATCATTGTTCCCATCTTCACAGTGCTCATATTTAATGAGTTTGCCTCACTTAAAGGCTGCCAGGTAATGAGGTTATTTTGCCTTGACTACCGATTTTGAACTTTTAGGCTGTTATCTTTGTTAAAATTTCTGTATGCCCTTACTGAAATACTCAACCTAACCACAGTTCTCTTTACTCATGACTGACTGTTGACTGGTCACTAACACACCTAAGTTTTATAACTCACAGGTAAATCTGATGGGGATGAAGGGTGCAGTCATATTCAGTATTGTCTGATGTTTAGAGAAGGGAAAGAATGTGTAAAGAATATAGCAGATTATTTAGGGTACAATGAAAGAGCTATACCTGGAGAAAGGGGTCCCACTTCCAAATGTTTGGCAAGTTCTCTGAGGGCCCTAATTTCTACAGTAGTAGCATCTTAACAGGTGGCTGGTACTTAAAAATGCAGCATGAACTAAGTTCTGTTAATTAACACAATCTTTCTTCTACTATACACTGGTATCTTTTAAGCATTTTTATGCATGTTATCATTTACCATGTCTATGCTTCTACTGTATTTTACTGTTACAATACCATAACTGTTACAATACCATAACATCTTACAGTCAACTGTCTTTGGCCTTCAGCTTGTGCTGTACTCAAAAGCAGAGCATTGCCAGGCATACAACTCCCAGACACTAACTTTCTCAATTTTTTTACTTTCACTGTGTATAGATTTTCATAAATAACATTTGCCCAAAGTAGACCAGAGGCTGTATAAATAAGATGTAGTAAAGCAAGAGCATAACACTAAACTTCAAAACATGGCATGCATATTTCATAAATATACAAATTAGGGTTAGCTATGAAACAAACAGCACTAATTTACGAACACGAAGCCTAACACTACATATCATAAGTGCTGGCAGCCATTCAACTAGCAGGGGATTTGCATCAAGAAGAAATAAAACATACTTGTAAAATGACTAAGATTATTCCAGATATAAAATGCTTGGAGAAATGACTCACCTACGACCAAGGCTTTTCTGTAGCTCCTCTGCCCTACCAATCACTTTTACAGTCATCTTAGGATCCAAGAGGCTATCATAATACTTCTTATTATTCTTGTATTCTTCTTGCTTCTGTATAGACTGGAAAGAGACAAACATAGGTCAAAATCTTCAACGAATTTCAGGACCCCACCTTTTATATACAGAAGTACTGTTTTGTTGGCATTTTTAAACCTGTTCACTACTTGAATAACATCAGCTTTTTTTAAATGCTCTAAATATATCTAAAAGGGATTTTGACGAAGGAAAAATCTATTTCTGGATCGGGTCCCGTGTCAGCCGATGAAAAAGTCCATTCAGCACTTATTTCTAGGTAATTCCGCGTTGCTAGATACCAGAGAAAGCTAAATGAAATGCTGAGTTTTACCCCTCAGAGCGAGCTCCATCAGATGGAGTCGTATGGAAAAGGGTGAACTAAAAAAACACGGAACCTTATCCTATAGAGATCCCAAGGTCAAAAGTCCCATAGGGAGGTGCCTGTTATAAACCCATGTACCACCCAGTGGACAGCACACAAAACACCGCTAGTCGCATTCCATGAAAGCAGCACCCCACTAGAATGATGTTTACTATGGGGGGACATGACACATGGTGGAGGTGGGTCATCAGTGACACGGTCCCTCTCCAGAAATAGATTTTTCCTTCGTCAAAATCCCTTTTCTGGATCGGGTCCCGTGTCAGCCGATGAAAAATTAACAGAGAAATAAACATAATTCTTAAACTAAAAAGATAAAAATTCTAAGGGGAACAAAGACCAAAGGTCCAAAAAAAACTTTTTAATCACTAGTAACAATAACAATAATGTACAAAAGAAACTGATGTTAGCTTAAAATTAACATGACAATGTGAAAAAGTACATAAACAAAATAACTAAAAATTGAAAAACATTATAACTTAAATGTGTCATTTAGACAAATACATGGATAACACAGCCAGGTGAGAAGTCAAGGCACGCCTGACTGAAATGACCGTAAGGGGATAACTGAGGCAGTGGAGGAGGAAATGACTAGGAATCAGAAAGGGAACCAGAGGGAGGGACAACGTTCCTGCCGCGACTGCTGAGAATTTAAGAGCTTCTAAGGATTTCAAATAGTGACGTTTGAAAACCAAGGTGACTTCCAACCAGTGTATTTGGTAAGATCCGTGAAATTCATGTAATGAAAGTAATTAATGGAGGTGGCCACAGCTCTAATATCATGAACTTTTGGGACTGAGTCAGGGTTAGCCTGCTTGATAAAGTAAAGGATCTGTTGTCTAATAGCAGACATAGAGAGATTACCCCCTCCTTCCTGATAAAGAGAGGCCCAGAAGAGATGTGAGAGGACCTGTCTAAATAAGCCCTCAATGTATGAACTGGACACAGGGACAGGTCTAGAGGCAGAGGAAGAATTTTTCCATGACCACCTATGCTATGGATCTTCATTTTTGGCCAGGAATTTAGGGTGAGGAATCAGCAAAACCTCCCTGATGGAAGGAAGTCGACGTGGTTGGGTTCCTAGAGAGTGCAGACAGCTCTGAAATTCTAGCACCCAAGCCAGGCTAACTAAAAACAACGTTTTCCTCAACAAGGAGAGGTAGGGCAAGATTGATTATCGATATCTGAGGCTAACTTCAACACGTCATTTAAAAAACCAGGAAACCGTATGTGGACGGATTACTGGTCTTAGACGCACATGCTTTAGGGATGGAAGAAAAGTAAGGGTCTGTGAGGTCAATTTTGAAACCATAAGAATACTCTTTTCGTAGAGCCGACTTGACTGTAGTAACAGTACTGGAGGCTAAACCCTTCTCAAACAGTGATCTAAAAAGGAGATTGCTAAATTTATGGTCATTACTGTAGCCTCAGATTCTCTTAAAAAGAGTGCTAGTTTCTTAATTGCTGAGTCGTACTGACGAAGAGTGGAGGCCCGCTATCTGATTCTAAGAACATGGTATTGACAGGATCAACGTTAGCATCCCTTTGAGCCGCAAACTTATAAAGTCCACAAAGCCAGGGCATTTTGAATTTTTGAGGAAGCTGACACAGTCTGAGTTTGTACTACTTGTGTTAGTTTCTGGACTGGGGATTTGGATGTGGCGAAGTTTCAGTTCTAGTAGAAGAGGAAACCAGCTGCTCTTTGGCCAGTAGGGAGCCACTAGAGCTACTTTGACCCTTGAATGTCCTCAGTTTGTGGAGGACTTTCAATAAACAAATTCACTGGAGGGAACAGATAGATCACCTTCCACCTGTTCCAATCCAATGACATTGCATCCGTGAAAAGAGCTTGAGGGTCCAGGTTGGGAGCTACGTGAATGAGGAGCTTGTTGTTGAGCTTGGTTGCTAACAAATCTACCTCCAGACCCGAACTAGTTGCAGATCCAATTGAACGAACCCTGTCTAGGACCACTCCCGACTCGAGGGAGTTGTCCTGGAGAGAGAATCTGCCACGACGCCCGGACCCTGCAAGATGGGTGGCAGATAGGTGCCACTTGTTCTTGCAGGCCAAGGAGAAAAGTGCAATCATTACCTGGTTGATCCTGCTCGATTTTTGAACCTCTCCTGTTTATGCAGTGGACTACCGTGGCACTGTCCAGAACCAGCCTTATGTGAATCTTCTTGGGGGAAGAAGCTTCTTCAAGGTAAGGAAGACCGCCATGGCCTCCAGAACATTTATATGGAACTGGCGGAACATGAGGGACCAAGTCCTGTACTTCTTGGTGCTGAGAATATCCTCCCCACCGCTTAAGGAGGCGTCTGTGTGGATAACCAACGCCGGAGGAGGAAATTGAAGGGGGACTGACTTGACAGGCTTTGACAGTTGACCAAGGCCGGAGGCTTCTTTAAGATGGGGGAATCAGAGACACCTTGTCCCTCTGAGACTGATATTTGCCCGACTCCGCCACACTCTGTTGATATCCTTCAGTTTCACTTTCAGCAACAGGTCTGTCACTGAAGCGAACTGAAGGGAGCCCAAGACTCGTTCTTGGGCCCATCGAGGCCCTTTGGATTTGAGAAACTGTCTGGTTGTTCTGGCTATCTCTTTCCTCTTGGGAGGAGGAAGAGAGAGTTGTGAGAATTCAGATCCCACTGATTCCTAGCCATTGAAAACAACTGCTGGGAACCAGGCGGGACTTCTCCCTGTTTACACAAAAGCCCAAAGATTCTAGAAAGTCGACCACCACGGATGTAACCCTCCGGCATTCCTCGACGCTGGATGCCCAGATGATCCAGTCGCCAGATACAGCGACAGCGTAATCCTTGAAATCGGGTTGCTGTCGGCCGTGTCTGTCAACAGTAAAAATCCTTGGGGCATATTCGAGGCAGGCATCACCTTGAAGGAATATGCCTGCCTTCGAGCCTGAACTGAAAGGGGAAGACAGCTACCGCAGGGGCGTGATAATAGGCGTCGGAAAGATCTAGAGAGTGGTTACGGCTCACGCAGGGCAGTAGGGTCCGAACTTGGGAGACAGTAAGCATCCGAAACTTGTCAAACAAATGAATTCAGACGGACAGTCCAGAATTACTCTCCGTTTGTTGGAACCTTTCTTTGGGAACACTGAAGAGCCTGCCTTGGAACTCTCAGAGACCTCACTTTCCTTATAGCCTGTTTCTGTAGGAGATCCTCCACAAAGTCCTCTCGAGATCCCTGGTCGTAGCCTGATAAAAACTTGACTGGTGGAGGGGGATTGTCGATCCAACTCCAGCTAGGCCCTTGAAACTACTCTTGGCCCAGGGACAGAAGGTCCACTGTTCTAAAATGATACAGCCTCCCGCCCACAGGGGATGTATGTCATGGTCCCTGTGATTGTTTCCCCTCTGGAGCCTCTCTCACTACCTCCCCTGTTCCTGGGAGAGGATGGGGCTCCCCTTCCCCGAGCAAGCCAGCGGGGCTTATTGCCTCTGGTTGATTGTCTGGGCGAAATTTCCCTGACTTCCTGTGCAGTTAAGCTGGGAGGAGACATAGGAAGGAGCAGCCAAAGACTGATGTGCCAGGTTGCAGGATACATACTGAGGTGGAGGATGGGAGGAAGAGGTCGAAGGTTGACTTTGTAAAGAACCTGGACCAAGGACTGAGCTGGAAGGCATTTGAAGTGTTTAAATTTCTTACTGGACTTGAGTGGGAGGGCTGGCAAGATCAGACTGTTTCCTTTTATGGGCAGGCCCCAACAGGGAACGGAGGCTTTGGATTGACCCTAGCACGCCTCAGATAAGACTGCATCAACTTCTTCTTGTGGAAAAGATTAGCACCCCAGATCGAACTCTTAAGAAGCTTATTAGGTTCCATGCTGAACTGTGGCTGCTGAAAAGATGTGCTTCGGCAGGTCAGTGGGTATCATAAAGATCAAACAGATCTTGTTGAAACTTCGCCAAGAGAGATTTCGTCAAGACCTGGAACAATGGATCTTCTCTGTAAACCAAAAGAAGGTTTGCTAAAAACCAAAGAGTTCAAAAAGACCCTCACAGCCTTTCTCAGTATCAGCCTCTGGCACCAAGAGCTTACTCGGGATCTTAGGGAGCTGCTCACTGAACAGATCAGAGGCGTAGTCTGGGTCAACGCCGGTCACCTGAACGACAGGGGCTCCCTTCCAGAAGTCCAGTGCCTCCGGGAAGACGAGCGATGTAGGGTCCACGTCTCCACGGAGATGAGGAAGGGGTTTACCTTCTCGGCAAGCCTGGCTAGTCAGGAGGCCACTTTCGAGCGCAAGGGAGAAGGAGAACATCACTGAGTGAAATAGTAGAACACTCCTTAGCTAGTGTGAGCTTAGTGTTCTCCGCTTGCCACTCCGTAAGGGTCCCTCATCAAAGACGACTGGGCTTGTCCCTAGGATAGATGACCGTCTCCTTAGGGACTTTATCAGACCTGTTCCAAACCCTCTCCCTTCAGCCTGGCAAAACCAGTGTAGGGAGATGTCAGGTCCGAGGATAGAACTCCAACTCTTCCACTCTCCTCGTGCCAAACCCTCTATGAAGAGTACCTTCGTACACGGGGAGCATAGGGTGAGGCCAAGGATTCCCTAGATCAAGGGAGGGAGAGTGGAAGGTCAGGAACAGAATGCCTAGGAACGTTGTTGAGATTCCACCTTCTTCGAAGGAGTGAAGAGAAGAAGCAAGACCAGACAGCTACTGTCTACCCTTCGGCCGATCTTCCTCAAACCTCATGTCGATTCTTTCCAGGAACTGTTCAAAGAACTGAAGTGTATCAAGGAAGGAGGAGGGGAACTACCTGACGGGATTGGAGGCTCCGCCTGGGACCCGGAAGGGAGGCTGCTACGTCGACGGAACGGGCTGGGTTGTCCGTGCCGCCGCGGAGGGACCCCATATCGGTCTGCCGAGTAGGGAGTTTTCTTTTAAAGGACTTCACCTTCGGGGCAATAGACCCAGACGTGTCGAAAGGTATGAAGATTTAGAGAAGCCTTTAAAGAAGCAACAGAGGAAGAAGGAGAGTTAAACAGTGAAGAACCTGCCTCACTTTACCCCTTACCTGCCTGATGCTCTGGGATAATGCTCGGAGACTCAAAGGTCGGATCGAGTTCGCTAAACAAAAAAAAACAATTATGAATACTGTACAGCATAAAATGCTCATAACTGAAATCACTTATTGCATGCACAAATTTAATCTCAGGAATGAGAAGTGAGACCAAATAAAGTAAGTCAATATTGTACCAGAAAATGACTCTCACCTTTTAACAGTATTTATCTGCTCATGCAAAACTAAAGAGAGCAGTTTAAAGGTATAACTTTTTGGCAAGTCAATTTCAGTTTCACCCAAACATCATGACCTTCCTGATCCTTCAGTAATGGCACCTGCTATGAACAAATTACCTAAAATCCAGTAATTTCTTGATTCATGAGATAACCAGTGAGCTTGATATGCCAAACTACTTGCACCTCCACCTGTCCATAAAAAAAAAAAAGCCTCCTTCTCCACTACAAAAATCCAAAACTTCAATAATCCAACACCTCAGTTGTGGATTTCATAAAAAGCAAATACTCCATCTTGACAAAAGCCACTGCAGGTGTTGCATGGTGCACCATAAGCAATAAAGAATGTCCTTTGCAGCATCCCTTTAGATCCAGCTGCATTGCTTTCTGACTTTTACTTTTCATCCATTCTTTTTGGTTTCTTCCTACCTTGTAGTCCAGCTTCTTTTACTTGCTTTCATTTTTACCTTTCACATAAATACAAATCCTTTCGGAATTTAGAAATATGATATTGGTAATGCTGAATTACATATATATAATAATAAACCTATTGTCTAACTATTATTGTGCTAATTTTAAGCAATTATTTAGCACTTTATTTAGGTTCACCCTAACTACCAATTTATGCATATGATGAGAAAGAATTTAGAGACCCCCTATTCAAGGAGGTTAGGTACCACCTACTCAAGTTACCCCCATACATTCAGGTAAATCCATTTTCTCTCATACAGTACTGAAGATGTCCTGTTTTCTTTTTACAGTCCACAGGGGAAACACTGGGATTTCACAGGTACTGTGCTGTACAGTACCTACATATTTAATAAGCATTAAAAAAAATACCTTTTATTGATATTTTGCTGCATTTACAATAATATTAACATTTGAAAATTAGTAATCATTTTATCATTTAAATGTATTTAGTCACAAAATAAAATTAAAATACGCTAATCAGTGAATGTTTCTCAATGAAAAAATCCGTGAATTACCGAATTTTCTGCGATTTATTGAAAAATGCATTCCACCGAAAAATCTGCGAATGCTGAACCATGAATAAGCAGGGGTCCACTGTAATTTGCATTAACATTTACACAATACTTGAAATATTGCAAGTTTTGAAGGTAATTTGTATTTTCCCTAGATATGCAAATCAGAGCATTTATTTTGAATTAGTGACAACTGGTTCAGCCATTGAAGCTTGTTACCGAGCTTTTTTTATCAGCAGGTAGGTGCAGAATCGGGGTACTGCGCACTTAAATGAATGTCTCCCATTTACCTTTGGCTACAGGGAATAATGTGGGAACTGAGTTTAAATACTTGGGTTTATAAACCTAAAAAGAAAAAAATTATCTTTAACAATTTGTGATTTGTTCCCAAGGGAATACAACCCTTCATATTCATTCAGAAGCCTCATCCTTCCTTGCGAGGTTTTGTCTTGCAAACTGATTGACACTTCCAAAATCTGAGGAACATGAGCAATTGTGAACCTCTGCAATGTCCCATACAGTCTGTGTTAAAGGCAAAGGGCTGTTGGGACAGTGAGAAAACTCAACTAGAACTGTCAGATTGCAACTGAAGCATGAGGATGATAGGATCCTGTGTCAGGTTTAGTTCACCAAATCAATACATTCTCTACACAAGGTTCAGACAAATCTTGTAGTTCATGTTTTTTGAATGGGTAATGTAGTTTGGTAGGTGGTAACATCATTCAGGGATTAATAATAGCTTCCCTCAAAACAAGAAATCAATTAATAACAGCTTCCTTCAAAACAAGAAATCCTGCTAACTGCAACTTACTCAAAGATTGCTCATCTCTGAGCAAGAGCAAGGCATACAAAGCAGATATGTCACATGGTGAATGCGACGACTTGAATGAGCTGCGGTTGTACTAGAAATGAGGTGCAATGTCATGCGCAACACTAGAAGCAAGCCACAAAGGTGCACTCCACACCAGTGAAAGGCTGCATCTCTGTGCACCTTAACAAGCATAGGTCATGTAAGTGGGTTATATTAAGAGATATTGTCTGTATAGGCAGTTTCAGCCACTAACTCCTGTCCATAGTGGAAGTCCTTCCATTGACCAGAAAAAACCAAGGTCAAGTACTGGGGATGCTGTACACAGCCTTGGTAGTACACAGTGAAATGCAGTGCAAAAACACTGAGTGTGTCCTGGCTTACAAAATACACCTTGTCCATATGGGCAGTATTACTAAACATCATCTGACCACTATCTTGTAATTTAGAATTATTCACAAGTAATACCCAACCATGAACACTTGAGCACAGATGCCCAAGGGCTTCCTTCCCACGGATAGAGAAGAAAGTGGACGGTCCTCATGCAGACTGAGCAGCCAAACAGCGTGAGCATGCTTGTGATCCAGAGAAGGAAGAGGACAAGAAAGGAGGGATGGATGAAATGTGCTGTGCTGCTTCAGCCCTTCAATCAAGATCCTTTCTTTACCTCTTACAATCCTCTATGGGTGATGAGCAAATTCTTAGCAGCTTGTAGAATAGCCAAAACAGGAAGGAACTGATTTGACCTCCCACAGAGGTCTTGCTGAAGGTTGATCATGAACACTCATGACCATACCGACAACTTCTCCCACTACCCAAGACATAGTGGAGGGATAAAAGACCATCATCTCTTCTGCTGAAGGAAACATTTACAATTAATCCAAAATGCACAGCCACAAGGAGAAAACATTCCAAAGACCATGAAGGAAGAACCGAGACAGTAACGCTATGCACCACTCTTGAATTCACATGAACACTCCACCCCATAAACAGAATGGAAAAAACCTATAAGACTCCCTCAAAAATAAGTGATCATGTTTCTTTAGGAAACCAACTTTCTGTAAAGACCAAGCTTAATATCTAGTAAGAACAATCATACTTTAAAAAAAACAAGATGCCAAACCAAGAGAAACTTAGAAAGAAAAAATTAATTCAATAACTAAGATACTGTACATTAAAACAAAAACTTGTTTTCATAATAAAAGCTCCTAACAAAATTTAGTTGGGTGACCATAGCAGTAATGGAGACATACTGACTTGATGCAGTTGAAAGAAGGAGTGGTGGTTGTAGTTTACAGTGATCATTACTCATCATCCTCATCTACCTGGTAATACTGTAGCTAATTACCCTGTTTACAAGCTTCAACACCTGAACTACCTGTCACTGAATTATACTCCTAAATAAACACAAGATTTTGTATTCCCATAGGAACAAACATAATTTATCATTACACTTTCACCAGTGTAACAAAACTACTAAGCTGAAGTTATCAACTCTCCTACAAAATAAGTAACAAAAAATTGACTGATTTTTACACTTAATTTAGGCCAGAACATTTATGGTCAAATGGCATTGGGTATGTACATAACATGCTTAAACCAAATCGAGCCTGTATATCTGGGAGCTCAATGATTCGATTTAAAACATGATTATATTTCTGACACTTAAATTCCATGCCTATTTGCCTCAGAGTAAAAATATACATACCATAACAATTGAGAAATATCTCATATATAGAACGTAAGATTTTTCTTCATCCTTCCTTCCATCAACTAACTGTGCTTCTTTCAACACTCGCTGAGCAGTTTTAACCAACCTGAAAGAGAAAAAAGAGATGATGAATCATGGGCCCTCAAAATAAATTTGTTTCATCACAAGCTCACTGCATTTAATGTAACCTATTCAGGCTTCTATGTAAATCCTTGACACTATTCCATACATAAGAAGCAAAAAGATGAACTACTACCATTGAATTGATTACTGTCTACAGGCAGTCCCCGGTCATCGCAGCCTTTGGTTACTGGCTTAGTCCGGTTTTACGGCAATTGTTCGAAGACGATAACCAGATTTTCATTACGCAACCAATCGTTATCACGCTGATCACTCTATCGGCGCCTTTAATCGTTATCGTAAAGCCACTAACCAGGGATCAGTGCTATTATCGCCAGATTTGGTTAGCGGTGATTTTCGGTTGTCATGTCATGCAGAATGGAACCCCGACCGATAACCGACTGCCTGTACTGCATTGACAGCCGCCTGTCTTATGATGTCTCAGCATAGATGTCTTGGTTTGCAAGATAAGCTATAAGGCTCTCTTCTGTCTAGTTTTGAGCAACAGCCTTCTTCTTTGAGTAACAGATGTCAGGGTTAAATATGTATTTTATAATAAAATGAGGTTTTGTACATACTTACCTGGTAATTATATATATAGCTGTAGTCTCTGACGCGTCACGGCAGAAAATTGAAAATCGGCAGCGCTAATGAATGGTCACGCGGATTCCTTCCGCCCTCTTACAGGTGAGTGAGGAACCACAACTCCAAACTCTCTTCATATGTTTATGCCATACCTGCCCATGAGAGGGGAGGAGGTGGGCTTGATTATATAATTACCAGGTAAGTATGTACAAAACCTCATTTTATTATAAAATACATTTTTGTACATATAACTTACCTGGTAATTATATATATAGCTGATTGGCACCTTGATGGAGGTGGGCTATGGCAGCTAATATGAAAAGTCTAGACAATTGTAAAAAAATAAAAACACAATGATGGTTCCTTTACCTGTTGAGGTAGTTGATTTGATGGATACTGCCTGTAATCTGCTATCCTCAACTTGCACCAACTAGGTATATAGACCTGAGGTTATGTGCAGAGGGCTACATGCCAGTCGAGGGCTCACCGTGACTATGCATGATAACCAACCAAATAAATGCCCTGCCCAGGGCGCAGTACATGAAAAACACATAGAACAAGGGTGTCACCAATAACCTGTACTTTAAAAAATATTACCTAAAATCTAAGACTGTCGGGTACTCCTAGTCACAATGTACCCCAGACATCCCAGAAAACAACAACGCTAACCTTAAGCAAGAGAAAGCATCACAAGGAAGCTGATCGACTTGCTTATTCCTTACCCAACACCGTGCCCAGTCACTACAAACGGTCCCAACGCACTGCATCCATCATATATTGTCTCACCTCTCTCAAATAATGAGACGCTTGAACATCAACCTACATTTCCAAATGTAGCTTCTTGAATAATTGAATCTAAGGAATGATTCTCCTATATGCCAACGAGGTTGAAACCGCTCTCACCTCATGTGCTTAACTTTAGAAATTTGGCTGCACGTCTTCTACCTGGTTGTGAGCTACAATCAGGTCTCTCAAAAGAAGGAAAGAGCATTCTTCGAAAGAGGCCTACTACACACGGATCCTCACAGAACACCAAAGATTAGGAGAAGGACCTCTCACTGCTTGAGTCCTTCTGAAATATACTTTAATGCTTCTTACTGGGCATAAGTCTTTCTTCTTCATCTGGTCCCACCAAATCTGAGAGACCAGGGATCGAAAAAGGATCTCGCCAAGGCTTAGACGGAGTCTCATTTCTTTACAAAAACTCAACAATGAAGAACAGACTGCCTTACCCCCAGAAACCCAATTCTCTTATCTAGGGCGTAACTCACTGACTCTCCTTGGTGTAGCCAGAGCTACCAAGAAGATTGTCTTCCTCGTAAAGGTCTCTGAAAGAGCAAGACGATAATGGCTCAAACTTACTGCCCACAAGCCATTTTCAGACCACATCCAAATTCCAGGAAACCAATCTCTCTGGAAATTCTTGGATGTTTCAAACGATCTGATAAGATCTGACAAGTCCTTGTCATTTGAAATATCCAGGCCCTTATGCAGTTTCCAAAGACTGTCAGGAAAGCATTGCTCTGTAGCCTTGATCGACTTACTTAAGACAGCTTCCTCTCCACACTCAGATACAGGAGGAAGTCTCGCATCTCCTTCTAAAGTGGTCTTAGAAGATGATGTGCCAGTCTCCTACACCACCTCTGAAGACTGACCACTTAGCTTGATAAACTGCTGTGGAGGACTGTCTACGAGCTCTAAGCGATGGCTCTAGAGACCTTCCCTTGAAAAACCTCTAGCTCTGAGGCAACGTTCGACAGTCTGAACGCAGTTAGCTGAAGAGCGGATAGACCTCCGTGAAATCTTCTCGAAGTGAGGCTGTCTGGTAGATCTACTCGGTGGTAAAGCCTCGGAAGTCTACGAGAAGACTTATCAAGTCCGGGAACCATTCCCTTGCTGGCCAAAACGAGCAACCAGCCGCCATGCATGTCCCCTTGTGGGGACAACATTTTTGTTAGAACTGTCTCAACATCTTGAACGGAGGAAAGGCGTAAAGGTCCAGACCTGACCAGTCCATCAGCATTGCATCCACGAAGACTGCCCCCTCGTCCGGCACTGGAGAGCAATAAAGAGGCAGTTGAGTTGTCTTCTTGGTGGCAAACAGATCTATGAGAGGATCGACCCCATAGATTCCACAGTTGGAGGCAAACTTCTTGATTTAAGATCCACTCTGTTGAGAGTACTTGAAAGCTCCTGCTTAGCCTGTCTGCCCTCACATTGAGCTTTCCTGGAATGAACTTGTCATCAACGTCGTTTGGTTCGTTTCGCCCATAACAAGATCTCTAAGCTACCAGGTATAGCGAGAACCAGTGGGTCCTCCTTGCTTTTTATTTATGCGAGAGCTGTTGTGTTGTCTGATTGACAATCACTGCCTGGTTCCTTACCACCTTCGAAAATTCTAAAAAGGGCTAAATGAATGGCCTTTTAATTCCTTCAGATTGATGTGCCACCGAAGTTGTTCTCCTTCCATCGGCCAGCTGTTCCCAACTTGCCTAACGTGGCCCCCATCCTAGATCTGAAGCGTCTGCACACAAGATGAGGTTGGGGTTCTTTGGGAACAGTGAAATTCCTTCCTGAAGTTTCTCTGGAGAGTCTTGCACCAACTGAGGTCTGCTTTATCTCCTCTGAGATTTGAAAACAAACGAGTCCGGGCTCTTCTTCCTGTCCCAGACTTCTCTTAAAAGAACTGAAGGGGCCTTAGATGTAGTCTCCCTAAACTCACAAAACGGTTCTCATGGAAGACAACTTCCCCAGAAGGCTCATCCACTCGTTGGCCGAGCACTGGGTCTTCTTCAGAAAATCTTGCACTTTCAACAGGCATGACTCTGCCCTCTCCACCGACAGAGAAGCCTGAAAATCTACTGAGTTCATCTGAACTCCCAAATAGACTAATTCTTGAGATGGCATTCAGATGTGACTTCTGCCAATTTACCAGTCCCATTTTCTTCGGTTAGATGAAGAGTCTTTTCCAAATCCTTCACACACCTTCCTTCTTCGCATCGCAGGAGCCAATCGTCTAAATAAAAACTGTTCTGATCCCCAACAGATGTAGCCATCGCCACTGACACAAAAACTCTGGTGAAAACCTGGGGGCCTGTCGAGAGGGTCAAGCACATTGCTCTGAACTGAAACACTTCGCCCTTGAACACAAAGCGAAGGAACTTCCTCGAAGCAGGATGGATTGGGATGTGGAAATACGCATCCTGAGGTCGATGGATACCATCCAATCTCCTGGAAGAAGGGATGACAGCATTGATTGAGTGGTTTCCATCACAAACTTTGTCTTCTTTACAAACAGGTTCAAAGCACTCACATCTAGAACTGGCCTCCAGCCTCCTGACGCCTTTGGTACTACAAAGAGACGATTGTAAAATCCTGGGGAGAAAGGGGGGAGAACTTTCTCTATTGCTTTCTTTCTAGCAAAGCTGACACTTCTTTCTCTAGAGCACAACATTTCTCTGAGTCTAAAGAATAAGCCATTAAGACCACTGGTTCCCTGGACAAAGGAGGTCCTTCAAGAATGGAATTGAATAGCCTTCCTTTTTCAATGAGACTGTCCAAGGTTCTGCTCCTCTTTCTTCCCAGACTGTCCAGAAAGCTGACAGTCTGGCTCCTACTGGTGAGTGAAGGGAGGCGCTCTCACTTCTGTCGGAGGGTTTGATCGCTTTAGGAACAAAACGACTTCTCCTCGATCTGGGAAACGATTTAGCAGGGGCTCTTCCACGAAGGGGGCCGACCTTGAGATTTCTCCGTCGACGTTGTCGGGCTGAGCAACTGTTGAAGGCAACGGTTTAGGCTTCTTGGTGGACTGTGCCAGCAAGTCTTGAGTTGCCCTCTGTTGAAAGAGGTTTGTGCGATCTCAGATACTATTTCCTCGGGAAAAGATGTTTTCCTATCCAAAGGAGCGAACAACATGTGCTGACTTCGGGGACCGAGACACACCTTTAGTGGTGAAAGAACACCATAGTTCACGTTTTTGAGAATACCTAACGTAACCACGGAAGAGAGTTCCATAGCCGCATCTCTAATGCTCCTGTCGATGCAAGCTAACATGTCCGGACAGGAAGCTAACTGATCGTCCTGAAGGGCGCAAGCTTTTAGTTTCTTCCAAGAGCTCCAACCGACCAATCGAGGAAACTAATAACTTCCAAAATCTTAAAAGCATTTTGCAGAGGTGACAAAATTCCGATGTAGAGAAAAGAATACTTTGGCTGAATTAAGAGCCGACCTCCTGGCATTGAATCTACCAAACTAGAGAAATCTCCTTGGGAGGAGGCAGCTACTCCCAACGAGAAAGATTCTCCAGTCTCGTACCAACCACCACGACGAGACGACAATTTTGAAGGGGGAAAACAAAACACAGTCTTCCCTTGTTCCTCTTCTCTGCAAGCCACTCCTCCATTTTCTTCAATCCTTTCTTGGCCGAAATAGAAAGAACTAATTTGGTAGCCAGCTAAGTGTCTGTCCTATTATCACGAGCGCATTGAGATTCCGGAGGCTGGGGATACTGGGTGAAAAGGAATCCAGAAAATTCTCCAGAAAATACTGAAGCAGTTGCTTATAGCTCGATAACGGCTTTTCTCTGATGTACCTCCCGATTCGATTGCAACATCACCACCAGAGATCGGAGAAAGAGCCAAGGAACTAGATGGAGGAAGATTCGTCTTCCTAGGAGAATGCAGCACAGATCGCTCGTAGGAAGCCGCGACATTCGATGAAGGAGCATCCTTGAAATCAAAGCAACTTGCAGTTCGTTCACGGAAGGATCACTTTTTTCCACAAAGCCGAATGCTATCAAGCTTCCTATTCATTTCCGCCAAAAACAAATCTTGAGGCAAGGCGGAAGAAGGAGAATGCGAACAGAACGAGGCATGAAGACCGAGGTGTTGGAGCTGACGACAGTCACCAGGAGAAATAATTTTTTTGGCGCATGGCGCCAGGAGGATCGAGGGGTGGCGATGGCGTGATGAGCCAGGCGAAACGGGGATGGCGCATGGCGGCGTGGCGCCAGATGCAGCAATCACGCCAGAAGCAGCAACAACAGGCGAAGACGACACCACTCTCTTTCTTACGTAGCGTCTCCGCCGCTTCAACACCTCGCCTCTCGCCTCCGAATCAACGGAATGCGAAAAACATTCGGGCTCCTCCCAAAACTACACGAAGGAGGCTGATCTCAGCGCCACTCTTTTCTTGGGAACTGCCAAAGGAGATGCCAACCAAACCTCTTTGAATGGTCTGAGACATCTTTCGGCGCCAACCTCTCTAGGCGATCCTCTTTCGACATACCGAAGACATACACCTCCCTTGATGCCTTTCTATGGCTAACATCTGCATCCTGGGAAAGCGGCAACAGGACTGCTTGAGGGGCCAACTGCTCGGGGCAGGTCCCACTCACCTCCCTTGGGCTTTCAACTCTGCCTCCTCCCTGGTGCTGGGGAGTTTGACAGAGGTCCAGCCTAGCAGAATGAGTGGGCCGAACAGCCCAGCTCCTCCACTGCACTATCACAAGACACTGCACTCGTACCACCAAAGACTTACTCATCGCTCCATGGCAGCAAGCATAACACTAAAACAGCATCCATCTGGGCGTCTTAAGACTGGCCACGGTATCGGTTCGGGAATAACGGGTCTGGGATAGAGATTTGTTAGAAGGAATATCAGGTTAATAATCGAAAAAGATACATCCTGACTATCACGGGAGGATAAAGAGGAAGTCCTAGCTAAAGCTTTTCAGCTCTCTTTTTGAAGCCTTCTCAGATAAGCATTTAAAATCTTCCATTCTTCCCTGACAAATTCTTACATTCTTTCACAGGTTAACGATACCGAACAAACCTGTCCTCTACACCCGAACACACAGAATGAGGGTCAATGGTAATTTCTCTAATCTAGTTTTGCAGCCCTTGCTACAAAACCTATACACTGAGGACCAGTGTCCGACATAATGCTAAATAAGGAAGACGGGGATGAAAAAGTTGGCATAAACAATGTCTGTCAAAGATTCAAATCAAACAGTTGTACATCACCAACAATGTCCAACGAAAGAATCAGGCGAGCATTCTGCTAAGTTGAACTGCACTGGTACCACACGACAGAAACATATGAAGAGTTTGGGTTACAGTTCCTCTCACTCACCTGTAGAGGGCGGTGGGAAGGGTATCACGGACTATTCATTAGCGCTGCCGCGATTTTTCAATTTTCTGCCCGTGATGTCAGAGACTACAGCTATATATATATAATTACCAGGTAAGTTATATGTACAAAAATGTCATTTTTATGATAAATTAAAGTTTATATATACTTACCAAGTAATTACATAGCTATTGAGAAATTATGAGTGAAAAGGGTTTTCAAAAGCAACAGGTGGAAGCTGTTATCATTTAGTGTGCAATACAAAGTCCGCCCACTATCCGGAAACGGTGGAAACAACGAGTAAAAGAATATCCAACAGATTTAATGCTCTAATGTCCATGCAAAGGGGGTTGCAGCTAAGGGTCTCCATGCTGAAAAGAACCATGATAAGTATATATATAAAACATTATGCATAAATGTCTTTTTAAATAGACAATGTTACTTATCAAGATTTCACAGCTGATTCCACATTGGGGAGTTACTATATAGAGCATGTACAGTATCTAGTTAATAGCATCAACTAACCCTGTTGGAAAAAACTCATTTCTGTTTTGGGCTGAATAAATGTTTATTGCTATCCTTTTCTGCCTTTAATGGAGGAGTCAATTTTGCGACATACAGTCCAGTTTGAGCGCAATGCAAAGACGTCACTAAGAAGTGAAAGTTGCATGGAGGAATAAAATATGAAGAAGGGGTCACAAACATGACTGAGGTTTGTTAACACATGGGCAAGGGCCTAATACAAACACAACACTGTACAAAGTCATTAACAGAATAAAACCAAAATAACGAACATTTTAATTATAAAACCCCAACTGCTTGGACGTATCCAGGTCATTCAGCGCCAGGCTTTGGAACTCAAACCTTAGGGGTCAAGGTGAGGGAAGAAAGAGAACGGAATGAGAATATGAAATGTTTATCATCATTCTTCATTCGGAAAGGTCCTAAAGGGCCAGATTTGACACCTTTTGTCCTTTGGGTTTTGATACATAGATAGACAGGTGACTTATGAAATTCAAGGTTGTCCAAAGAAAGGAAGGTGTTTAAAAAGTGAGAGAAGTAGACTGCCCTTATTTCGTTGAGCCTTAACCTTAAGAAAAAAGGCTTCTACAAAAAATCTGAGTAAACTTCTATATTAAATCTCAAGAAGATATGGCATTTTGGAGACAGGCAAACTGAGTTTCTTACATAATATATGAAGGTTGCTCGAAGGTCCTCTTATCTTTTTCTGTCCTCTGATGAGGTACCTGTGGTGCACTAAACCTCACTGGACAGAAGTCTTTAACTTCTTTCAGTCCTATTTTTATCCATTGGTTCTTGATGGTGATCTAGGCCAGGGTTTAATGGTATGGCAGTCTTTGAAAACCAAGAGAAGCAGATTGTCCTATTGTACAAAGCCTTTCTTTTGACTATTGCCTGTAACTCCTAATAAGTTTAAGGAAAAGTAAGAGAGGATAATCATTTTTGGAAAATAAGATTCCTGAGGGGAAACAGAGCTGAAAAGGAAATCGAGTTTAGGACTTAAAAGATACACTTCAGAAAAACAAAGCAGTTGCCAAGAGAAAGAACTTTTCTTTCTAGGATGCGGAAAGGAGATGGAAGGATTTATCCTAAGTGGTGATACTTGATTGAAGACAGGGGTCCAATCCTCAGTGTTAGGGCCTGAGCAGACATGCCACAAAAACCCTTTGATGGTAGAGGTCAAATCTTCCAAAGACTTTAGGAATATCAAAAGTTATCAGCTATTTGGCTTATAGATGTCTCAGAGAAAAGAGATCTGTTATGGCGGAACACCACCTTCTGATGACTGCCCATTTTGATTGGTAGCCCAGTGCTTTAAGGGAAAGCTCATCAGCATCTACATATTACCTTTAGCCTGTCTCAAATACCCTTTTGTCTGACAAACGCTTTGACAGTTAATTGGCCTGTCGGGGCCAAGTGGATTATAAAGTGGAATCTGAGAAAATGGGGTTGTCTGAGAGTCGTCTTTGTGGAAGGAGTCTTGAACAGGTCCTTTGCTCCAGAATTGTCTTTAAACCATTCCTTGTTCAGCCAAATATAACTAGGGGCATGGAGGTGTTCTGATGTGTTATTCAGCTTGATGATTACTTCCCTGATTGTTGGGATCTTTACAGGGTGGTTCTATCTGAAATTTGCCGTGCTTTACTTGTTTGTTTATTTGGCGGGTTAATCTTCCCCTCCTCTTATTTTCACAGATTGTTGAGCAGTTATTGTGGTGAACGTGGCGCCAACTTTTAGTCGGTATTTGGGCAGCAGTAGCGAACGGGTTGTTCTCTTTGGATGAGAACTTTGAGTACCAGCATGCATTGCGACTTTGAGGGCGTCCATTGAGGTTCCTAATTTTGGGCCCAGGCTGAAAAGCATTATGCAACATGATGGTTGTTTGTTAAAATTAGGTGGAGACCCTATATCGGCGGTTTTGAACGGAGGTACAGTGGCCCCGTGTCCTTGGTATGTGGTGAAAATGGCAAAAAACGTGTGATAAAGAACCTGTTGTTGATTAGCACCACTGGATACCCCTGGAGATGGCTATTTTTTTTATGATTAACTGCTGTATTCTTTTTGATATGAAAGTAATACTGCTTTTATTTTTGTGTTTATACGACCTGGCTCAATTTGTTAAACGTTTCTTTTTGTTTAAATTTTATTAAGTTTAATTTTAATAAATGATTTTATAACAACTCCTGTATTTTTTTTATTCCTCCTTCTTTTGTGTATTTGGGACTAAATCGTTTAGCCAGAGCAGTAACAGTTTTCCATCTATAAAGATCCTAAGTTTTTTTTTTTTGCAAATACAAAAATGAAGATTTTTATGAGT
This sequence comes from Macrobrachium rosenbergii, assembly GCF_040412425.1. Lineage (NCBI taxonomy): Eukaryota > Metazoa > Arthropoda > Malacostraca > Decapoda > Palaemonidae > Macrobrachium > Macrobrachium rosenbergii. The sequence continues at coordinate 13,494,405 of NC_089752.1, read as the reverse complement.
CAACAAAACATTGCAACCGTAAGACAGGATTGGCTCTGCTCTGGTTTTTGGGTTTAACCAAATTTGAAGGAGGAGGTTGGTTATTTTGAAAAAAAAAAAAAATTAACTGTGTGTGTGAATTTTTCTGTCGGGGAAGGTGTTAGGATCTTTGGTGGTTTTATGGGGAATCGGTAGTTACCTGTTTGTTTATTTGGCTAATCATCCCCTCCCCTCTTATTTTCACAGGATTGTTGAGTCTGTGGTGGGGTGGCGCCAACTTTTAGTCAGGTTCGGGCAGCAGTATTCATGAACGGGGTTGTTCTCTTGGGGATGAGAACTTTTGAGTACCAGCAGCAGAACGACTTTGAAGACGTTTCTTGGGCAGCGGTGTTTGGGCCCAGGCTGGAGCAGCGCACCAACGAAGATGGTTGTTTGTTAAAACAGGTGGAGACCCTGTCGGCGGTTTTGGCTTCGGGTGCAGTTACGTGTCCTTGGTATTGACTTCAGGCGGCAGCAGGACGTCTTGATATTACGGCCTGTTGTCGTTAGTTGAAGACCTGTTATGCTGGAGATGGCTATTTTTTTTTGTATCGACTGCTGCTGGTACTTCTTTTTGGATATAAAGTAATATTGCTTTATTTTGTGTTTCGTTCCGGACCTCCCTCATTTTGTTATAACCTTTTTTTGTTTAAGATTTTTATTGTTTAATATTAATAAATCTATTTTTATAACAATTTCCTGTATTTTTGTTATTTCCTTCTTTGTGAAGCTTCAGACAACGTTTAGCCAGAGCAGCCCACAATAGTTTCCATCTATAAAGATCCTGCGTTTTTTTTTTCTTAGGGGCCGCAGCCACTCCTCATAACATTGGCAACTGTGTGACAGGATTGGCCTGCTCTGGTTGTCGGAGTTTTCACCACATTGGGAGGAGGTGGTTATTTTGGGGGAAAAAAAAAAATTGTAATTTTTTTTTCTGTTTAAGGTGTTAGGATCTTTGTGGTATGCTAGAGAAGTTGTTACCTGTTTGTTTATTTATTAATCCTCTCCCCTCCTCTTATTTTCACAGGATTGTTCACGTCTGTGAGCGTGGCTAACTTTTAGTCAGGTCTCGGGCAGCAGTGATAACGGGTTGTTCTCTTGGGGATGAGAACTTTGAGTACCAGCACAAGGAACTTTGAGAACGTTTCTTTAAGTCCGGTGTTTGGGCCCAGGCTTTGCAGCGCACCAACTGGACAGATGGTTGTTTGTTGGCCTCAGGTGGAGACCCTGTCGGCGGTTAGGAACCCCAAACGTCAGTGGCCAGGTCTTGGTGAGCCATTGGCAGCAAGGCAGCAGGAGCCTGAATGCGCAAATTGCTCCAGTTGGTGGACTTTCGCTGGAATGGCTATTTTTTTGTATCGACTGCTGCTGGTACTTCTTTTTTGGATATAAAGTAAAATTGCTTTATTTTTGTGTTCCTCAGGGACCTGGCTCATTTGTTATGGCTTTCTTTTGTTTAAGATTTTTATTAAGTTTAATATTAATAAATCTATTTTTATAACAATTTCCTGTATTTTTAAAATTCCTCAAGTCTTTATCTTGTGACAAAGCTATGCGTTTAGCCAGAGACAGTAAGCAAGTTTTTCCATCTATAAAGATACTGCATTTTTTTTTTTTCTTACGGGCCGAGCCACTCGGCTCATAACACTGATCATTCCAGAGGAGGGTGGCGAGCACATCTAAGTCTGTCAGTCCAAGAAGCATGGTCTGCTCCATGATTGGTAAACACTGGAGAGCAAAGAGGGGAAGACAGTGGTTTCTCAGCGTTGAGAAAAAAGATCCACTGTGGGTTTGACAAGTTTCCACAGATTGTCTGAATGCAGTCAGTTGAAGGTCCATTTGGTTTTAAGGACCTGTTTGGCGACTTAATTCATCCGTAAGCACGTTCATTCTCCCTGAATGAACCGGTGACAAGAGACTTGGTTATCCAACACTCCCACATGAAGGAATCCTCTTGCGTCTTGGGCAGAGAAGGAATCAGTGCCCTCCTGTTAGGAATGTAATTCTTGAAGAGCTGTGGTGTTGTCGGATGTACTACAATCTTCTTGCTGTGGACCACATCAAGAGGGACTGATTGGCCCAAGTGAGAGCTCAGTTGACTTTCGTTGATGTTAGGCAGAAGATTCTGTTGAACCGCCCAGTCCATGTTCGACACTTCGGCCATTTGAAGATTGCCCCAGCCTAGGTTGGGCAGCATCTGAATAAAATAAGGTCTGGGCATGCACTGGGAGACAGAAGGCTTCTTTCTGCAAATCTTTCTCTGCAAGACCCCACCGAAGGATCCTCTTTGATTTCCAACGTAAAGGACAAATGAAATGAGTCTGGTTGTTTTTCTGCATATCGCTTTGAGAAAAGCTGAAGGGGTTTCATGTGCAGTCTGCCTAGATTTACAAACTGCTCTACTGAAGCAAGGGTCCTTTGAAGACTCATCCACTGCACTGCCGAGCAGGAAGGAAATGGCCATCAACTGACTGACAGGTTGAAGGCAGTTCTCGATTTTTTGGGCGACAGAAAAGCCCGAAAAGTCCAAGTTCCAGGTATCATCCTAAACAGGAACCTCCTGAGTCAACAGAAGGGATTTCTTTTTTATGAGAATGCCTAACTCCTGTCTCAGGCGACGGAGTTCTTCTCAAGTCATCCCACACTTTTCCTCCTCCAACCAGTGGAAGGAAAGCCAATCCTCTGATTCAGTGAACCCCCTTATTCGTGAAAGGAAGCGTTAGAGGACTGAGATGCGGGTTTTCTCTGTGAGAGACAAATCTAGCCACCAGAGGGTGGAAAAATTCATCCACTCCCGCGGTACTTTTTCCCCAGGAAATATTCACTAATTACTGTATTTTCATATAATTTTCATGAATAAATGCACTTTTGTGATAAAACTATTAAAATATTCAGGTATAAGCATTTTTACTCGGTTTTCTGTGTTTAAGCTATCAAAATGGGAAGTTCTAAGTGTTTTAGGGGGTTTTAAGCATAAGTCCTTGACCCATTTCAGGGGGTGTGGGACCATCCCAGCCAGTCAATCAGGATTCACTGTAAGCTGATGTTGATTCCCAGGAGGGTGAAGCCAATTCCCCAGAGGAGCAGGGTTGTGTCAACACTTGAGGCCGTCGATAGGCCGAAACAAAGGGCCGGAAATGGTAGTACAGTCCCTGAATTACGGGGCTTAAAAATTTCCTTGAAGTCTCGTGAATGGGGATATCGCATCCTGCAGGTCCAGGGTGACCATCCAGTCCCCTGTTGTACTGAGGACATGACTGAGCAAACAGTCTCCATATGAAAGTTCATCTTCAGTATGAACACATTCAAGGCGCTGACATCCAGAACAGGCCTCCAGCCCCCCCCAGGCCTTTTGAACCACAAAAAGGCAATTGTAGAAACCCTCTGAGTGGGGATCTAGCACTTCTTCCACTGCTCCTTTGGAATGAAGGGATTCGACTTCTTGATAGAGAGCCAAAAACTTCATGAAACCTTTTGAATATGCTGTCAAGGCGATTGGGGATGTAACTGAAGGAGGAGCCTTTACGAAAGGAATGGAATAGCCCTCCTTGAGAACCTTGATCACCCAGGGGTCTGCTCCTCTGCTCTACTATTCTTTCCAATAAAGTAGAAGTCTGGCTCCTACCTGGGCACGGAGGACTAACCTCTCACTTCTTGAGGTTGGATATGCAGGAAGACCTCTTAATGGACTTTGCACGAGGTCACAAGTTTGATCTAGGTCGAGGCTGGGTCTTAGCTCTCTCTCCACGAAAGGGTTGAGACTGAAAAGGGGAGAATGATTTTGATGTGGAAGGCACATGCTCCTTCAGATGTCTAGCGGACTGTGCCAACAAGTCAGTGGTGGACCTACTCTGCAAGTCCGAAAGAATGTCCTTCACTGTGTTTAGAGGAAAGAGGAGTGAGCCTTGTCTAAAGGAGTGAAAAAGTAGAACTGACTTCTGAGTGTGAGACTCCTTTAGAGAGTGAGCGAACACAGAGCTCCCTCTTCTTAGGATGCCCATAGAAAATAGGGGAGGCAAGTTCTAAGGAAGCCATCTCTAATTGCTCTGTCTGAGCATGAAAGGACTCCTAGTCAATCAGAGGCAAAATCTTCAGCTAGATCAGGACGGTCTTCAATCTTCCTTGCTAGCGCCCCGATAGCCCAATCAAAGAAACTAAATATCTCAAACACCTTAAATATATTCTTGATAAGGTGATCCAGTTCAGCTGAGGAAAACATTATCTTGGCCGACAAAAAGACCGTTCAATGAGATGAATCCACCTGACCATAGAAGTCCCCTTGGGAGGAGGCAGGAACTCCCAAGGAAGGAGCTTCCCCGGTGGCATAGTAAGAGTACCTCGTCTTTAACAATTTGCTGGGCAGAAAAGCAAATGCCGTTTTGCCCTGTTCTCCCCCTTAGCGGCCAGCCAGGCATGAATTTGAGAGCCTTCTTCGAGGAGGAGGAAAGAACTAGCTTGGGCAACCTGGTACCTTCTGAAGAATGCTTGTTCGTGAGGAAGGTAGAAGCTGGAGAAGTAGGAGAAGCAGGCATGAAGAAATCAGGGAAATTATCCAGGAGGAAACGCAGAAGAGACGAGTAAGCAGAATAGGGAACCGTATCCTGAACAATCTCTTCCTCTTCCAAAGAGATAGGAGACAATGATTTATCCTTGGACTCTGGAGCAGAAGAGAATTTCTTCAAAACCCATGAGGCTCGGTCAATTAGCGCTTGAGTGGGGCTAAAGAATCTTCCTGGACCGAAGAGGAAGACGGAATAACAAAAGAAGGTGCATGGGCTCCAGAAGCAGAAGCTGGGAGTTCGGCTGTTGGCTTTGGAAGTTTGGGAGTTGGCGCTGGGCGCTCTAGAGCAGAAGTCTGGCACGAGACGGCGGGTGCTCAATGGCGGTATTCTGGCATGAGACAGCGGGTGGCGGGGGCTCATCAGCGGTATTCTGGCACAAGGCGGCGGGCGCTCATCACCAAAAGTCTGGCGCGAGTTGGTGGGCGCTTGGAGCTTGGAAGAAGTTGGGCGCTTAGAACGCTTATAGCGCTCAGGACTGTCTCTGAAGAAATGACAACCCTGAGCAGGAGAATCAGGCTGGACTTGAAACTGCAGGAAGGTTGTGGGCTAGACTCCCTGTACCTCTTGACCTGGGGGGAGAAGAGTCGCTAATATCATGTCTTGGTAGGCGTGAAGAAGTAAGTGGCGATATGGGGAGCTTCTTGTGCAAACTGGAAGATTCCAAATCAGAAAAGATTGATGCACTGGAACACCTTTCCAATGGTGTTTGAGTCGAAGCCTGGGAGCACCGACAGGCTTGACAGAGAGGCGTGCCTGTGGGCAAGCCCACCAGCCTCCCGAACTTCTGGATGTCTTCTCCCCGAGAGTGGGACAGTGACCTTCGTCTAGGGCACTGGTGGGACAATCAGCCACCTCCTCAATAATGCACAACACTCACTTCTCACTGCACTGTCAATGCCACATTTTTTCCATTAGAGATTTAATAGCTGATCCCATTTCCATAATAGTACTAGATAACACACTAAATTTCTGATCGAACCTAGATTCAAGGCTGGCAATGACACTAAGAGCGGAATCATGGAAACCTAGAACAAGAGTAGATGGTAAAGTAGGAGGAGTTAGGATAGGAGAAGGAGGAGTGGTAGTTCTGTCATCCCCTACATTTTCCAAAGGAATGGAATCTACACTGGCCCTACTTTCAGCCCTAATGGCTGCTTTCCTCTTCTTATCTCTTTCAAATTTCTCTAGATGAGATTTCAAGGTTTTCCATTTCTTATCTTCCCAATCCTGACACTCTATGCAAGTATCATCCTTACTACATTCTTGCCCCCTACAACCTAGTTCTACTGTACAACCCTCAGAACAAAAGCAAATACTAGATGAACTGGAATCCGACATCGTTAACTAAATAATACCTCAAACAACAATTCGACAATGGTAGCAAGCCACAAAGCAACAAATTCTGAATACTTCACCAAATTCGTGCAAAGAAAAGCCAAAAAGTGAAGAAGCAGCTGCAAGAAAACTTCCAATGTTAACCGGAAGCCGGCAGAAAATGAACTGAGCTCTCCGCTGGGTTGTTTCCTCGAGTCCCGGATGGTGGGTGGGACCCTGTCACCTACACACTAACAATAACAGCGCCACAGCGCGAATTTTGAATTTTTAAACTGCTGAAGGTTAGGGAACCAATAGCTATGTAATTACTTGGTAAGTTACTTATACAAAGCTACCGTATTCATGTGGATCAGTTTGAGAGAATTATATTTATTAGTCTCCTAACCAGTTTGTCACAGTGCTTCAGGTAATCAACAGAATTCTTGCCCCGCCCCACCCCCAAAACAACTTGAACTCACCAACATGGCATCTTCAAGGGAAAACCATCAAAATTTCCACTGATCTCTTCTGCTTTGCCAAGAACTATGACAGTAACCCCTCTCAAACATCAACACTAACATTTCAGCCCCTCCTAGGGAGAAAAGGCTTCAAAGATTTTGCTTATTGATCCAGATTTTCTTTGGTAACCAATCCTTCTTGTCAAGGTTCAATAGTCCTACCAGACAGGAGCTTCAACTTTCCACTCAAGCAGTATATGGTATACATGTCTACCCTTCAATGAACCCTTAGAATAAGTGGGGGCTTACAGCAAGTGACTTGGGACTCACCCAACTCAGCCATCTGCCACCAGTAATGCTAATCACCTTGTTACCATCCTTCCACAACCATTTCCATCAAACACTGTGAAATATTCCTAAATAAAAGTGATAGTTTGTAACCCTGTAGAACAACAATTCTTTATAAATGGTACCTGCCTTGTAGGTTATATACTACCATTACAAAAAGTGATTAACACTACATTATCACTAAATCAGTAAGTGGTATCCAAGATAAAAAGAGAAACAAAGAGAAATGGCAGTACCAGTGCATCATCTAATATTTCAGGTACTTTCTTGTATTACTGTACTGTACTGAAAAACAACAAAAACAAGAAGATAAAATTATATTGATGCATAAAAATAAAATTATGAAGCTAAACAAAAATTCTTCTACAAATAACATCATTTGCAGTCATCAGATTCTCGGTATCTCGAACCGAAACAGTATTTATAATAGTTCTAAGCTCTTATCTCCTTAACGATTGTTTTTACTAATTGTCTCAAAATCAGTTAATGTTTACATCTTCATTAGGAAAAACAATTAAAGTAGTATTGTGCTGATACCACTTACAATTTAGGAAAAACAATTTAAGTACTGTTGATACAACTTACAATTTTGGAGGCGCCTTCGGGATATCTTTAACCTGACTGTTAAGCTCACTAAGGGATTTTGCCATATACAGTTGCTGCAAACCATCTCCCATCCTGGAATATTAGGAAATAATGGATTAACATAATGCTCATGATTATCGCTACAAGTTACATCTTAACATTTACAAATATCTTGAATTGGTGACTTGATTTCTTCCCATTTATTATCAAATAACAATAAATTACAGAAAAACAATTAAATATACTGTATAGCTGTACTACTGCGGTTATTCCACAAATCATAGGAACTGCTCAAATGGCATAAGCTTACCACTATAAACAAAAGCTATGTTTGAGTTAAGATGCCAATGCCAAGAGTCATATTCATGAAATACTTTTAGAGAAGTAAAACTGAAAGCTAATGAAGATAACTATTCACAATATAACTCTTAAAATACTTTGTATTTTTCCTATAAATAGACTCCAGAGCCTTTTATGCCTTAGTATTCCTTGGTGTGCGCTGGAAATAATAATTGAAGCTTGGTAGCAAGGTGGTGAACTGCTGGTAGGCAGGTGACTCGGGGAGTCACCACTAAACTGCCATAAGTTATCACCTTTTCGGCATCAGGGATTATGCAGCATGGAGGTGGGATTATAATAAAAGAACGATGGGCCACCGTTTCCTCCCCCAGATCACTACACTCACACATGATATTAATGATCTCTGAGTGTCTAATCAAACTAGGCCTCCTGGGGTTCTAGCAGACGAGAACCCTCTGATCCTATCAGATTCCTAAATGCACAAAAAGGATCCTCTCCCAAAAGAGGAGACAGCATGACAGCCTACTTTGCAATCACTCATGGGAATGTGATGCAGAATCAGTTCCAAGAGTAACAATCGATGAGCTACAAACCAAGGAAGACCCTAAAAGGAAACTGGAACAGAAAACATTCAGTGGTGCTTAACGATGAGTACAGTATTTTCTCCTCACACTGGCAGACACTTTTTTTTTTAGCCTTCCTCCACTTATTCCCAAACCTCTGCCTATGTAAAGGGAGCCAACGCAAACATACCTCACAAAGAAGACGACCAGGACTGCAGGTCTGATCCCTACCAAAGGAACAATATTGGTGGGGATCCCAAGATGCAGAGGGCATTAAGTGACCACACACTGACTCATCACTCACTCATATACTTTACACCTTCCCTGTTCATTCTTCTTTGGTACATTCATGGTTCACAAAGAAAATCTTCATAAATACACAAAGGAGCGAAGAAAGTTTCCACTTGCCAGTCAGAGGCGCACAGGAAGACATCTCCACTCGATGGCAACTTGGTGAAGGCTTGGTGAAGGCAGTGCATGGAGACTTCCCCTCGCTCACCTACCTACCAAGTAACTTCCTTGTTCCCAGCTCATTCAGAGGAATGCTCCTACATAAAAGGTGACGGTTTATATTCTCATAGGAACAAATCAAATTTTGCATTTATGATCACTTACTTCCTAAGTAGCCTAAGTTAATAGTTGCTTTCAAAACTTGTACATCTTCCAACACAGCATTCTTTCCTGAATACACAGTCTTGTTCAGCACATTGGACACATTATCAAGACCAAGGACATTCTAATAAGCATTCCTAAAACATTACCTAATGATGCACAGTTAAACACATTTTAATTAATCGTAATGGTCTTGTAAATGAAGCTAACATTCTACAAAATTAATAGGCTACTGAATTGTGTGAAATACTGTACTGTACTCAAAACTACTTACACCATTTCTGATTAAATGCTTTAAGCAATATCAGCCTTGATTAGGCTATACCTGAGAAGCTTTGAAACAATTAAGCTATCATTCAACAACCTAACTGAGAGTTAGCCTACCCTAGGCTGAATCAGAGGCGTAAGCACGACGCACATATAAAGTCATTGTAGGGTAGGCTTGAATAGCCAAGGCCACGTCTGGAGTGACCAACAGATGTAGGAACAGCTAGAGCTAAGATATGACAAATTATTGGTAAAACTTGAAACTACTACCACAGCCTGATTCATGGAGTATTTACCGCCTTTCGTCCATGGTTTTGTTTATGTTTATGGTATTCACCATCATTGTTTTATGTTTTACGTTCATCCCCAAGGAGCTGGTACTAGCCTAAACAAGGTGCCCATTTAGCAAATGAACTGGAAGTTGCCAAACCCAGAAGGGTGTGTAGGCCGTAGTAGTGGTTTCCAGTTTTGTCGAGCACAAACCTATGCTACCCTCTAGCATTTGAGACGACCTTGATTGAAAAAAATTTAGATTTGGCCACCCACCTTTTGGCCTAAGATAGTGAAAAGAGGGAGTTGGAGGGGTTGGACAGCAAGATAAAGCAATCCAGAAAATTAAGGAGATGAAACACAAGGACCTAAAGGCAGAAATGGGAAGTAAACCTACAGTTGCACTACAAAGTATTAGCCTGAGAGGATGAACAAATTAATCAAATTACAACTAGTAAGGTAAGACAAAACCAGACATCTCCCATTCGTACGGCAAAATTATAACCAGTAAGCACCCCTACGTTAAGTTAGGCTGGTATTTTTAGGTTCTTTTAGTGCCCATTTCCTAACCATTCTTGCATGAAAAACCCAAAATGGTTTTTATGCAAAATTAGCTAACTGGAGGCTTATTGGTAACTTGTAACATTTTACTGAAAGAAATCGGGAGTGGGGGTAAAGTAAAAGACTAAAAAGTGGGTGCAGCTAAGGGATGAGGGGGGCAGTGCATGCACCCTTTACTGATGCCTACAGTGAACCACTTGAACTGCCCTCTACAGGATCTATTCTAGTATAACCTAGTCTAATGTGGTCTACTAGCCTAACGTATCGCCATAGCCAAGTTAAGGTTAAGCCAATATTTTAATGTGAATAATACACCAGAATTTTATATTTAACCTACAAAACTTAATATTTAGCGAGTCTACGCTGGTCAAGTGTTAATTAATAGACTACCCCAAGGTTGCTAGTCATGACTAGCGCAGGCTAACCTAGTCTAGGCTACGGTACGCTTGACTAGCCTTGATTTCCACTACGTAGAATTCCAAGCCATTATTACCCTTGTCACTCCCTTTTCACCTTATAATTGGCACACTTACTTTATCAGTTTTTCATTGACACTCGTTCATGAAAACTTTCCCCTCAACTGGGTCATAAGATAACTGCTTACAAATAGGATTATATTTACGTCAGAATACACAACGCTTATTCGGTCAAACTGCGGACACACATCACGTACAACTTCGCCAAAGAAAACGGGACTTTGATGTGTCATTGCAATGCAATAATTTTTGCATGCTATCGTGAATATAAGTCATGGTAGAGACACATCTTCATATCAATAAAAGCTTGGATAATTAATAAAACGAACATCTTTGGCCAACAAAATTAGCATTATGCTTTTTTTTTATGTCATGGTAATGCAATGATTTTTACCATTATTTTTTAGCATGTCATAGTAGGGAAATTTCGTGAGATCGTTAAAAGCTTGAATAGCTAATAAAACGAACATCTTTGACCCATAAAATAAGCATTATGCTTTTTTTAGAATGAAGGTCCTTCCATTTATAAATGTGTTAATAGAAACTGTCATAGTTCTGTTGGTGAAATGTTTCTTCACGAAAAAAAACGCAACATTGATAAACCTTTACGAATGTTTCATTGAAATCTTAGGATAAGGCTTTTAAAAATGCTTCATTGAAATCTGAAGATATGCCTTTACGAATATTTCATTGCAGTCGTAAGATAAGACTTTATAAGTGTGTCACTGAAATCCTAAGCAGGAATAAACATGGTTGGCCCAACTTCTTGTGTTTTGGCTTATTTTTAACCCTTCTGCAACAAGGGATGTAAAATCTGCCACCATTACTACCCACTATTATTATTATTATTATTATTATTATTATTATTATTATTATTATTATTATTATTATTAAACTTTCCGTTATGCAGCCTTTGCATCGCACTCGTTTTGTCCATAAGGCGATTCCCTACAGTAGTTTGCCAGTTTGAGTTTCTTGTTTTATTTAATGACAGGGTCTTCTATGCCATTTATTTATTTATTATAGTTTTCGTGTATCCAAAACTCCTCCCTAGGGTTTTGTTCTCTTTACTCTGTTAAGATATATTTAACTTTGCACTTTAATAGTTTTGCAGTGTAGATAACTCCACAGGGCGTCAGTTAGTATTAACATTGTACTTCTAACATTTTTTAATGTATTTTAAGAGCTCGTTTGCCACAGAACACAGTGTTTTTTGCCACTGGAGTGAGTTTTACAAAAGATGGTTTTTTAAAACTGGCCTAATACGATAACTTTCAAGATGTCCTTCAACCTTCTGACGTAGGCATGGTTCCATTTCAGTGAATCCGATAAAACTAACGAAGATATTTGTCAAATGATTCTGTGATCTGATTTATTGTGAACCTGTTTAACTGGTGAAAGTTGATTTTCAACATGCCACTTTCTCGCTGTCAAGTTCAAAGGTTTTGAATTTTTGGAGCCTCAATGTCTGTGTTGAATATTGACCAGATTGACGGGTGCGGCAAGCAGGTTGCAATAACTGAGCACGTAGGTATGAAACATCAACAGTGCAGAAAAGAAACGGAGAATTGAATATTAGATATTTATGAATGATTGTGATGTAGGGATCAGACATATTCACGCATAAAAAGTATGGTCTTGAAACAGAACCAAAGATTGGCAAATCCCCACTTTTAACTGGGAATTAATCGGGATTCTATTGACCTCAAGATGAGGCCATACAAAAGAACCTGCTTAAAAATTTAAAGCGTCTAATTTTATTATCGGCTAACTGCCATGGATTAATTAACTAAGCCAGAGTCATTCACTGTGTTGGGGCGTCATTGCTTTCGTTATTGATAACATTTGTTCTTCCGCGTTGAAGGGTAATGCTGATAAGAGTTAAGTTTCTGTGCTCTGCTCTGAACTGAGTAATGATTTCTAATTTCATTTATATTAATTTTACTGTATTCTTTTAATATATTTATGTTCCCTGGATCCATTCTCAACTTCGTCTAGTTTCGTTCCGTATCTCTATAGTCATGTCTTTTTGCTTTTGAAGCTATCACAACAGCCTATTAATTTTAAGAAATGATATTGTAATTTTTTGTATCTCTGCTCACAACATCATCCAGTGAAAACGAAACGGGAAACAAATAAGCAATTGAAACAAAAACGAAAATGAATGACACTGAAACAGAAATTAGAATATAACTGAAAACGGGATAATCCAAGAACACAAGAACTGACTGAAAAAGACATGAATACTGAATAATTACAATTCAGAGAACTGAAAAGGACTTATGCTGAAGTATAGTCTGAAAAAGGCAAAATTTGATTGAAATATGAAGGAAAACACGATGTATACAAAAGAGTGTTCGTAGTTGCAATTATAAAAATGAACATAGTCAGTTTTATCATGACTGATAATCTCTGAGATAAGAGGTATTTGAATTGATAGGACTGAATCCAGAGTGTACGTAAGGTACACTAGATAAACAACAAAGCTTGTTATAAAGGGTCTTTGTTCTGGCAAAGTAAGAAATTCATTCTGCCATAAAGAAGTCTGTGAAAAAGAAACAGGTAAAAAAATGCCCCGAAGTTTCTTCGCCGCAATCGAGTTTTCTTTACAGCCGCTACAGTGTATAATCAAGGTCATCGAAAACAGATCTATCTTTCGGTGGACTCGATTTAATGCTGTATGAGCCGCGGCCCATGTCGGAAGCACGATTATGGCTAACTTTAACCTTAAATAAAATAAAAACTACTGAGGCTAGAGTGCTGCAATTTGGTATAGCTGATGATGGAGGTGGATGATCAACATACCAATTTGCATTAAATTCATTAAAATAATTTATATATATTATATATATATATATAAATATATATATATATATATATATATATATATATATATATATATATATATATATATATATATATGTATGTATGTATGTATAACTGAATCACGAAAATATGGAACGTGATGAATATATAAATAAAGACAAAATCCACGAAGGAAAGAGAAACACTTTACTTAGCAGTCTGTTATGCAGGTAATGACAAACAGTCGAGAGGCCTTGCAGCACTCCAGTGTTTCTCTTTCCCTTCATGGTTTGTTTTTATATATATATATATATATATATATATATATATATATATATATATATATATATATATATATATATATATATACACACACACACACAACAATAATGTAGAATATCGAACACTACTATTTACACTACATCTAACAGTGTTTCGTATAATTATGTACGATTGTTATTCTTTTGCCATTTTTTTTACAATCACAATCATTTACAATTATATAAATAATAATACAATAACTAGCCCAGTAGATATTTCAACAATGAAGCTCTACTGCAAGGATGGATGCACTATGGCATTATCTACTATAACACAAACACTGATGACAACATGTACATAATGTAATATATAGGACATAGCCTACTATGAATCATATTAGTCAGGGCTGTTGAAATGTACACCTGAAGGCTACCTGGAGATTGTGAAATAGAATGGACAGATCTCAATCTGTAGAGTATTGATGGTCCAATAAAATTATTATTTATTTACACACCCGATGTTGACTGAAATTATGATCATACATAAATAAACCCAGGTAACAGTGGTAATTGAAAAAAATATATCATGTATAATATAAACAATCACAAGTACATGAGTACACTATAAATGCTGAAGTATCTTTGCTTTTCTATTCTTTTTGTTGTTTTGGGTGAGCATTTTTCTGGTCTCGAATTTGAAATAGTAGCAGTGCCTGCAGCCAAGATAGAGCCAAATGATGGAATTCAGGAGACTTCTGTCTGATCTGGACAGAACACAACCTGTCTGGAAGATATCTGCTTCTTAACTTTACCCAGCAGTTGACAGGACGTTGCTGCTGACAAGCAGAGTGGGGTTCTGCTTTTCAAACTCCTTGTCATTATTACAGCCATAGGCTGAATAATAAGCTGGCATTGTCAAGCAAGTTGCACTAATTTGGGAAAATTAAGCTGTGTCAGAGCCTAACATCACCAAAAAAGCACTTATAGGCTTTGCCCTCACCAACCAAACTGATGGTTACGCCCAGAGGCCGTTTGGAGCGCTGTGCACCTTGCCCTAAATGTAACAAATATGGCGTCCTAGAAGTAACGCGACTTGTATATATTGTATACACTGGCTTTGGCTGGAGCTCAGAATAAGCAACACGAAGGATATAGCAGGGAAAAGTCATCCTGGTCCTTTAGGAGTTTGTTATTGTCAAAAATTGCCATTTATTCCCCTTGAATAAAATTTCCTAGTTTTCTTGAATACTTATTTTTGATGTGTTTCCCAGTTTCTATGAAAAAATACGTTGATATGATTTTTTGCTCCACAGAAGAGAGTTTTTATTATATTAACTATAGCAATGAGTTTGTATGAATTAGTACATTAATATTTAAAGTAGTAAAAAATCACCTTTTCCGCAAATTTTATCCATCTCTATAAAATTAAATGACGTCTGATTGCAGTGTTGTCAAACTTCTTCCTGTGGAGAATGTATATGTTATTTCTTGTTTAGGGCACATGCCAGTAGTTTTAAAAACTTGCCTTCTGGACAAACCCCTTTTTTTGTATGTTGAGTTACGATTAAACTACTTAATGTTTGTGTTTTAGTTGATGCTTTGTTACGTAACCCTGTAGTTTTGTAGATGTGACAACTGTGCCATCCAATGTACTCCTCCCGAGTTTTCTTCCAGGGTGAGAACATGTAGCTCGGCGTGTTTCGCAGCAAACTCCAGAAAGGCAAGTCAGAGAAGAAGTTCTTGTAAAATCAGCCCCATCACCTCGTGAACTGTCATCGTGATTGCAGTAATTTCTTCATAAGAATATTCTGAAATCCCCTTTTTTTACCATTTATGTTTCCTCTCTATCGAAGTAACGTAACGTTTGTCAATTTTGCAGTAATATGTTAATGTTTTCTTGCTTCTTAATGTAACTTGATGATTGTTGTGTCTCAAATCTTAATTATATGTGTTAAACTTTTAAATGTATGTTGTGAACCCGTGTGGCATCACCCAAAAGAATTGGTGCAGGGAAATATAGTTAATTGTTTCTCAACTGCACTTTGTTGAAAAGAATATAATGTTCTTGACTTCATGGTACATTTAAGTAAGTTAGTAAACTCCTCAGCACTGTAACTTGTCTCATTCAAAGCTAGGGCAGGAGGGCTTAAGGTTGAATGAAATCGTACCGAATGTGGGCCTAAAACTTTAAAGTTTCACCACAGTTATAGATGCCTACGTTATTTCGCGACACATCTGAATTCGCATTTTCACGGTTAAAAAATATATTGCAAACACTGGTATCATATATTCATCACACATCGAATACGACAACAGCTCTTTAGGAAGGAAAATCACTTAAAACCAAACACTAGATTCACAGACAGTCGCAAAAAATAAAAGGTCATTAAAATTTGAAATAGAGAATGCACAGTGAGCTATGTGAACGACGATGCCAGAGATGGATACCAAGATCAGGGGAACGAATTCAAAATAAGGAGGAATAAAAATATTAAATTCATTTTCTCAGGATAGACAGGCCTCCAAAAATCTTGGAAGATGTTCTGAGTATAAATATTTTAAAAGGCAGACCTTTTATATTTCTCAAAGGTGATTTCGCAATCAAGAATGGCCCTTAGAATTTCAAATAAGTTGCCTTCAGTTGCAGAAACATTGTCATTGAAAAGTTTGGTTAGGGGGTGACCCAGCGTCCTACTAACCTCATACTTGGCTTTTTTTAAAGATTTAACTTTATCCCTCCTAATTTGTGCTATGTTCTAAATTTAGCTAAATATCCTTCAGTAGATTCAGCAACCGCAAATCGGTACTCAGGAGAGGGGATCGATGCAAAGATTGTTGTATCGTGTGCATCAAAAATGAGCTTGTTATCAAGGCCAACCACATGTGATGTGCGCGTTATCTAAACACGAATAGGCTAAGAACGCTACTCTGAAAAACAAAAGAGATTATATCCTGTGATTACCAAAGTGTTAATTAAAAGAGCCATTTTAGCAATGTTTTCATTATGAAATTCATTAACGGTACCTTATTTCGTGTTCAAGTGAGAAAACGAGGACCTCACGATTAACACGAACAGCACTAAAATTGAGACCAATCATACGAATCTTACCAAAACCTAGGGATTCCTGTATGTCACTAGAAATTGAAAGAGAAATTCAAATGCGACCACAGGTCCTTGAAGAAGCCAAATTGCAAATCAGGGAACAGATTACACATGCATGCAGACGTTTTGTCTACAGGCAATCAAAAACTAGATAATGTGGCAGTTTAAGAAATCGAGCCTTACTCATTTTCCAATAAGTGCAAAAGGAACTCTCAAAGCTAACTTACACAAAATAACGAACAACTTAGGAGGTAATTAATCAGTAGTTTTCACAAAAACAAGAAAAAAAATAGCATTTGGGATTCAGATAAATGTAAATGATTGGCATTCAACATGTACACACACATACATACAAACATACATACATCCATGCAATTATTATATATATATATATATATATATATATATATATATATTTAGTCTAACTGATTTGTTATGTACTATCATCGTTTACATCAAAACATATTTTACGAACATTAAACCAAAAAAAAAATATTCTCTCTCTCTCTCTCTCTCTCTCTCTCTCTCTCTCTCTCTCTCTCTCTCTCTCTCTCTCTCTCTCTCTCTCTCTCATCTTGAATTTCAAGTCAATCGCCTCTGGATTTTGTTCCATATGAAAAAGGTTCATCTTCTGAATAATATATAATATATATATATATATATATATATATATATATATATATATATATATATATATATATATATATATATATATGATGATTATTATCACTTTTATACGTGATTCATTTATCACACACATTACAGGTTTCTTATTTTTCACCTGTGGTAATGTGTATATATATATATATATATATATATATATATATATATATATATATATATACATATACATACATATACACAAATTCAACCATTTTTCAGTGTCTCTCGTAAGAAAACTATACATTACACAACACTTTCCGGGGACTTCCTTTTCACGTGGAAAAAAGAAAAAAAGTCGATACACGCATTAAGGAATTACAAGTGCCATTCCAATCCAGAGAAGGCCACACCGTTTCACAAGAGATTGCGATATTGAAGGACAGGTATGGTATTGCATTTTAATGTATTTTACGCTAATGTATTTTTAATGAAAGTCTGCCACCTCGCACCGTAGGTGCACCTGCTGCTCCGTAACGCTTAATGGTAGTGGATGTAAATAGCCGATATCATATGTAAGACAGTATTACGTTAGGTTGACCTTCGATTAGACGTCGTTCAACACTTGTTAGGCCGCCAGACATCATGAACATAATACGCGAATTGCATAACCTCTTCAGGACAGGTGTAGTAAGTAGACTTTAAAGACACCTCTTGCGGTTTAGAACGATTTTATACCATATTTTTAAGCCTTAGGTAAGCGTGTTTGTTATCCTGTAGGCCTATGCAAGGCTAAGAGAAAAGCGCTGCCTTAATGAAAGGTAAAGGAAAGCGTCTTTTCGCTAGTGTTGTAAATTATGATGTAGGGTTTTTATCGACTGTGATAATTTTATTGATTTCATTGCTGAAAGTTACAAAAGCGTGGTTGTGTTTGTTATGCTTAGGCCCATCCTTCAGTGGAAACCACCATTGTTTAGGATGGGGTAGGTCGCTAGTGTTTGTTTAATTTGACAGGTTTTTCGGGTAAAATTTTACAGTAAAATTGAACTTTAAACATTATTGCATTTTGGACTTGAAAATGTCATTTTATTATGTTTATTTGGTGCTTTGAACGTTGCTGACTCTGACTTACCTCTCATTCGCTAATTACCAAACCAACCTAACCAAAGGTACGAGGTAATAGCAAAAAAATTACAAAGTGGAGATGTTTCAAGAATAGCCCTGCATCCTAACCAAATCTAACCAAGTGCATGGTTCCTTACCTTGCTGAGGTAAGGCATTTACCTCCCTGGACCCATACCCAAGTCACTGTATTATGTATTGGAATACAGTCTAACTTAACCTAACTCAGGTAAACATACAAATAACTTTATTTGCACTGGCAGTTCTATAGTTGCAAGGTTCCCCACCATTGAGACTGCATACATGGACTTACAGTATTCCATACTATAATTCTGGGAGGGTGAAATCTGTAATTTTCTGTATCTTTTCCTAGAAATATCTCTTAAAAGCACATGCACAATGTTTTTTCTCAGGAATCTCCTTAACTGAGGGGTTACAAGCCATTCAGTTGACATAAAAAAAACTCATGGCACTGGGCAATTTGGGCATTGTATATTGAATGAATAACTCCGTGGGCAAGAAGAAATAGCACAGACTTGATTCTTCCGGAAAAATCATGAGATCATCTCTCAGTCCTGGACAGAATAACCATCACGTCAGCTGTTGTTAAATTGAAGAGGCTTGAAAAATTATTTAACTCTTTAAACATCTGTCTGTCCAGCTGTTACAATTAGCATGCTGTTTTATCACAACCCTTATAAGGTTCAAGGGATTATGGCCAAACCTGGTGCAAAGGTCGACCATTATCTAAAGATATTCATGATAAGAGATTCTCATTCTGATTGTCTGTGTCTGTCACATTTACCATATCATTGCAGTTCCTTGAACCCATTAGAATTGATTTTGGCTAAACTAGGTTCAGTACAAAGGTAAACTATCATGCTTAGAGTGCATGGAGGAAGAGTATCCATTTGTCCGTTAATTGGTCATTGTGTGGCATGCTTACTTTAATTGTTACAACTCTTCTCAAGCTGTGCAAGGGATTCTGGTCAAACTTGCTACAAAGGTTGACTATCATGTACAGGCTGTATGTGCATGAAGGGATGGTATTAAATTACTTTAAACCATTGCTTGAGGTTGGAAATTTAAGTATGTATAGTAATCTTTACTTTAACTTGTGTAGTATGGAAGTCATACTCGTGTCTTTCGAAAATTTACTGTTACTGAAATTTTTTCCTCCAGATATTGTTACCCACTTGGTTTTTTTCTAAGTCGTTTATGTTAATGCTGTTACATGCATGGAGCTCTCAATCAGGCTTTATTTGTCCAAGGACGTGGGTAAGAATGGATTACAAATCTGGAATGCCTTCTCTTATTTTCACCTGAAGCTGTGGGTTTGTCAGAAAATGCTGAAATGTGGTTGTTGTTTTTATATAAGTTTTACAAATTACTTGGGGCCATTATCGGTGGCGGTGGCTGGCATGGTATTGGATGAGGTTTCGTAGGAAGCACTCTCTTTCTCCTAATGTCCTTTCGCCTTTGTGTAGAGTTTTCGAGTTTTGGGGAGCCTGGGGGTACCGGGTACTTGGAGTACCCACCAGTCTTAGTGGATGAGTTGTGGTGTTTTCAAAGTAGGTGACAGCGTTGTTTGGTTGTTTTTAAATTTGGTACTGTGCTTAGGCCAAGGGTGCTTTTGTATGCATTGCTAGCCATCAGGCCTATCCTCTGCTGCAAAGCTCCCACTTAAGTAGAGGCGACTCACGGCTCAACTGCCACGCCACTACAGGTTAAGATGAGCACCAACCAGAGGCAGTATTCATCTGTAGTACTGTAGCTCTCTTGCTAGGTAAGAAAATAACAAGCATTGTATCAATACTGGCAGATTTTTCTATGTCAGTTATTATCATGCTTTAATATTTTGGAGTAGAATATGCCCATGTATCCCACTTCCATTCAATATGGGATTCAGCTATATAATTACTTGGTAAGTTACTTATATGAAAATGACATTTTCATAATAAAATTAAGTTTCATATATACTTACCAGGTAGCCTAATTACAGTCAGAGCCCACCCTCCTCCCCTCTTATGGACATAAGGTCACAAACAAACTGACTATACCTGCCAGTTGTCTCCCGTGTGCTCCGATGGTGGGCGGAGCCTGTCAGCTACACAAAACATTAGAAGCGCTACTGCAAATTTTTTCAAAAGTTGCCGCGCGATTTAGAAACGTTAGCCATGTAATTACTTGGTAAGTACAGTCGCTGCAAATAATCTTAGTTCTACCGAGATATCTGAAAAATCTTAGGACTCTTATGTGGAGAAAAACAAAAAAAATTGAAAATAAAATATAAAGGTTGAAATAAAACATAATTCTACTCAATACATTTTATTCAGCATGTAGTCATATTCCCCTTAAGCTTTTATTCAATATTTAGACATATCACCCTTATGCTTTAAAACAATCAGTTCTCTTCATTGAATTAGACAGTTCCTTAAAATAATTATTAATTATCCAGCTCATTATACCACACATTTTTTATGGCAGCAATCAGTTTTGGAACAGAGGATGTGTCCACAGAGCCTAGCTTCCTCTTCATAAAGCTCCAAACATTTTCTATTGGATTAAGGTCAGGGGAACTCCCTGGCCAGTCCAGAAGCTCAGTTCCATTACAGTATCCTCAAATAACTTTTTTGCCTTCTTGCCCCTGTGGCATGATGCCCCATCTTGCATAAAAACACTCGTGTAGATTTTCCTTGAAGGGCAACAAATAGTCTTTCAACACATCTGCATACTGGTCCTCATTTCATTGTTGTAGTTTTCGGTAAAAATTACTACCCCCCACTCCCTCCCTCCCTGTTAAAACTCCTCCACACCATGACATAGGCAGCATGCTTCTCGGTCTTGACCGTATACTTAGAAGAGTGAAATCGACTTGGCCCTCTAGGTTTCCTGACCTTCCTGGTGCTCCTGGTTACGTAGAAACGTGATTCATCGCTGAATACCACTGTAGACCAGTCTTCCTGAGTCCAACCTTCGTACTTCTTGCAAAAATTCAACTTCTTCTTCTTCATTGCCTCGGTTAGCAAAGGCTTCCTAGTGGCAGTATGACAGGGGAGGCCAAGATCCTTCCTAAGGCGATGTTGTATGGTGCGTTCTGACACCTCTCCCAACATTTCAGGGTTCCATTGCCTCAATTCTTTGCTGGTAATAGGTGGATTAATATTACAATATGATTTAAAAAGCTATCGGTCTTCTCGGATGTTTTCCGCGGACGTCCAGACCCCTTCTTCGTTTGCATTGCCACCTCAAGTTCCTTCCCCTCAGTTCTGTTACACCATATGGAGACCCTGTTTTTAGAGACTCCTAACTCCTTCGCTATGGCCATCATTGACTTGCCCTCTTTTTGCATACATTAGTCAAAATTTGTGTCCTCTTGACGATGGAAAGTGATTTCTCCGGCATAGTAGCTGGTAGGGCACGCAGGAGCTCTTGATATGCAGGTGCAAAATTACAGTAATTAGGTGCCTGATGGAGGGTCAGCGCAAACCCCCCCACCTCTCCTCTGGTTCATGAGTACCTGAGTGGATTTCAGTAGGCAGGAAGACTGCTGCCTCAAGCTGCATTACCTGACGTAAGATATTTATATCTTTATATCTTACCTGCTTTGAAGTGGGTGGGAAACATCAGTATTCAGGGGACCACTATTCTGTTCCTAAGTTTGATTGTGTCCTAAGATTTTTTGCAGTGACTGTATTATGAAACTTAATTTTATTATGAAAATGTCATTCTCGTATTGCTATAGTTATGCTATCCTCCTCCGGAGACTTTTCATTCTTCGGAACATTGACCAGGGCGGCAGTCTACTACACTTCCTTTCTTGGAACTTAAGCACAGTTCTTTTTAGACTTTTCAAGAGTCTTAAGTTCCAAGATAGGCATTCCTTGGTGTAATAGCAATGACACCACGGTATGCCATGGTTAACAAAAGGTCCTAGTGTCCTTTCATCTGCTCTATTGTAGTGCAAGTACACAAGCAGACAGAAGAACATTCAGTGCAGTGGCAACCAGACATCCCATGCAAGATGGATGTAATTATATAATTTATTTGCTTAAGTCAGGAGATAAGAACAGTTGATCTTGGCACCTTGACTTCCGAATTCGTTCAACCTCTGAAGAAGCTTGATCATAGTCCTTTCTCCACTTACTGAAGTTGGCGTTGTTCTGTTCTGTCTTCTCGCTCCTTTGAGTAAAATAAAACATCTTTGGTACCCATATACATCTGGAAACTTATGCCTTTTTACACGTTTCAAAAGTGATCAGTGGGATGGGTTAGTCCACTTCTCTGGTCCTGTGGTGCCAATGACAATATGATGTCTGCGTTGCCTCCGTAAAGACTAGACTTTCAACCCAATGCTAATGACTCGTTTGTTACCTTCAAGTTGCCAAGAAACAATGTCCAAATTGTCGCTTCTCTGACTAGTGAGATGATGAGAGGAGTGTACCCCCAACTTCTTGGTGGACATCAGTATGTTTTGGACCAGATCTTTCGAGGCCAGGGGCATCAATCTGTCCATCGCATTCAGGGAGAACCTGTTGGTCGAGTACTAGGATGGAATGTAATCGTGCAGATCACATTCATCTCCTTTTACCTTGGGATGTTGCCCATAGGTCCCTGGACTCCTTTTCCATGGATCCTTTAGTGAATGCTCAACAAGTCATGTAGTTCACTCAGCTCTTGAGGGACAGGTTGCATCTCGCCTAAGGTGTGTGGCTGCAAGGTGGTGGTGTGTGTGGGACTAACCTCCCTTTCTACTTCCTTCCTTCCTCTTCCAGTGGGCAGAGGAATAGTGATCGAGCCGTCACGTGCTGGACTGGCGTGCTTGCAGGTGTTCAAGATGACCGAGTATCCTATCTACAATCTAGCTCTATTTGGGTTATTAGATGCCAGTCCTTCCTTTTCTTGAGCAAGGGGAGAGAGGGACTGACTGTGAGCAAATCAGTTGGGTACAGTATTCATAGCTATATAGTCTCCTACACTGGAGGTTTATCCAAACCTTTTCGAATCAAGGATTTTACATTCCCCTTAATTCGAAATGCCCAGAAGTCTGACGACTGAACATCTCTTTTGTTCAATAGTTCAGAGGTATGGCCTCATTCCTTTGCTCTTTCGTAACAAGGAACAGAGTACCCAATTTAGCCAAACTACCAGTCATTTCAGAGATTTACTCAGAACCCTCCCTCCAAAAGTAAGTCTCCCATATGTAAAGACTGAGGGTTTGTATTCGTGTAGGAAGAAATTACAAATTGTTAAAGTAATTTGTATTTTTCCTGACATACAAACCTAAGGTCTTTGCATTAAGGCCCCACCTCTTAGCACCCCTCATTCTCTTACCTGGGCCAAAAGGTAAACTGTGTAGAACTGAATGTATACCTTCTTGGTGGGCAGTGCTTCCACTCCTACCATCAGTAACTGTTACCAGAACCTCCTTGCGAAAGTTTAACGGCTGGATTTCCAGCTCGCTGAAAGTTACTCCCATGTGTAAAGACCTCAGGATTGTATGTTAGGAAAAATACAAATTACTTTAAAAAAATATTATTTTCTATTTTACTAGGAGTGAAGTGTCTGGTTTTTGTTAACCATGAAATTAGGCTAATGGATTTTATGAAAAAAATTTTCTTTTTTTTTAAAGATTATATTTTATTTTACAGGTTGACCTTGGTGTTAGAACAATGCCTCTCTTCGAACCGCAGGTGGCCACTAAAAAGGCCACTTTTGGAATGGCATGATTTTGGTTTCCAGAGGCCCAGTTTGGCGCAGCCCCTGGTGTCATTAGAACCAGAGTAGGCTATGCTGGTGGGTCCAAGGTTAACCCAACTTATCATAAATTGTAAGTAGCCTACACTGTCTATAACTTTTTGTTTTTTATCTTAAATGTATCTTTGTAACCATAACCCAATTCCTGATTTTTAGATTGTTCCAATGAGCAAAAGATGGTCGGAAATATTTTTTCTTTCTTTCTGATTGCCTCTTGTTGATGATTGGTTTTCCTGTTGACCTTGATTGTGATTGTTTTGCAAATGAAGGTTCCTGAAATTAAGCAAATATGTTCAGGACATGGTAGGATGTGTACATACTTTGTCACCTATATACATAGATCCTTGTTCTATTTGTTATACAGGGATTGGGTTTTTACAGCTTCCCTTAACTACTGCAGGTTCATTTCTTGGTGTATTGCTCAGTTAAAGGCTTACATTCAAAGGATAAGCAATCTGAGAAGATACCATCGATAAAGACAACACCCCTTCATTCTCTTTGACCCACCTGTGAGGGTCCTGATCTGATGTGACCCTTGGATGCTCTCTCGTGGCTCATTTTGAGGGTTGAAAAGTACTTGGCCTGCTTGGTTAGGGGCTGGAGTAGTGTACAGTGTGAAGGGTGTCCCTGTCTCTATCATTGACCCCTCTGCTCTCCTTTCTCATTCTCCTGCTACACCAATAACTCTGAGGCATCCTGGCAAGGTGATGCTGAAGGCCCTGTGGTCTTCTCTCAGATTAATGAGGGGACCCACCCCTTGCTTTTCAAGTAGTACATGTGGCTACAGGTAAGTGTTCTTCATCTATACCTACCTGTCTTAGCAAATGCTTGTGCTTCAGTAGTAGTCCCTCCAGCTGAGACCCCTGTCGGTTTTTCTGTTGTTTCCGGTGTTCCTGCTGCTGCTTTTTCTGCAGCACTCCTTCCCATTTGGGGATGCATGCCTCAACTTCATCCTTTTTGAGTACAGTATATGAAAAGTTAAGAGAGGCCCTTGGTCATCAGAGAGGTATGAAGGAAAGATACTTCAACATGCTCCTTTCCCTCTTAGTAGTGTATGCTCCTGCTCTCCCAGATTGGTTACCTGAGCTGCCTGGCTGGTTCTGTTACTGGTTCTGGGCCCTTGGGTAGTGAAGAGGATTGCACTGTCTCATATGAAACCCTCGCATTGGGACTGTTGTCTAGGGCTCATTAACCACTCACCATAAAGGCCCACTAACCAGGCATTAGGTTGGGCTGACGTGTCTTCTCTCTGTGTATGTAAAGGGTCCTTCCTAGTTAGTGTCAAATCCCATAGACCCTTAGGGTCCTTTAGCTATGGAACCACTGTGCACTGAGTTAAAAAGGTCCTTCCAAGAGGCCATAGTGCTCACATGTTAAGCCTAATGGCCTCTGGTAAGTGACAAGGGCCCCTCAGCACTTGGTGTCATCTATTGAACATACTTTTGTTTTTGTCTGAGAGGCTTGACTATTCTTTCAGCTACCTTGATCTCTGCTTTCATGGGGCATAGTGGGAGAGGAGGAGGACTTCTTGATGTTCTGATAAAAAACTCCTTTCCCCTAATCACTCTTTCATGCTCCTTCCCCAGTCTCTGATGTGTCAGCCCCTTTCATTAAGAGAATGCATTGTTGAACTTATATAGCTTCACTAGTATATTCTGTGTTGAAGCTGTTTGATGGGTGAGAAGGGTTCTCAAACCCCAGGAAAAGGAGATTCCCATGTTTGAATTTAAAAATCTAATATTCTCTCTTTCTTTCTCAGTATTACTTTGTTATCTTATATTCTATTAATTTTCAATCGATCTTGCTATCCAGCTAAGTGTTGATAGTAGGTACAGTTTGACGTAGGGTACATATTTCTACGAGTCAGAATTTACTGCTTAGACATATGGCAGAAGGGATGGTGTTTGGGAAGGGGTTTACATTAAAAATTTATTGACTTCTGTGATGAAACTATTCTCAAGTGTTGGCTCATTGGAATCAAGGTGGCCCAGTTCATGAATGAGGACCCTTGGCTTCAAGACAAAAACACACTATTACAGATAAGGGGAGAATAACTCTACATTCACATCGACCCTAACCTAACATGTAAGTCTAGGTTACACCTTTTCCTGTTTCTTTTAGGGCTATCCAGTATAGGTAGGGTATGGGGTGGACTGTCAGTTAAGTTGGCTATCATTGTGCCAGTCATGAAAAACGTGAATTCCCCGAACAAGAAATGATATTATAAGCCTAACGGATAAGTCTAGGTTACACCTTTTCCTTGATGTTTTTTCTAGGGCTATCCAGTATGGGTAAGGCATGGAGTGGACTGTTAGGTAGGTTGACTCACTCTCTGCCAGTCATGAAGAATTTGAATTTCTTGAACAAGAAATGGCACTTCTTTGAAATTCTTAAGCAACTATTATTTACAGTTTTTATATAAGTAACTTACCAAGCAATTACATAGCTATAGTTTCCACTCAAACAGCAGTTTAGACTCAAAATTTCGCTGGTAGCACTTCACTAGAGTTTGCGTAGGTGACCAGCCCATCCCACTAACGGAATATTGGAACGACCTAGCAGACAATCCTCATTCGTTTCCTGCGTGGTGGCAACACCTGGTCTGGCGGCAGTTTTATTCATTAATTTCCGATTACTTTATCAGATTCCGATGGAGGATTCTGGAAGATGTTTATTGTAGCTTTCAAGCCGAAATCTTTTGGGATGAGTTTTTTATTTTGTTTTTTACGTTGATTCAGAGTCCTCAATGAGCCGCCGGTAAACGATGCCATTTGCACTTATGGTTTGTTTACCTGTTAGACTACTGGCAGTGCCGTTAATAGTTTTGCCTTAAAAGTAATCCTCGGAGGTAACGACATTCCATTATAAAAGTAAATTGTTGTACGTTACACCTTTTCATTAGGTCATAACTTTTGCAATTTATCGATTGTTTACCAGCCATAAACTACTAGCAAGCCACCGATAATAGCTTTGCCTCAAAGTAATTCTCAGATGTTACGACATTCCATCATAAACGTAATTTGGTGTATGTTACGCCTTTTCATTGGGCCATAACTTTTAAAATTATGAATTGTTTATCGACCATAGTGAGACACCGATAGTAGTTTTGCCCTAAAAGTAAGTTCAGATCTTATGACATTCCATTATAAACTTTTCAGTAAGCCATAACTCTGCAATTTATGATTTGTTTATTAGCCATAGGCTTTGTGCAAGCTGCCGATAATTGCCTTGAAAGTAATTCTTGGTTGTTATATCATTCCATCAAGCCTGTAACTTTTGCAGTTATGATTTATTTACCAGACCTATGCTTCCTGCAAGCCTCCGGTAAATAAATTTTTTGCCATAACCTTCATACCTTCCTTTGAAGAACTGTAAAGTGTTAAGGCAGAAAGTAGTAAGGAGAGAGTTGGGTGCTTTGTTGTCTGCTATGAGTATTTGCAAGAGACGTTGTTGACAGCCGAGAACAAATACGGACAGCTAAGTATTTGCTTAAGCAGTACATTTTTTGGTACGATATAGATTTCATTCTGGCAGCAGCTCACGCTATGAGTGCCCAGAAGTGCCTGCTGCTCCTGAGCTGCACTTCTCCCGAACTCTCAGCTCGCTGGCACCAATCTCAAGCACCAGCTTCAACCCCCAACACCCACTTTCATGCACTCGGCCCCAGCGGTGGCCACCCTGGCACCAATTCTCTATCTCTACTAACCCTTTTCATACCTTTGCTAGTCTTGTGTCTTGGTTAACAGATGTTTACCTTGTAATAGTGAAGTGTAGTGCAATGGAGGAGGTGGCTACTTGTCTTCCGATGCTCCTAGACAAAAGTCCCTGTCAAACTCCCCTAAACCTGGGTGGAGGCATACTGGAAGTCTGAGGGAAGTCGTGGGTTCCACACGGGTAGTCACCCCCTCATTCGAGCCTGTTGCAGTCCCAGGTATCAACAGACAGCCACTGGAAAGGCTTCTTGCTGGGTGTGTAGTGGAGGAGGTGGCTATCCGGCCCTATCTGATCTCCTAACCCAGTCCTTTTCATACTCCCCTAAACCTGGGAAGAGGCATTCTGTCGGTCCATGGGAGTGACAGTAGTGTCCGCAGGTTTTGACGATCAGCCATTAGAAAGGTGTCCACAGTGATGTGCATTCATTTTCCTAGTGATACAGATCCCAGTGCGAACAGATACGGATTCCAGCGTGGACAAGAGGCACCGTTGATTTGTTTTGGGATCCCAGTGTCTCAGATCTGTGGGATTCGTGTGTCCAGTGGGCACCTAGTATTGTCTGAGCGCCCAGCGGGCACCCAGTGGTGTCCAAGTGCCCAGCTGGTGCCCAGTAGTGTCTGAGCACCCGGAGGGTGACCAGTATTGTCTGAGCACCCAGCCGGTGCCCAGTAGTGTCTGAGCGCCCATCGGGCACCCATTAGTGTCCAAGCAGCCAGCGGGTGCCTAGTAGTGTTTGAGAGCCCAGCGGTCACCCAGTAGCGTCCAAGCACCCATTTGTATCCTAGTGTCCAGTAGCCTGCGTGCAGTGTCCAAGCTTCCATGTTTGTGTGTCCACCTATGTCCGCTCATCCTTCTGTCTGCTTGGCACCTGCTGTCAGTCACCTAACATCACACTTGGGACAACAGGCGCCACCTCTTCGGTTTGCTACATTGGTTCGTCCACCTCTTGTTCCTTTGTGTGAGCCCAATCAGCACCAATTTAGTGATTCGTTGGGCCTGTTACACTGCCCACTGAGCATCAAGTGTTCGATTGTCTAGTGTCAGAGCACCCAGTGCCAGAGGCTCGGCCCTCTTTTAGTTCTCAGCGCCTGTTTTCCCTGAGGACTCACTGTTGTTCTTTCTTGAGTGCCAGTCTAGTGGCTGGCACCAGTCCCCGATTGCCAGGTGCCAGTTCTTCATATCAGACTTCCACCTCGGAGCGACATACAGCTTGTTCACTAGCTTGTTGTAGAAGCTCCCTCTGTTCTTATTTGCAAGCAGGAGCTGTGGCTAAGCAGACAGACTCCCAATTGTTTACCAAGAGTCATTGCCTCACATCATTTCTGTGTCCTGTCGTGCAGACACAGACAGTTAAGGTTTCTAGAATTTGCCGCTCCTAGAAGAT
The DNA here is from genome assembly GCF_040412425.1 of Macrobrachium rosenbergii. Lineage (NCBI taxonomy): Eukaryota > Metazoa > Arthropoda > Malacostraca > Decapoda > Palaemonidae > Macrobrachium > Macrobrachium rosenbergii. The sequence continues at coordinate 13,465,326 of NC_089752.1, read as the reverse complement.
TTCCGGTGCTCTCTTCCACTGTGAGAGTCACACAGTTGCACGGGCCATTGCTCCCAAATGATGCTGTTCTGACACCAGTTTGAGAGTGCTCGACACTACTTTCTTGTATTGAGCTCCTGACGATAAGCTGCATGACCACAGTTCCTCTTTTCTCTCTCATAGACATTAGATGAAGTTCAAGAAGGAGATGACCCTAACAGTTCAATCATCCATTCTCCAGGAAATTTGGATGGAAGCTTGGATGTGCAGGAAGCATTCTTCCATATCCCTGTCAGGACTCCAGAGAGCTTTTTAGTTCTGTCTTTCAGGACAGGGCTTCCCAATCGGGAGTCTGTGCTTCGGCCTCTCTGTAACGTTTAAGCCCTCTCCTGAGTCCTAGCTCCTCCTGCATTTGACTTCCCCCTTTTGTCTGGGCTTTACCTCAGTCTTTACATGTCAACTGACTTCTTCATTTCCTTCGAAGAAAAGGGGCTCGAAAGCTCTTGACAGTAATCTTACTTGGACAGGGAAACACAGTCTAACACCTCTTGTGTTGTTTCTTAGCCCAGGTTTTTTAGTCGGATCTTCAGTGGGAGCTATCCCAACATGACTTGTGCAAGGGAATCCGTTCTTCTGCCGAGCCCAGCTCTAGTCGTCTTCTCAGCACCTCAGATCTAGGTCAAGGGAGCCCACTTGAGGAACCGGGAAGATTTCTGGGACTCGGTCCCCAAGAAGAAAGGAACCTTCACTTCTACTTTGGAGGGCTAAAGCGATTCTCTCATGGCTCCAGTATGGCTCGTCCCCAGCTCACATCTAGACTATGTTAGTCTATTTGGATAAGACCCCAGTCCTAATGTTTCTACTTAAACAGGGAAGCTGGATCCATGGTTCCCTCTCAGCCAAACAGCAGAGTTCTTCCTCTGTTGACAGATCAATCAAGTCTTCTAGTCACTTGATTTATTCAGGGAACTAAGTTTTGAAGGACGTACTGGGCTGTGAGAAGCATGTCCTTCCCATCATTGCCTTTCGATCCCCTGGGTTGTTGGGATCTCTTTATTGTATGAAGCAAGCCACCCTTGGACCTGTTTGCCACTTCAAGGAACCTTCACCTTACTCCAGTTATAGCATGGGCAACAGGCACCATGCTATAGCCGGTCCTTCTCGGGCCTCCTCGCCTTCCACCCTCCAACATGGTCGAGGAAGTGCTAAACTGCCTCAGGCTCAGTTTCTGGTTACACTTTTATCCCGCTTTGGCACATGTAATGGTTCCAGAACCCACTACGGTTGTTGGTGGACTCTCCAAGTTCCTTCCCCCAAACCGTGTCTTCTCAGACAAACTAGCTTTAGAGATACTGTACCACTAAGGGTGGTCTGCTCTTGCCCAGACAGGCACCAGACTGTCTGGGGGATTGTCTTCCAAAGAGTCTTCAGGACGTGTTGCAGAGGCTATCACAGGATTCAGAAGCTACCCTCTTCCTCCATCTACCAGACTTAGTGGTCGTCTTCCAAAGCTGGTGTCGCAGACTCTACGTCTCTTCTTTTAAGACATGTCTGGCCCTGCTGTGTGTTACCTCTTTGTTTCTGAGAAGATCTAGAATCTCTCACTTTCCTTGAAAAGGTACCGATCTATGCTTATCTCTGGTTTAAGCACAGAGACCTGGATCTTTCTTCTTCTCAACAACCTCTCAAACATTTTACACGCCCAGGTAGGAAACAAGAGATGTAGTTTGCTTGTTTTCCTTTGAATTTTAGCCAAGAACGAGGATCCTTCTAAGACCTGGATCCGTTCTTTTTCCCTTAGAGCCTAACAGACATCCTTGGCTTCTAAGAGCTCCGTCCAGCTCCCGAATTCCTAACCTGCCTGGTGTCCAGCTTCTGAATTCCTAACTTGCCAAGCACCCAGGAGCGCTCCCCAACTCTGAGGGAATGATTGAGCTCTCTGTCTAATTGGAGCTCTTAGGTTTTACTTGAGTAAGACTTGATAATCAAGAGGGCCTTACTTATCCTTTGATGTTCTGTCAAGAACCCCCTTGCCCTCTGACTAAGAACGCATTGTCCTTCATCCTAAAGAGATTTTATTTCTGAAACTCTCTCAGATTCAGGAGAACATTTTGCCTTCTTTTAGTGAAAGCTAAGGACATCAGAGCAGTCACTACTTTGGCTTTCCCAGGCTGGCCTATGTCCCTTACTTCCCATTCTGCATCAACCTCTTGAAGTATAATCGTCCTTTGTGTCTCACTATCTTGGGGAGTGAAACCCGGCTACTAGCTCTGCTTTCCCAGCTCTCCTGTTGCCAGCTACAGTCTGTCACCCTATAGAACTTCAGAACCTCGGCTGCTAGGCTCTCTGGCGCCCAACACCCTGGCGCCTGCTACAAGGAATCTGGCCCCCAGCAATAGAGCTCCCAGCTCCCAGAGTTTCAGGCTCCTGCCGGCTACAGTCTGGTGCCAACTTTAAAGTTTAAGGCATCCATGAACTCTCAGCAGCTCGTCTGCCGCCCAGTTCACCTGGCATCCAGCTCACCTGGCGCCAGCTACAGTCTAGCACCAGCAATATTTATACTACCCATCCGCGAGCTACCATGGCTTGCCTGCCGCCAGCTAAATAGCGTTCAAAATTCTGTCTCCCATGACTGTGGCTTTTAACCACAATCCATCTCTTCAGTGATAACCAAGCGCCCACTGCAATTTTGTCTCTCACGCCAGGCGGTTCGTGCCTTAATGATCAACCTTTTCATAAAATTCACAATCTCTGATTTGCCTGCCCCTCCCATTTGTACAAACATATGTACGATTTCCAGTCAACACCTACAAATCCAATTTCAACTAGACTAAAAAGTTTCATGACTCAGTAATGGAAAAGTCCATCATGGCACTGTATCTAAGTGCCCAGTTCAGGTCATTGAGTGAAACATGCTGAATCTCGCTTACGACTTCTTGTGAACAGAATTTCCTTGCTGTGCAAGCAAACGAACAGAAGCTGAATTTACACAACAGCTATTTGCTGAATCAATGATAAAGCCAACTGTAGGATTGCTGAAGTTATTGTAGTGTACTATGAAGTGTTGTTTAATAGCATAAGTATCTCAAAAACATACATTGCTTTCTTAGGCAGAACTATTACAAATCAGGACTTTACCATCATGAAGAAAAAGGAGGTACATTTTGATTGCAGAATTAAGATTATTGATGTAAGTAATGTTCCGGATGAGGAATATGATTTTATCCAAAAACTAATATATGTGATTAACGTAGCACAAGCAATGCTTTAGCTCTGACTTAACATATTGTGTATTAAAAGAAGGTCAGTTTAATTATATAAGAGTCTGAAAATCTCAATGAAGATAGGCATCATTTTGCCTTGGATTATTAAATGTTGCAATAAAAACATCCTAGTCAAGGCTGGTGCGATATACAGTTAGTTTTACTATCTTCAAACCATTTCTAGATGGAAATATTGAAGCAGTACCTCTCATAGATTGTTCAACACCAAAAAAGGGGTAGAATTCATTAAATAAATCAAATGTATTCAACACATAGTAACACTAAAAAAGTAATTACAGGTAAAAGGTAAGGTGCAAAGTAACATTATGATATAGTAATATTAAGTAATATCAACAGATTACCAACACCATAACTAGTTTGTTAATCTCTGGCAAAATAAAATTAAATAAGAAAAGGTGCAATTTCAGCAAAGATTAAGAAGGTAAAACTTTGCTGAATGCATGCCTTATGTGGCAACTGATTTTAACTATAAAAAGTTAGAACCTAAAGGTGGTACAGTAAACCCCGTATTTGCGAATGCTTAAAACTCATCTAAAAACACTTAGAACTGCCTATTTTGATAGTTTGAGCACAAGAAAAACCCTCTAAAAATGCTTAATAGTTTTATCACAAAAAGTGCATTTAGTCATGAAAATGATATGAAAATACAGTAATTAGTGAATATTTCTCAGTGAAAAATGCAGCGAATGGGCAAATTTTCATGAATAATGGTAGATACATTCCACAGAGGTATCCCGCTTAAATGCATGAGTCCGTGATCGTGAAGCATAAATACAGGTGGTTTACTCTAACAACTCAAACAGAAGTTAATTTTAGGAGAAACCAACTTCTCTGTCATTTGCTAATTAGCTGAACTTAGCAATATCATTGTCAACATTTAAAGGAAGGAGCAAATACAAACATAATACTAGATGTGAAACATATCGGCTATAGATCTTCTTATGAACAAAGATGATCTTACTTAAAGATTCATGGCAAACAACACCAGACTGAAATAAACCAGTCAGTAATTAATCATTAGCCCTACAGTTGTTATTCATTTGTTGGCACCTTTCTGAGAACCAAGGGAATAATGCTAATCATTTATCATTTAAGCAAAAACACACAGTGCAAATGCCTAACTGCAAATGATATCATGAGACTCTCAGGGATTAGTTGTGCACTTCAGTGTACCCAATGTCTGTGATGAAATTTTAGCAGTTTGAACATTGTGACTTCTCTGAGGTAAGTTAGAATAAAATGGGACACCCAAAGTATGTATAGAAGTGACAGCTTCAGTTAAATTTCCATTTAAGGTAATCAAAGAATTGAAGGGGAAAGGAGACAGAGAAGGAGGAAGAAAATGTTTTTGTATGCATTGAATTTAACTTGAGTTAGGGGCTCCCCAGTCAAATAAGGATGCATGTGTACTCAGCAGTCTCTAAGGATGCACGCTATAAATATAGTTTGATTGCATGGAAGTGTTCTCTATAGATAACACAATTACTTAAAGATCATTACATAATCATAATATGTATGCAAGATAGATAATGACCAAAGAGGATGTCAGAGCAAGAACATATTGCAAAGGTCATAGCAAACATTCTATACAAGGGAAACTTTATCATCCTCACTCTTACACACTGCTAATCGGAACTGCTTTCAGTTTATCTCACTCATACAATAATAAATAGCACCCATTCTTGACTCTTGTTATCCAGGTCAGTTTAGGGAAGTTTCTGTACTATACCACAGTGTTCCAGACAACAGATTCAATCTGTTATGCAATGAAATTGGTGATAAGGGTTCATTATTGTTTTCTTTTGTATTTGTTGACATTGCAAGCTGATATAGACCCCCTTAAAAGTGATGGGTTGTAATGAAAGGTAAATACTGTACTGTTGAAAAAAAGTAACATGAATGAGGTCCTGAAATGTACAGCTGAAAAGTATCTTCTTGCTAATTTTATTCGGGTGGGTATTGTTAGATAGGGTAACTCAGGCTCACTTCCCACTACTGTACCACGTGATTTTAGGTGAACCGTTTATTTGTATCGGAATATTTGACTTACGTTGCAAGAAACTCCATTTATATTGCATTTCATGATGACATTGGTCACCGTACTGAATAATCTTTGTTGTTTTAAAAAGGTCTGCATTGTTATATGAAGGTTTATACATTCCTTTTTATTGAAAGTACTGTTCTCTGTTCATTTTTCAGGGGTGACCATACTGAAACCATTGACATCGATTATGACCCTGAGGAAACAAATTATTCAAAACTTCTTACCTTGTTTTGGAAACATCATAATCCCACTTCCAATTGCTCTCGACAGGTTAGTACATTGCTCTGTGTTAAATGTCACTTTTCACTCGGTAATTGAGTCATGAAAGTATTTTTTGAGGCATAGGCAATTTTACATGATTAGTACTTTGGCAATATACCTTATAAATTGCTGTTATTACAATATTTTTCAGAACTAAAGTGTCTGTTATATTTAATATAGATTTAAAACCTATCAGTAACTGATGTGATTAGTAGTAATGAGATTGAATTCCAACAGAACATAGAAAATTTTGATAAATGATGATGTACCTTGCCCCCCCTTGCCATTATTCTTAATAACAATCTATCATTGTAAATATGGTATTATGAACAGTGAAAAATGCCACATGAAGTCATTTGGTTACCAGATTACAGGACATTTAACATACCACTTTTACTTTTCATAATAATATATATAAAGTTTCTGTGTGAGAAGTTTATTTATTAGATTTAGGATTTGATTTTTTTGCAATTGTGTCTGAAATTTCTTTAGGTATAATTGGTAATATGAAGGGTCCTTTTAAATATTTCACAAGATTTTTTTTTCCAGTACATGTCAGCAATTTTTTACCATGATGAGGAGCAAAAGAAACTAGCCAATGAGTCTATGAAGATGCAGCAAAATAACTTTAATAAGCCAATTACTACAAAGATCCTTCCCTTGGAGAAATTTTATGAAGCAGAAGAGTAAGTTTTCTTTTAATCCTTTGATAAGTGTAAAATTTAGGGATGTCATATAGTGGGGCATTAAGTTTGTTAGGTTGTTAATGCTTTCATGTCAGTTTTAAGGCTAGAATTTAAAAATGAGTTCCTGGTTTGTCATTTGAGATGCTGATGATGGTAAGTTACATCCTAATTTTAATTAAACCTTAAAAGTTGATATTATATATTTAAAATTTCCTAGATTCCTTGCATCTTGTCACTGGATTTGGGGCATCATAGAGTAACTACCTAGAGCAGGCTTATATAACTCACCCCTGTGTAGCTGGTCTAATCTTTATTAGAAAGGGCATTCACACATTTTATATTATGTTGATACAGGCCTTCACTTTTTTAGGGATACACTGTCAGTGAAAGCTGGTCCAGCTGTTGAAGCTTGGGAACAAAGTAATTAATTAGTCAACTATAGGTGAGAGAGGGAATGAGATGCTATACATTTTCTTGGCTGTCAGTGAGCACTTCTTCAGCAGAATAATGATTGCTGATTCTCCTTCTCAAAAGTAAGAGTATCAAAGGTGTTGAGGGTGTGACAGTTTGTGATCACTTATATCACCTATGAATGTTCCTCTTTTTTTGGGGGCCGGGTCCTCTTAAAGGGGTCAGGATTGTATACCAGTATCAAGTGTGCTGATTGTTAAATAGGAGGCAATCTAAGAAAGCACTACTGGTGTCTTTTGAGGGTAATAATTCCACCATGCCTCTAGGATGGTACCTGGAATTCTCCTCTTGGGAGTCCAAAAAGGGAATGGATAGGTTGGGTGGTGACGACTGAGCTTGCTCTGGCTAGGACAGGAAGATGGTGAAATGGATGTAGTACCTGTTATGGTCCTCTCCAGAGTATCACTGGTGTGACCATTCTCATGTGCATGGTTCCATTTCAGACCATCCAAGGTTTGGCTTTGCCCATCTTAGTGAATGTTCCCATTCTGTTAGGCTAGGAAACAGTTCCAGCTAGTCTGTTTCTGCTGCAAGGCCAGGACCAAAGGTAAAAGGAAGGATTATCCTCTGTCTCCCTCAGTGCCTTCCATTGATTCATTGCCCAGTATGTCTGTTCAGGGCATTTTTCAAATCGGTTCTCGGAACAGTGGAGGGCCCTTTTATGTATGTGGTGGATCCTGTTAAACTCAGAGGTCCTTTACCCATGGAATCATGTCATACTTGTAGAGTTTTAGATAAAAAAAAGGTAATCCTTTGTTAATTCTGATTCTATTCCCTGCGTGAGGATTGTAATGCTAATTCTAGAATACAAAGATGGGCTTTGTTGTTATCTCAGTATGATTATGAATTAGTTCACAAACCTGGGAAGGAAAATGTAATTGCTGATGCCTTAAGCAGATTGCCACTTGATGATGATTTTCATTCTGGTACACCAGCTGAGTATGTTAAATTGGTTGAATTACTTGATTTTGATGACATCTCTTTTCAGGCAGTTAAACATTTCACCAATAAGGATGCTCTATTGTCTCAGTTGAAAAATTGTTTGAAGCTGGGATGGTCAAAGGAACATGTGTCACTTCTGGAATATGCCTCTGTAAAAGATTATTTATCTCTCCATAATGATGTAATATTGTATAGAAATAGGGTTTTGATTCCTGTTGAGTTGAGATGTAAGGTTTTGAACCATTTGCATTGTGGGCATAATGGTATAAATGCTATGAAAGCTGAGGCAAGGAATTGGGTATGGTGGCCAAAGATAGACCAGGACATAGGAGAAGTCACAAAGAATTGTAAAAATACTAAATTGGAGAGATACTTTCCTAAGGTAGTACGACTATTTTATGAGTACAGTGACCTTGGGGAAGCAGCTGGAGTTGCTCGTTGACGCCCAGAATCCTGTATTGGGTGTCATTTTTCTTGCCCTGGTCTCTACTTGAGTAGGATGTCTTGGTGGGGTTTAATTGTATTAGCTCTGGATCAGAATACTATCTGGCCTCTAATATATTCTTCAAGGTGCTTCCCCGTCCTTTGATGTAGTCCATCCAAGGAAGTATTAATCACCAGAGGAAACAGACCCGCCCTATGCAGGTGCACTCATCAGTCTGTGAACTGACAAACAACTTCCCTTGGAATGACTTTGGGCCGAAGGTATTTATGTCTTTGCTGTTGAGGCTGGGTCTCTTGGTATGATTTTGTTCCAAGTGTTGTGATTGTTAGACTTTTAGCTCAACATGTTGGACTGCCCTCTCCTATGGCTTGGAGATGACAAGTCAAAGTTTTAGATGTTCTTGGAGTCAGAAGGCCCGGGGCATGGAAGGGCAATAGTCACGTCCATGGCTGCGGGAAGACGAACGTCGGCCATGGTCTCTCCTCGGAGATCACAGTGAGGAATGTCGTTGAGGCGAAGAATGGTGAGCCTGCATGCCCGACCCACCTGGTGCAGAACTACAGCCACATCCATCTTCATGGCCATGCCTATCCCCATGGCCATGCATATCCTCGCGTCCGTTTCTGTCTTCGTGGCCGCGCCTAACTACACATCCACGTCTTTGAGAATCAGGAGTAATCACGCTCTCTTCTGGCCGAACATGACTTGGAGTGAAGGTAAGACAAACATCTGGAAGGCCTAGGGTTAACTGGACTTCTGGAAAGACGGACATGGGAATGTGAACGTGAAAGAACGTCCCTCACAGGAGGAGGAGAAGGAGAACGATGAGAAGACAAGCGTCCGTAGATGAGAGCATGGAGGCGGATGTGGCAAATTCTGGATGTGCACAGGAAGAACAGAAGAAGGATCTACCACCTGGGATTTCTTGATCAGAGCCTTGTCATCTTTTCTCCAAACTTGCACAGGATGAACTGGAGAAGGAGCTATTGTAGCTTTCTTCTTGGAATGAGATTCTTGAAGACGAGAGGCAGACGGACAAGACACATCACCGACGGGTACTCATAAATGGACGTGGCCTGAAGACGAAGAAGCAGCGATGGTCCTTCACTTCTTGGGGTTAGGATCAGCGAGAAAGTCTTCAATCCTCCAATGTTTGATGGAGGAACGAACAGGAGAAGACGACGAAAAGGGAGATCTACATTGCTTTGTCTTAAGAACACATCCGTACCTCTGTCGACAGACCAAGTCGACTGTGTCAAACATAGCCCGAACGAGAGAGTTTGCAGTTGGAGCAGCAGCAGATGACGTCATAGCAAAACACGAAGACAGCTGTGATGTCACAGGAGTAGACAAATTCTGTACAGGAGCTGTTGGTACCATCGTAGCCTGAATGGGCAACAACCCAAGATGATACACTGAAAGGACTAAAGGCATTGCACCAGTGGGAGCAACATGAGAACCAGCAGAGTGTAGGTTGGGAGGGCTAGGAACTGTCATGGTGGCCGACACTGGCGTGAGAGAAGACATGAAGTGGGATAACAGGCCATCTAAGGTTGTTACCCCTGATAGGCCTAACAAGGCCCAAATGACCAACATCTTCTGTGCATCCGAACCTGAAACAGACGGACAAGATGGCACTGCCTCCACCCTCCCAGGAGAACCCACCCCAGAAAGAAGAGGCAGCATGAGGAATAAAATCTCCGGACCCCTCTACCGTTGATGGAAGAAAAGGAAGGGGAAAAACCTTCCAAAGAAGAAGCAACTGGAGGAGGCTTAGAAGAGGGAGATGCAGAACAGTGAGGAGCCTGAGAAACATCCGTTGAAGGAGGAGAGAACCCTTCCCAAGATGGTGCCTCCGACTTCCTCTTGTGCTGCTGCTTCTTGGTGAAGATCCTCCATTGCTCAGGAGACCAAGAATGATACTCAGGACAAGGGTTAGTTACGTTACAAGCATTGGATCTGCGTCTACCAGAAGTTGAATGGGGATCGGTCTCAAAGGAAGCAAGAAAACATGAACAAGGGTAGTTATCTACGCTGGGACATTTCCTCTTAGGTGTACAGAAACTCTTAGCTGGGTTTTGGGAATGCATATCAAAAGCCAAAACACACATACACAAAATAAAACAAAAAAATCACTATACGCATAAAACACAAACAAGAAACAATCAATAAGGAAAAACCAGCTTTATGGAGGAGAGCAAAAGAGACGTCCTCCTCTTTAAGGTGGTAAGAAAAACTTACTATGTCACAGGGTTGAGATTAGGTCGCTAGCCTCTTCCTCCCTCTTCCCTGGGACTGATGCCAGATGCCACCAATTCCTTGCATAAACAATTCCTATTGTTTTTTACCATTTTCCAGCTGGCACCAGAATATTTATCCTAATGTTGAGACCGCAGGTTTGTTAGCTATGAAAAATTCAAATTAATTAAAAAATTTGTCATTTTTTAATGTTACCAGAAAGTTGAGTAGCTTGCAAGGTGCCTTAGTATTTACATAGGTGTTGGTAATAATATCACTTGCTTTAAATCTTATGTTCTTCCATTGAAAAGTGTTTTGTATGGATATTACAGTAATACTATCCCAGAACCTTATACTCCAGGTAATATTGTTCAAGTATTATTTTTCCAAACATAGGCAGTCCCCGGTTTACGTATTTGGTCCGACTTACGGCGTTCGAGGTTACTGACGCTTTTCAAATATATTCATCAGAAATTATTTCCTGGCTTCTGACATGTTCGGGGTTCGCGGCCGCGTAAATGCTTACGATCCGACGAAGAAATATGGCCCCAAAACGGCAGAATAATCATAATTTGAAGGTTTTTTTGATGTAAAACTCAATAATAATGTAGTTTACATCGTTTTCAATGCACCAAGCATTAAAAAGTAAGTTTTCTTATGATTTTTGACGATTTTCGACGATTTTCCGGTTCTGACGATTTCGGGTTCTGACGGCAAGAACGGAACCCCCGTCGTAAACCGGGGACTGCCTGTACAGTAATTATGATCAAGACCAACATTGAAAACAGCCATCTTGGTCACCTTAAAACAAGCTAGTCATTACAGTCAGACTATGTAGGGTAACTTCAGTCTTACTAGAGTAAACATTTTTATCATTGTCGTGGTTACTGTATTAGGGCAACGTATCTTTTGATTCTTAATGGTTATTTCTTCACTGTTGGTAAGATAGAATTGTGGTATTGATATCATCTGTTGAATGTTTACTTTTTAAATCTTTGAAATTGTTTTTTAGAAGTGAAAAAGTTTCACTTGACTATCAGGTAACCCTTTCATTCCTTATTCTGCTTAATGTACCAAGTTCAAGTTTGACAACTTTTTTAACTATTGGTTTATACTGGACTGTATATATCATAGCTCTTTCATTTGAAGGGAATGGAATATCCCAAGCCTAAATTCTGTATGTGTTTATATTTTCACAGTTACCATCAGAAGTACATCTTGCAGCGTCATTCTTTCTTGATCAATGCTCTTGATATTGATCCAGGGGAGGAGCTGATCCAAAGTCATGTTGCTGCACGCATAAATGGGTATATTGGTGGTTATGGAACGATGCCAGGGTTTAATTCAGAATGGGAGAAGTGGGGAATAACAGAGAAAATGGCGGACTATATTCGTAAGCAGATGATTTCATCCTTTCGTGGTTCCTGCTAATTTATTGAATGTCATTTTACTCCATGTGTTTACCTATGGATTTCAGGGATTGAGAGTGATCATGACAGGGCTGTTTGCTGATCAATCACAAATTTTTTACTATAGTATGTTGCACTGAAGCACCATCACAGGTGGTCCTCATATTTAAACTGATACAAATATTTAGTATGTTAGACTATTTTATCTTGTGTTGTGAGGTACAGACCATTTTTCACTGTTGGTAAGTGGTAATCATTACAAACTAATTTGGTGGTTATGGTAAGTTCTTTAAGAAAAGCCCCATACTAACATTGATGAGAACACTAAGGGAGCAAAAAATGGTGTGGCGAGTTCTGTTGTTCTGTTTTTTGTCAAAAAATAACTTTAAAGGTTAATTCTGTAATTTTGTAGACCTTAAAGGATTTCATAGGAATTGCTATACATTTTGTCAGTGACCATATGTTGTGGGAGATGAAATTTATACAGTATATCCATGCATAGAATCAATTTTTTGCATGTTGCTTGACAAAGTAGCCCATTTGGCATTATTTTGAAATTAAATGTTATGCTATCACTTTGATTTTACCTATCTTACAATTATTTAAACAATAAAGAACAAATTGAAGGCAGAAAGAAACTTGAGATAATATTTATTAGAGGATCCACCATACTAACTAAGTATTGTTTGAAAGATGATGAACTTCCACAGTTGTAATTGTCCTTTAAATTCAGTGTCATAATATTGTTATACATACAGTAGACCCTCACTTTACACACTTCACTTTTTCATGTTTCACTCTGTCGCAGATTTTTGTGGAACACATCTTTCAGATTTTACACAGGAACTTTCACCAATTCACAAATTAGACCATATCTAAAATTATCACTAATTCGCTTATTTCGTAGAGCAACACTGTTTATTCACTGATTACTAATTTTCTTTAAAGGATATGTATACTAAGAGAGAGAGAGAGAGAACTGAGGTGTTTACATCCAAGTCTAAGCACAGTACAGTATACAGTAAATGGGTTCTGTAAGTGAAATAATGTTTTATTGATATTTTGCTGTGTTTTTTCATGAAAGGATATGTATATTGAGAGAGAGAGAGAGAGAGAGAGAGAGAGAGAACTGTGGTGTTTACATTGGAGTCTTAAGCACAGTATAAATGGATTCTGTAAGTGAAATAACATTTTATTGATATTTTTCTGTTTTTTATTAAAGGATATGTATACAACTGAGAGAAGAGAGAGAGAGAGAGAGAGAGAGAGAGAACTGTGGTGGTTATACTTTGAAGTCTAAGCACAGTAACTAGCTAGGGACAAGACTTGACAGGCACGGTTCAACTATAGCTGGGGAGGAGAGTAGGAATGTTGGTTTTGAGTGTTGCCTACGTACCAAATTCAGATTTTAAATATTTTTATGGTGATTAGAGATGAAACATCAACAGTGATAAAATATTCTCGTGTACTGTTATAATGTGTAATAATGATAGTCATCTAAACTTGTAATGAAATATGGTACAATAAATCAGAGAAAGCAAAAAACATGGCAACACGTACCTATGTATGCACTCGCTCACTCCATCTCAATCCTGGGTTTATTTATTTTCATGTTTTTTTTTTTTTAATAGTACAGTAATTGATATTTCGTTAAAAGATATATACAGTACACTACTGGTATATAGGAGAGAGAGAGAACTGAGATTCTGTCATTGCTGAACTTGCGACCGGTGGTTTTGAGTTGTCTACATATGAAATTCGGATTTTAAATATTTTTACAGTGATTAGATCAATATAATAATACAGTTCAAATTGATTCTAATAGTGAAATAATTTTGTATTGATATTTTACTGTTTTCTCATTAAAGGATATGTATAATGAGAGAGGGAGAGAGAGAATGATGGAACAAGAATTTTATAATAAATTTATGGGAAAGGGTGAGGACTAACCACAAAATGACTAGGTCTAGTATGATATAAACCAAGAACTTACTGTGCTAAATAATTTTTTTTATCATAAATATATTTTTATTTGATCATGAAAATACTAACATGACATAACAAACCTAGCATTCTGTTTGGAGGAACATGTCCCATCTTTCTGAACTACCCAAGTATTTTAGAAATGCTCTATACAGTAGTTCTGTCCTGATATATGTACACTACAGTAAATATCAATTAAAAATTATCTTAGAACACAGCAAAATATTAAAAAAAGATATGTACATTTTGCGCAGTACGGTAGATGATGTGCAAAGTTACGTTAGGCAAAAGAAAATGTGCGTGTCTGAATTATAGGGGATACTTATGAGTAACAGTTGCAGGCGTGTACGTAATGGTGTAAGATGACTTTGAAATGATATTGGAGTGTTTTGGGATGATAGTTTGAGGTATATTTTTGTTCGAACTGTCAAGGTGGGCAATGAACTGTTGAAATAGGCAGTTATAAGCATTTTAGGGGTGTATATACTGTATTTGAGAGTAACCGTCATAGGAGGGTAATATAAGATGACTTTGGATGTTTTGTTATGATGGTTTGGAGTGTATTTTTGTTTGAAATATTAAATTTTTGTAGTGATATTTAAGGCATATTGTGTTTGAACTATTAAATTATGCAGTGAACTGCTAAAATAGGCAGTTATAAGCATTTTATTTTATGGGGTACAGGGTATCTGGCAGTTAAGCATTTTATTTTATGGGGTACAGGGTATCTGGCAGTTATAAGCATTTTTAGGGGAGATTTTGCATTTCCCCGGTGGGTTCTGGAACCTATCCCCGGGAAAAAGTGCGGGTCTACTGTACTGTACACATAGTGGTCAGAGTAGTCTTCTTTCATTTAAAATTAGGGAACATTCAAGGATAATTCGTTTGAAAAATGTAACTTTAATACTCTTTGCAGTATTTAATAAAATGTGCCTTTGTAATCTGTGTACTGTATAGAGAAGATTAATTTAATCAGTGGTATTCATTACCAAGTTAGCTTACTTTTATGTAGTATTAGAAACAGCTCACATAAAAACTTTATCCCTACACTTCACATTCTTATAGAAGTAGGAGCAGTAGAACACTGTTAATAGGTAAAGTATTAAATTGTATTACTTGAGAATTTACCTCATTATTATTAATATTACTGACAAGGAATTTTACAATTTATTATGATTGCATACTATGACCTGTTTACTAAAACATTCTTTTAGGGATCCAGGATTATGAAGTACTGTAATATAGCCTGCCATTTTCTTTTACATTAGTCAGTTAGTGATATAAATAACAAATTTCATGGTTTCAAAAGCTGCTATGTTATGTAACTGGTAGTCAACGCTGTTATTGTAAAGGACGAATTAAAATGATTTACTCTACTTACACTTCATGGGGCTTCTTGTATGACAGAATGGGTTGTTTTCCATAGTCATTTGACAAGATTGTTCATCCATTTTGTTTGTTTTGAATATTGATCAAAGTTTAATCTAAGTATTGTAGCTTTACCTCATATCATTCCAGGCCTACGTGCACCATTACTTATGCAATAGAATCTTTGTGTGTGTTCTTGGTGTCATACTGAAGAGATGGCCTTGAAAAAAATTGTGTACATCTTATGTGTACATTTATATGTACATTTATGTACAGAAAATGTTTATCTTTTATCTTTAATATAGAATGATGGCCTTCAAAACAAGTATTAGTATCAGTTATTAATAAAAGATGCCAGACCAGAGTAGTGAGAAATGACAAAAACGTTCAAGTAGATAAAAAGAAACTAACACTGAACTAAACTAGAGATAAATTGTTGAAAAGGGAAAGTGATTTCCAATACAGGGTTTAACCTAGAAACCAAAAGTGTCAGTAGAAGTAAAATTGAATTAATTTTTTTTCCTGGACAACAAAGAAATACCTATTTTTACTGAGAATGTGATATGAAGGTGACTCCTCCCTACCCCTCTCAGTTCTTTGATTTCCCAGTAGCCTAACTGTTGAGTCTGCTATTTGGATTCCAAATTTTTGAGT
Organism: Macrobrachium rosenbergii; assembly: GCF_040412425.1. Classification (NCBI taxonomy): domain Eukaryota; kingdom Metazoa; phylum Arthropoda; class Malacostraca; order Decapoda; family Palaemonidae; genus Macrobrachium; species Macrobrachium rosenbergii. Next base: position 13,449,562 of record NC_089752.1, on the reverse strand, counting down.
ATGAACCATTGAGATAGGTAAAATATTAGATAACAGATGTGTGTAGAATTGTGCATGTGTATTCATACAGCCAACCCCCAGTTTGATATAAAACCTACTGAGATTTCTATTTAGTGAGGTTTACTGTACAGCCATATGCTGTCAGTACTGTATTCTGAGCCTTTGGAACTTGGGTCTGAGAGAAGCAGCAAACTTATTGCACTAACATTGATACTCTTTTAGTACTGTTTGTTGCTGCAAGGTCCTTTCCCTTCCAACTTTAGCTGTCTAGCTGAGGTATTGAGTGTGCAAAAAAAAAAAGTTGCAGAATATATAAACATGGGTATTGAGCTAAAGAGTATACTCTGTGTAGTTTATATGATGTCCAGTATTAAAGCTTAGCTGTATTTGTTACTCTATCAAATATATTCTAGCATTCAAAAAATCTAATGCCCAGATGGAAAAAATTTGCCACCTGTCTTCTCTCAGCCTTCAGTAATATGGAAGGCAAATGTTGTTTTCACATGTACCATAGTCCAGATAAAAAAAAAGTAGAATCTCATTAAAAGGGCTTATAGTATTCGTAATAACATTGTCGTTTAAATTTAAATTAAAGACCATTTGTGATAGATATTTATAATTTTCATACATATAGTACATATATATATGTATACATATACAGTCATTGCAAGAGCATTGCTTTGTAGCATGGGATTATAGCCTGCATTTTTCTCTGCATATAGTGTAATAGGAAAACCAGTTTTGCAACAGTTGTTTAGTAGATCACCATCACTTTCGGCATGGGTACCACCAGCACAACAGTTCACTACCTCTTAGAATCACATTATTGCAATAGTGCCACAACAGCAAATCCAAGCCAGGTATGATATGAAGTTTAGGATTGGAAATCAAGTTTACCAGTTTGCGTTCAGAATTTATTTTGATAACTACTAAAATATAGGTTTTTGTTAAGCTTTCCTTACCACTAATAACAGCTGTTTTAGTGCTCATCTTGCGTTGGAGTTGCAAATTACTTTGCTTCGTGAAACCCAACACTTTTGTGTAGTTGAAGTAGCTTCTTTCTTTTAGTAGAAATGGTAATTGGAGTTTGAGACTGAAATTTACAGTAAAAATCAGAATTGGTTGAAGAGAAAGGGTTTACCCAAAGTTGAAAACAAATTTTTTTGTGAATGCTGTCTCCTCCTACTTGTCATTGATTTACAGTAGGTTTGTTTGGTCATGTTATATCCTGTAGATGGTATCATTGCTTTACAGTAGGTTTGTTTAGTTATGCTATATTCTGTAGATGGCTATGTTTGATATATTGATGCCAGATTTTCAATCTTTTCTGATGTTAAAGTTAGAGATGATCAGCTGACTGCTTGTTCTAATACTTTTATTTTTTTTGTTGGTAATATTGAGTAATCCTTCATCTTTATTTTAGTATTCAGGGAAAGTATAAATTGTGATGTCAGGAAATTGTGAGTCAATGATAGGGTTATTTTTTTTTTTTAGAATATTTGTATTTGTGTTAGTGAAAGAATCACTATATGGGCCATATACTTCTAACTTTGAATTATTTCCATAAATTTATTCTGACATAAATCACCTTGGCATATTTTTCAATGGGAAAGCCACAATAAGATAAATTGTTAAACTTATTGACTTGACTGCTACCATTTTAGTTTTGTTGAAAGGAAGTTAGCTAAAATTCATTTTTGCAGTGCATGATTTTTTCATTTATACTATAGAGAATGGTGTCAGTAATATATTTTTAAAATTGTTACTTTTCTTTTAATGAAAGTATTCTTTATTGCATTTTAGAAATTTACCACTTTCTATAAGATATGCTGTGATGTATTTTGTCTGTTCTTTTCATCGTTCTTGTCATCATTGTTCTTGGTATGTGTGGAGCTATCCCCTTTTTCCATGATTTCCTGGGACTCCCTGTGGTTAATCATTCAGCTACTTCCATATTTGTTGCCATTCTAATTGTTCTTTATCCCTTCTCACTACATGTCCAAACCATTTCAATCTTTGGTATTATTAGAAGTTCAAGTTCTGTGAAATGTGAAAATATTACTCTTTTTGAAAAATTTGTATGAAAAGGGGTATCTTAACAATTATGAAACTTTTCACATGTTTGTATTGCACAAACGTTTTCTGAGACAGATATCTTGTTCACTTTTAGTCAAATTTTACTGTTGATGTTAGTGTTGGTTATTATTTTATCTCTAGTGCTTTTTGTGGATTAGTATAGGTAATTTATCATTTTGTAAATATCTGTCAGTTGGAAATGGGATGATTATGGGGGGACATTTTGTATTAGCCTTTAATTGGTAGGCATTACTTGACTTGAGTTTATTTATGCATCCTGATGGTGCAGTACTATAAATACTGTTTAAAATATTCAGTCCAAAAGCAAGAATTTTGTGACTTATGCTCTTATTGTGAAATTAAGTACTGTTCAGTGATTATGTTAATCCACCAGAAAAGTTTTCATGACAATAACAGGAATTAATGCATGTTAAACTATGGAGGCCTTACGTAACCTTACAGTGGCTTTAGTCAGATGTTAACCTCTAAAAATTGATGTTTCCTAATGAGAGTGTTATTAAAACATCATAAGTTTAATGTAATTTATATTATATTGTATAGTGACATGTATTTTTTTCTAAAAACAGAATTTTTTCATGTGAATTCATTACTTGTAAATAACCCTGCATTTGTAATCAGGAAACAATTTGGACTCTGCAGTCCATCTGAGAAGGAGAAAGATGATGGTATTACCATAGCACATGTCAAAGTATTTGTGTGTTCTGGGCAATGGACTGCAACAGTAAGGGGGGGTTAAGAAGAGGGAGCTTATTATGTTAAATAACTGATTTGTATGACAATTAGATTTGTTGAAAGGAAATGACAAGTGTTCCACAACAAACTTAATACTTATAAATAGCCTGAATCATAATTGAGGTTGGGGATACCATGCTGCTAAAAATTCAGGTTGGTGAAGTGGACATGCCAGATCTAATGTGAAAAAAACTTGGAATTAATGCAAACACAACTCTCATCCTTCAGCCACATAGTACAGGGAGATGTTTTAGGGACAGGAACCTTGATGTGTATGGTACCCCTGGAGTGGAAAATGAATCAACAAGGTTACAGAGGCAAATATACTTTCAGACCAGTTATGAAATCCCTTGGAAAAGAGCATTGTATTCCCACAATTGCTCCTGGAAGTGGCACTGCAGAAATGAGACAAGCATTGTACTCCCAAAATTACTCCTGGAAGTGGCACTGCAGAAATGAAACAAGCATTGTACTCCCACAATTACTCCTGGAAGTGGCACTGCAGAAATGAAACATAGTGAGAGAAATAGGCAAAACTGTGGAGAGTCAGGGTCTAAGGATGAATCTAGTTTTAAAAGAAACCAAAAGTAAAATGAAGGCTTAAGAATCTATGTAATTGAGAACTTTTCCTGAAGTAGAGATTAATTGTTCAGCTACAGTTACAGAATCCAAGATCACAGGTTTAATCAGCTTGTGTTGCATCCCTAAGAGCAAGTTGGCAAAGTCTGCATGACAATTTCAGCTGCCTGCTATAGACAATGTACCCTATTGATATCAATTAGCATTCACAGAGGAAAGAACATGGTACAGATTTTTGTTTGACATATTCCTGTCCCTCTGCCTATGCCTCAAAACCATTTGTGAGCCAGAACTTGGAGAAAAATTGTTCCTGTTTCTTGTGGATCCTTTGAATGCAGAAAAACTCTCCTAATTCAGGCCAAGGGGAGATAATTCTTCATCTTGAGGATGGAACAAAAGCTACAGAAGGACAGACTGTGCTGTGGCTCTGAGTGATAGGGTGAAACTACTTTATATAATAATAATAGTAATAATGTGCTATAGCTAATTGTGTCATGTGATTTCTATAAAACTTATTGGATCAGAGCTTTGGTCTATTTGATTCCAGTTGGATTTATTAGTTTTTGAATGATGATCATCCTTGTCATCAGAACAAGGGGATTGATACTAATCTCCAAAGCTTACGTGAAAAGGACACAAAAGGAGGGATAAGAGAAGAGGAAAGCAAAGAATTCTTGAACACAGGAAAAGCCAAGAAACTAATTGGTAGGCCAAGCCTGAGGGTGAATGCAGTGCTTGCCATCGCAGACACATACTGACTAACCACTGCTGGGGCCTTGTGATCTATCCTTGCATGCTCAGTGCTGACCACCATTGATAATTGTCTTTCTCTTTTTCAGCAGGGTTGCTGTGTCCAGGTAGTTCATTGACCACAAATGATGGGCTATATATAAGTACTATAGTGGGTTTGTCATAAAACAAGTACATGATGATATTGATGTAAATTCATAGGCAATATGAATGTAATGTAAAGGAATTTCACACATCTCAAATTATCACTTTGGGTAAGCACTAAATACTTTAATAATCATACAGTGAAAGTATTGCACACTGTTGTTTAAAGTAAGCATTATGGTACCAAGTATTTGTTGATACTCGTAAGTCTCAGAATTCATAGGTAAATCACGATTCCCACAGTAGTCACATTTGTACCATACTTCTGAATTTAAATGACGTTAATTCAGGAAATTGTGCAACTTTTTTTTTTTTTTTTTTTTCAAAAATCAGATGTACAAAAGTGCTTTAGAGATAAATCATAATTTTTTTAATCCTTAAATGCATGATGCTCTAGATTGAAAGCTCCACTGGTGCCCTTCTGAAGTTGAATATTTATAAGGATAATTGAAATTATGTTTTTGATTTGAGCACTTGATGTAAGTTGATTGTAATAAATTGTATATTAAGGATAGTTTTTTATTCATGTTTCTACCAATATTTGTGAAAAGCAACTAAGATTTTTTTGTTGAATTTTCATTTCAAATCAATCTTTCAATGCTCCCATTATTTAAATCTGATCTTGGTAAGCCCCTTTCTAGTGACCCAAGATTATTATAGTCAGTCAGGTATAAGATTGTTAATGTTATCTTAAATAAGTTTAACAACGCTTGTTCCATTTCTAGATCCTCATGGTTGTTAGTCCAAAGGATTTGTTTTTCAGGGAAAGATGAAAATTCTGCCAAGTGAAAGCTGCAGAGATTTCACAGCTAGGTGAGAAGGGACCAAAAGGAAATAAGGAAAAGCATGAGACAAAAATAATGTAGTTGGTGGCCATAGATATGGAGCAAAGGTCCTCTAAAACTCACAGTGCATTACACATGCCTCTGAATTATTGTCAAGAATTAAAGTCCCTTTGCTTTCTAGGAATGTTATGGTTTTAAATCCCCTCTGCCTTCAAGGAGTGTGATTATGTTCTAGTGCTTTTGGAACATCACCAGTGTACCTTTATTAAAATTTATAACAATGTGCATAGTATTGAAAACAGGTGATCACCAGCAAGTATATTTTTTTCAAAGTGTAGTCACAAAATCACATTACTTATGTATCAGTAAGAGTCACGTGCTTAAGTGCTTCCTCTAGTTTAGAAGAAACTTTAACTGTAACTGTGTAGAAAAGTTTACTTGACCAAAATATAATCGACAACAATTGTCAAGTTTAGGAAATAATTACGGCAGTAAAATTTTGTCAGTCTCAATCATTTTTAGATACCCAAGAATAGAACTTTTAAAAGCTGTAATTAATAAATTAAATCTAAACTATTATTAATTAAGACATCCTTTTGGCCATCCCTGTGAGAGCTAAATAAATGATCATATATAAAGATAATAACCACGTTTTACAATATTGTAGTCATATTTATGCATTCATTAAGGACTATTTGCTCAAGGAATCTAGTATATTATTGGCAAATCCAAATTATAACCAGCAGCATATTGTCCATTATACATGCTGAAATGAATTTCATGGTATGTACAGTACACTGAAGGATCTTAATCAGTCATTTGAAACTACAGATTCTAGTGATAGAAAATAACAGCAGTATCAGTAGTACTGGAAATTGAGTCTTAAAAACCGAGTTAAAATAAACTGTGTTTTAAGTTCAGCAAACAAATAGTGAAATGGAGAATTGCACCTTGGTAAGAATGTTTTAAAAATAACCAGCAACATGTTTTTGGCGTCGGCAAGTAGTGCTTACGACATCGTAAATGCCATTTTCTGAGTCCAGTCCCGTGTCAGCCGGTGAAATTCATTACAGCACGAATTTCTAGGGTATAACCTTGCTATATACCAGAGAAAAAGAGTTTCAAGGGAAAGCTGGGGTTTACCCCAGTCGAGCGTCTTCCAGGAAGGCGTGTATAAGAAGGGGTGTGAATTACCACTACCACGGAACCTACTGAAAGATCTCTCCCTATCAAAATCCCCGGAACGGAGCGGTGAGCCGCGCAGCCCCACACCAAACACCCGCCAGGACGGCGACACCAGCGCCACCACCTCATTCCATTTTCTAGCACGTGAATTCACGGTTTCTTTTGTGTGCTCTTCCATCATTTTGGATTTTTCTGCTTCTACGATGGCGCCGAGCAGCACACCATTTCAAGTTAAGTACCATCTTCTTGTGGGGTTTTGTTCATTTTTTGGCTGTTATAGTCTGTATTTTCATAAATATCGAGATCTTATTATGTCGCCACGGCGTCCCCAGCCAGCCATGTGGGCACGCGAGGCCGCTCCTCTTCTGTTCTTTTCAGTTGAGCCGTCTCCTCGTCGTTATAGATATTTTGCCCTTGGTTCCCTTCCTGGTGGTTCCTTGCGGTGGTCCCCCTTATGAATTACTTTATCATTGGCCTACTGGCCTTTGTGGGAGTGATGTCTGCGTCAGGGTACCCCTCCAGGTTGGGTTCCTATTGTTTTGGTCTTACTAGGCTAATTAATTTTGATTGAAGATGGTGCTCTCTTGTAGTTTTATTTTTATTTTTATTGTTTTTATTATTTTATTGAGTAAGTTTACCTCGGGTGCTGGCGGCAGCCTCAGATCTAACCGCTTCCGTGGTAGGGCGGCTCTCTGTTGAGCACATTTTAGTTTTTATGAGTGTTGGTTATCTTGTGGAGTAGGTTTGTTAGCTTCCTTCCTTTGCCCTGGGTGGGGAGTTCAGGTTGAGGGAGTTTTGTTGCTGTTTTCCTCCGGGATCGCTTTTTCGTGGGCAGAGTGAGCCCCTTTGGTTCTCTTCCTCCAATTGGGGAATCGAGTTCTTAGGATGTGTTTCCTCTAGGCTTGTATTGCTGCCTGCCATTCTCGATCCCTGCTGGTTCTCGGCACAAAATTTCTCTCCCAGTTGCTTCCTCCTCCTTTACACTCGCCCTAGCCTATACTGTTAGGTCCATATTAGGCTTCGCCTAGGTAGGAGTCGGGCTTCGGTTGGTTGTTTCCAGTCATGTGCCCCTCCAAGATTCATGGTCCGGGAGGTATGGTGCAGTTGAGCCGGGTGAGCTTCTCCCCGTCTCCTGTTCCTTCCTGGTAGCCTACTCCTCCTCCCTTACTCTCCCCCTCCCTCTCTCCAGCCTTGCTCTACTGGGTGCGGGTGACGCTAGATGCGTTTTCTCGAGTTCCGGGACTTCTCTTGTTGGTTGAGGGATCTCGCTCCCTCCCATATTGTCCCTAGCATCGCTGTATTGGGGTTGGTGGTTTTGTTTACTCGAACGCGTCGAAGTCACTGTTCGTCTCCCCGTCGGATTACGTTGATACGGTATATATATATTGCTTCAGCCTATGTTATGAACATACGAGCATTTTACCCGTCTCGTTCCTCCGGCGGGGAAGTAAGGGCGGAAGGTTTTTCATTATAGGGGAACGGATCCCTCCGTCCTCTTGAGTTCTTACCATCACTTGTTACTGTTTTTATTTTTAGATAAGTCTGTTATCTACAGGAGTACTCTCCTTTATTCATTATATATAATACATGAGTCCGGTCCTATACCAGGGGTCTCCGCCGTTATTTTACTGGCAGCCCTTATGGTTAGTTCCTGGTCTCTCTCCCCTTCATTCCCCGGAGTACTCCGGGGTCTGAAATCCTACCTTCCACTCTGTGTAATTTAGAGCTTATTGGCCCAGTTTATGTTAGGGAGTTCTTCTCCGCCGGAGTATTCCGGTTGCAGTTGAATTTCCCGGCCTCGCCAGCTTTAGTTTGCTTAGGTGAGGTTCATGTACTTTTACTTACAGACTGTTCGCTGTGAGGAGCGGGGGTGCACCGCCTCCCTCCAACAACCCTACGGTCACGTGAGTTTGTCGGACCCACGCTGGTTGTGAACCCGCCTGGATGACCTGATTGTTTGGCACCCTGATGGTTGTGAGGTTTGCTTCGCCTCTCTGCACAACTGTCCAGGATGAGTTGGTAAGTGACAGTCTTTACATTACTCCTTGCTTTATGCTCTCATATTGCATATTATACATTGTTTATGAGGTTCCCGAATGGTTTTCGTCCCAGCTAATTGTTGGTTTTCTTACAGGGCGGACGAAACTTCCAAGAAGTCTGCCTTGAATCCCTCCGGGCCTGGGTGGCTGGTTTTGAAGGAACGTTGGTGGGAAGCCCTACGTCCTCGACGCCAGGTTGAGGGACTTACTCTACCCCGCGCGCACGGGTGGCGGCCCGCAGTGCCTGAAGATCTGCCACCCCTATCATCCAGCAGATCCGGGATGAGACCCAGCCACCTGAAGCGGATATCCCTCTCTACGCTGAGGTCTCGGAGGATGTTGCACGCCATTAATCTCAACCTGGAACCGATGAATGTGGAGCAGGACCAGGTGGTAAGTGGTGAGGTAGGTGAGGTTGTTGGGGCGGGCCCCTTTATTTGACTCCCCTGCTTCATCTATTTCTTCTTTTGCAGGCTTTGTGAAGTCTTCACTCTTTGGGTGATAGAGCTCCATCTGCTATCCCCAAGTTGAAGTTGAGACTTCATGGAAGGCGAAAGGGCTTCAAGTCCTCGTCTTCCAAGAAGGCATTGCCCTTCCCTGCCGGCTAAGGTCTCAGGACCTGTAGCCTCCGGAGCAAGTCTGGTTCTCTCCAGCAAGGCGCGAGTAAGAGGGCTGCAAAACCAAGCCCTCCCGCCAACCTGCTTTGATGCAGAGGCCTTTGCTAACCAGCTTTATAAGCGTTTTAATGGAGGACCTGGATTGAGATTTAGCGAAATCTCTGAGAAGTTTGCCAGTCATGACAACATACTGGCGGGAAATGGCTCACCCACCCCAGCCGAACTCAAGGGTATGTTATCCCCGACACTGCGGACTCCCGCCTGCTTGATGTCGGTAACCCTTGGCGGTTCGCTCCGGGCCATCCAACATGATGGCAAGCTGACTCTTGATGGTCTTGGCACGAGACGGTTGAGGAATTGGAGTTCTTCCCCGATCTCCTGCCCCCTTACCCAGGCTTCGTGGAGGCTCACGGAGAAGCTTGATTCGGTCAGACAAGGTTCCGGGAGACTGTCATCATCCCCTAGGGACCAAGCTCAGTCGGCTCTCCTGCGCACTCTGACGGAGTGGCAGGCAGATAACACGGTTGACTCCTTTCAAGGGGAACTTTACCATGTTCGCCCTGGAGACAACCTTCCCACCCTTTGCTTGACAAAGTCGCTCTGGCTACGGCCGAGCGTGGTTTTTGATGGTAATCCGTACCTCAATTGAGGGAGACAGACCCTACTTCCTGGTATTCCCAGGAAGTAATGAGTTCTGGTCAGACGCCCGCCCACTTTCACTGTAGGCAGCTGGACCCTTCTGCGCTCCCACGCAATTTAGCGAGCAGCTCCCCAAGCCGGAAGCTCTTTGAAAGCGGAGTTTGATGCTCGGGTTAAGTTGGCCGCCGTTGAACTCTGTATGCCTTACTGAAGCTACTGCCGTCTCCTGCTCGGACGAGCCCTCTTTTCAGGTTTTGGCTAAGTCCTTGCTGGCAGGTTTCCAGTTGGACTTATCTGAATTTATCATGGCCAGACTGGAATGTAGGAAATTCATCTTTGCGATGCAACTATCAATCACGAGCCTAACAAGCTCGTGAAAAGTTCGATCTGGGGACCTAACCTCTTCCCTGAAGAGGAGGTCACGAGTGTTATGGCCGAGGCTACACGGGCCAACCAAAGTCTTCGTTCGCTGGGGTATTTCGCCTCAAGGCGTAAGACCCCAGAATCGGCCGGCCCCCAATCGAGAGGAGGAAAAACGTTCAGGAGGCATAAGAGGCCTCACCACCAGGCGGTAGTCCGCCGTCCCGGTCTCGGCAGTGGCACAGCCTTCCACTTCTAAGGCCCACCCCCAACAGTACGTGCTGGTCCAACCAGCTGCACCCTCCTATGTGGCCTCACCAACATACAACCCCCCATATGAGGGCCGTGGTTATTTTCACGGCCTTAATAGGGTTGCAAAGGGGAGGAAGAGGCAAAGCCCCTCATAGAGGAAAGCCAATACCACCCCAAGGGGAAGACCTGGACGTGGTAGGGGAATAAACCCGCTCCCTCCCACTGAGAGAACACAGGTAGGCGGTCGCCTGTTTTTGGTTCAGGGACCAATGGACCTTCAGCCCTTGGGCACACAGCATTGTGTCCAAAGGGCCTAGGATGGAGCTGGATCAAAAACCCTCCTCCTCCTAACCAGGTTTTACCAGCCACCCACAGCAATCCTAAAGGATTATGTGACAGAATTGCTCAACAAACGAGCAATAAAGAAAGTAAGGCACCTAAAGTTTCAAGGCAGGTTATTCACTGTTCCCCAAAAAGACTCCGATCAGCAAAGAGTGATCCTGGATCTGTCGGCGTCTAAAAATCTCTACATAAAATGTGACAAATTTTCATGATTTCACGGTAGCTCAGGCACGGACTCTACTTCCGCGTGGAGCCGCTACCACTCTATCGATCTTTCAGACGCTTATTATCACGCCCAGTTGCTGAACTTCTCTCAGTTCCTCGGTTTCAGACTCGGGAATCAAGCCTACTCCTTCAGGGTCATGCCCCGGTCTGAACATTGCGCCCAGGATATTCACAAAAGCTGGCGGATACGGTAGTACAGCAACTCCGGTCTCAAGGGATATCCCTAGCAGCATATTTGGACGATTGATAATTTGGGCACCAACAGTTCCGGAGTGTCAGAAAGCCCGTCCATAGTCATCAGTTTCCTGGAGAGCTAGGGTTTCCAACTGAACAGAGAGAAGTCCGCCTGACTCGAGTCCCGGTTTCAGTGGTTGGGCCTCCAATGGGATCTGTCATCTCACACGCTGTCCTTCCGCCTCCCAAGAGGAAAGAGATAGCATCTCTCACCAGGAGATTCCTCAAAATCCATCAGCATCCCTTTGGTCCCAAGAAAGGGTTCTTGGGTCTCTTCCAGTTTGCCTCAGTGACAAACCTGCTATTAAAAAGCGAAGTTAAAAGACATAAACAGAGGTGTGAGTCGAGCCAATGTCAAGCTCAGAGACAAGGTCTCCTATCCCACAAATCTTAAAGACAAGGTTACGACCGTGGGCCTCGGTCAAAGGCTTGTCCAAAACAGTCCCGCTTCAATTTCCCCCTCCGCACTAGTAGTTCACACAGACGCTCTAAGCGGCTGGGGGGATATTCACCAAAACAAAAAGTACAAGGAACGTGGTCCACAATGTTTCAGCAGTTCCATATAAACACCCTGGAAGCTTATGGCGGCATTTCTAACGCTGAAGAAAATCCGCCTCCCAACCGATTCATATCAGGTTGGTATTGACAGCGCAGGTAGTTCATTGCATCAACAGGGGCGGCCCAAATCAGGCCGAGTAAACCAAGTAATGGTTGCTATCTTCTCCCGGCGAACAAGCACGGCTGGCACCTGTCAGCCACCCACCTGGCAGGTGGCCGGAACGGTGGCGGGATTCCCTGTCCAGGAATGCTCCGTAGAGACGGAGTGGTCCCTGGACGGAATCTTTCAGTGGATTTGCCGGGGTCCCGGGCCTCCGCGTGATCTGTTCGCAACGGAGAGCAACTTCAAGCTCCCCTGTTATGTGGCCCCCAACCTGACCTCAGGCTCGCCACAGACGCAATGACAGTAGATTGAACAGCTGGGAGAAGATTTATCTTTTCCTCCAATAAATTTACTGCTGAAAGTTTTATACAAACTTCAGGGACATTCAAAGGTCAATTAGCCCTAGCTCCCTATTGGCTGAAGAGCAATTGGTTCCTCTTCCTTCAGGAACTGGGCTTACGGAGTCTTCGGATTCCTGCCCATTCTGACTCAGACAGTACAAACCAAGACTGTGTCAGCTTCCTCAAGAATTCAAGAATGCCCTAGTTTTATGTGTGTACTTTATAAAAATTCGCAGCTCAAAAGGAGCTTAACATTGACCCTGTCAACTCTGTTTTAGAATCAGATAAAAGAGATTCTACTATTAGACAGTATGACTCAGCAGTCAAAAATTAGCCTCCTTCCTAAAAGCATCTGAAGCCAAAATCATGACGACTAATTTAGGAGTTCTTTCTTTAGATCATTGTTTGAGAAAGGCCTAGCTCGCCACTATTACCACAATCAAGTCAGCATTAAAGAAAGTATTTCTTTACGGCTTTAAAATTGACCTTTACAGATTCCTATTTTCATCTATCATCCCAGAGCATGCGCTCGTCTGAGACCAGTATCACGCCCACAGTCTGTTACGTGGTTTCTCAATGACGTCCTTAAATTAGCATCAGAGATGGATAACTTAAATTGCTCTTATCAGGATCTGTTAAGGAAGACTTTATTTTTATTAGCTTGGCTTCAGGTGCTAGAATTTCAGAGCTGTCGGCTCTCACTAGAGGTGATAATTATGTGAACTTCCTCCGTCTGAGAGGTCCTCTCCTGACCCTAGTTTTTAGCTAAGAACGAAGACCCACAGGACAGGTGGTCTCCTTGGAAGGTGGTGCCCCTTCCTCAAGACCAATCTTTATGTCCAGTTTATACACTTAAATCTTACCTTTAAGAACCACAGAGTAAGTCGGGTCCTCTTTTTATCAGGAGAAAGGTGGTACTTTTCACTAAATGCTATAAGACAACAAATTTTATATTTCATTAAACAGGCCAACCTTGAGACTCAGTTCCTAAAGTTCATGATATTCGAGCAGTTGCTACTTCCATTAATTACTTTCATAATATGGACTTTTCGGAGTTATCTAAATTTACGGGTTGGAAATCACCTCTAGTGTTTAAACGCCACCATTTAAAAACACTCAAGCCCTGAAATTTTCTACCATAGCTGTGGGAAGTGTCATCTCCCACATTAATTAATCATATCCTTGTCCTTTCCTTTCCCCCGCCCGCCTGCCTCATTTACTTTCTGCTTGTTCTCCTGGTTGATTATACTCACTGCCTGGCTCCTCATATTGATGTTTGTACCTTTTGATGGAAAACTGTAAATCTGACATGCCATGATTGTTTCTCTTGTGGGTACTGACAGTTTTTTATTTGGCCTCACGTACCCCAGATAATGTATATATTAATACTTAGATTTTGTCTCTTACGTGTTTAGCCTAAGTTTATGTGTATAGTATTAAAGTTGTTTTGCTTGTTTTTGCACTTTTCATGTTTCACCTTTGCTTTAAGTAATTTTAAGGTTTTTTGGGGCTTTTTCTCCGTCAGTCAGACCTGCCCATGTTTCTTGTAGTATTGGTTGTTTAATGTGCCTTAAATTTAATATGCCTTAGTCTTAGTTCTTGCTACATGGAAGAGAGATTGCTTAATTAAAATTATTTTGTAAAACTTTGCCTTTTCTTCAGATTACCTCTCCATTTCTTTTTCCAGTAGTTGCAGCCTTGGCATGATTCATCACTATTTCACTCGGCCGACATCGGACTGGACTCAGAAAAGGGATTTTGACAAGGAAAAATCTATTTCTGAGGAAGGTCCCGTGTCACCCGTGACCTCCCCTGCATTACCTAGTACTCTCCCCCTCTTGCACATGCCAAGTCAGGGTTAGTGCTAGCATGGAATGAAGTAGGTGGCGCTGGTGTCGCCGGGCCCTGGCGGGTGTTTGGTGGGGCTGTAACGGCTCACCGCTCCTTTCCGGGATTTTGATAGGAGAGATCTTCGAGCAGGTTTCCGTGGTAGTGGTAATTCACTCACCCTTCTTATACCGACGCCTTCCTGAAGACGCTCACTGGGGGTAGTAACCCCCAGCTTTCCTGAAAGCTCTTTTCTGGTATGGCTCAGCAAGGTTATACCTAGAAATTCTGTGCTGTAATGGAATTTCACCGGGTGACACGGGACCTTCCTCAGAAATAGATTTTTCCTTTGTCAAAATCCCTTTATTACAATAGTTATCGGCAATTTTCGGTTATCGGCGCTCGGCCTGGAACAGAACCCCCTCCGTTAACCAGGGACTGCTTACTGTACCTTTTTTAAAAAGACCCAAATATGGCTTACCAAAAGCATAATATGGAGTTATGCAGTAATGCCTTGAAATTACAGACCCCATAATTATGCATTTTGATAATTACAGTAGTGTCCTGAGTACTGTACTATATGCTTAGTGTTCTGTCTTGCAACCACAAAGTGAAAGTAAGCTATTGCAACCATAGTGATTTTAATTAATTGATCAATTGTTCTTTGTACATTCAGTGTGCCTGGAGCCAATCATAAGTGGCTGTTGGTGAGGCAGAAGTTAGATCTCAACAAGATGATAGTGGGTGGAGTGTGATTAGGTTCTGTGATTATTCTGGGGTGAAGAAGCAGGTAGTGGTGAGTAAAACATGATGAGCAAATATTATGTCATTTTGCTTGATATATAGTGTGGATGTTTCTGACTAAGTTTTGAGCCACCAATATATGACAGCATTTAAGGGTACACCCTACATTCTCTGATAAAGTTAAGAAGGATTTGAATACTGAACTACTTATAAAAATCTAATCCATGGATGCAGAGCAACACTTACATTCTAACATATTGTGAGTGATGGTCCAACTTTAAACCAGCTTTACAATCAAACAATAAATCAGTGAAAGAAATTTGTCAGAATCTTAAAAATTTTCTTTTTAGTATTCAAGTATTAAATTTTCAGTGAGTTGGAATATATTAAGTTGTAACATATTTCACAAAAAACAACCCGTTGAGCCAGACCTATGAGAGAGAAAGTTTATAATTTTTTTGTGGTTAAACTTTTATAATAGGGTGTCCCCGAGTTAACAGTGGCACCGATTACGGTGCTCTGATCTTACGTGCTTTTTCAAATACATTTACCAAGCATAGGTATCTAGTTATGGTGCTGTTAACAACGCTTACAACAAGAATGGGCACCTAGTTATGGCGCCTGTTAATTAATAAGCACTGACTTACGTCAGAAATCGAATTAACAGTGCACCACTGGAACGGAACCCCCGCCGTAAGTCAGGAACTGCCTGTAATAATAGTACTTTAATGTAAAAAATCTATATGCTTTTAGGTCACTGTTTCTTAGAAGTGATTCTTATAGAATGCTGATGTAAGAGGCATCAACTCTTTCAAGACAACATTCTCCAATCTCCCCTTATCCTTTAGGCTAAGACTCTGAAGGAGAACAAATCATTGGAGTGCCCTATTTTATTCTCTTCTGCCAAAGATTATTTCAGCTATCATCAGGTTTACAATCAGTGCAGAATAGAACTGCACTCCACTATGCAGTAGAGCACAGTCACAAAACCCACTTAGAGTCAAAATGAAAATCAACGTAAAAGATATATCACAAGTTAGGATTATTTACTATGAAGCTTCACAAGCCAGGCTCCTTAACTCAGGAGTTTTGAAAATGCTAGGATACAAACATGATTTGGTACATGTTTGAAAGGACATTGTGCAGTGACATAAAGACTTATCTTTTAGGATGTGTAAAACGTTGAATGTTCATATGGTAAGTTCTATTAGGCTAACATAGGTAACCTGCAGTAATTAACAGACTTCAGGCATGTATGGACAGGGTATACATACTTCCAAAATGTCTGTTAACCTTGGGCCAGTAGCATAGAATATACCTGTACTCATAAAATTTCTTTGAAAGAGATTCCCAGGAATAAGATATAATTTTATTTTTTATAAAAAATTAACAAGCCAAGTGGAGGTAAATAGTGGCATTGATTTAAGAAAAGGATTTGTTCTTATAGAATGTATACAATAGAGATTAACTTTTTCGGGGACAAGATAGCAAAGCATTCTGACAACCTAGCTAAAACTGTGAACAAACATTGAAATAAGTTTATTCCTGTCTGCTAACTAATGATTGCAAATACAGATGGTTGAATAAGGAGGTAATTATCATGTTGCTTAGTTGTATTTGCAGTTCATTGAAGAAGACTTGTTGGAGCTCTTCCTTATATCTCATAGAGAAAAGGTAAATACAGTTGGTGAATAGAGAATGTCTAATGTCTTGTAGGTTGGCCAAGTTGCAACAGCAAAACAGCAATCCTGAGTTAGGTGTTTAGACATTGGTACTAGAACCATTGCATCCTTCTAACTGGAAAGTGCTCTTTATACCTGGGGTTAGCATAAACATTTAGACTGGAAAAAATAAAAAGATGAGTAATGCATCAGTGGTGACCACTGACGCAAAGGCACCATAGTGCAAAGAAAGTTAATGAATTTCGTGTAAGATAGGCAGGAAGGAATTTTCATGAAGATATTGTGGGAAATCAACTGCGAAGAAAAATTTCTTAAATTTCTTGAGTGTGGTAAAGAGCTAAGGAATGCTACCATTTACAGACTAGTATTATTTACTAGCTGTTTATGCAAGTTAATGGAAAGCATTGTAAATATTAGAGCTGTCTGGTGTATCAAGAGAAGCAGTATTCTCATTCCAATCCAGTTTGCAAACAAATGTAACAAGTTCACCTTAGATTTATTGTTCTGCCTTCAAGAGCATATCTGTAGAGGGTTTGAGTAAGAAGTTAACTATGACCACCTTCATTGTCACTTCATGGCAGTAAAAAACCAAAAATCACTGTACAATCATTGCACGTAAGATTACTTACCAGTGTTTATAGAAAATTCTGTTTTGGACCAAACATGTAGTTCCTATAAACAATATTCCTTCTGATGCATTTAATTTAGAAAGTGGAGTTCTCCAAAGAAGTGTTCTAAGCAGCAGTGTTCCTATTAGCAATAAATGTTATATTACCTCTCAGTATGTAGGCTACAGTACATGAATTATTGTGCTATGTATTGTTTAATGAGCCTCTTTATTTACAGCATACTGGACATAAACACTCAATAAATTTATAATGAAAATAAATAACTGGATGTCAGCAGGCTTTCAGTTCTCCATAAAGCATGAAGGCTGTTGGGTTTATGAGTCAAATAGAAAAAAAAAGGTAATGACATTGAATTAAAAGATGAAAGACAACCAATAAGTCAAATAGTATGGTTCCTCTTCTTAATCTCTTGACATATCTCAGTTATAAAGCTTTTTTCTGAATTTTTCTCTTAACCTGTTCATTTGTAAGCCTATTTTGAGTATACAGTACACATGAATCACAGGCCCTCCATTCCTAAGAAGAAAAAGTCAACTGCTGTAGATTAGGCTACTTTATATGGTTCTCCCAGGTCCCAGTGGTAGTCTAACTTTTTATGTACGTCTGAAACAGCTATGAAGAACAGTGTGATTGTGAGGAAGGTTGTTTATTTAGAAGAAATGTGTGTTATGGAACAATAATCTAGATAAAACAAAATGTGTAAATGTTATTTTTTTATCAGAGAATTTGGCACTCCTGTTTAACACATGGTTTTAGCTAGTTTCGGTCTGTAGAGAATACCAAAACTTCAATCAACAGCAAATGACAAGTACCTAGCATAAATCTCCGAAATAATTTTTTCAAAACTTCAACATTTTCAGTTTATCCATTTATAAAGTCTTTGAAGCTGCAATTTATTAGATAGAAGAAATTTCATTCCTTCTAGCCAGCCTTAGATTTAGAATATCTTTTGTAATTTATCCATCTAGTGATAGGTGCCCTGCCGAACTTGGAGCACAATCTGCCACTGAAATTATAAAAAAAATGCCTGCACCAGACACAAAAGGGAGACCCTTTTTCATATACAGTATACAATACTATGTTGCTCTTTGCAGAATAATAGTACTAGAAAGTTTACCCAATGCAATACTGTTCGTTTGCATTAGGCAAGGTGCCCAATAAATTTAATATGTAAAGTGCATTGCTGTAATTCTGGAATATGATGTGAAGTAAGTTGCAAAGGCTGCTCATTTAAGATAGTTTTAGAGGATGAGGAATGTCCTTGTAGTCGATACCAAGGGTGAGGTTACATAAAAGCAGTAGTCTAAGGGGACCTGTAAACGAACACTTAAAGTTATCTCCTAGGCATAGCCTATAAATGGACCAAGATGAAAGATGCATGGATATCTGTAATAGGTATCTAACCTGCCTTAAGTGGAGGCAAGATTTTGTAACCATCTAGCTTGTCACATGTAAATTAGTCACTGAATACTTACCATCAGAAAAGTCCAGAGTACATATCTAAATCACAGATATCCCTTCATGATTAACTGAACATCCATATCTGTTCCTCCCGGTCATTCTTTGCCATGAAGAGTACAACAGCAATACTTCCCAAAAAAGGGGTCTTTCATTTATTAATATTTTAGTTGGATAGACAAAACCCTTTTCTCTCTAGGGTATAAAAAGCATTGAAAAGGGAGAAAGAATGGGAAGAGAGTAGGGCTTGACTACAAAGGAAGTGATAAACCTAATTATTCAAGGATGAAAGGTTATTACACTTGGGAAAAACAGCAGAAAGGGAATTCCAGAGCTTGATAGTAATAGAAGTCACAATAAAGTGGGAAGAAGTGGGCTAAAGATTGCTACAAGGCTGCTTGATGAGAGGAGAAACTCTTCCCTTACGCTCAACAGACCAGTGACAAAAATAGTAAAGCACATAGAAGAGAGACAGGCCACTTTTGATCATTGCTTAGACGAATAGCCTTTCATTCAGTCCTGTAACATGATGCTGGTGTATTTTTCAAATGTAGGATTAGTATTTGAAAATTACTGAAGCTGCACAGCACAAGCCATCACTGCCGAATTATCAGTGATTTTGATCGTTCTGTTGTATAACTTCTACTCTTTATTGATTTTGAGGTCTGTGACCTTTGATGTGATGCCACTTGATTAAATTGACTATTATTATTGATGTGTAATTCTCTAGTTTTGTCTTTTACACAATTTTAATTGAAAATTGCCCACATGTTGGCATTCTGGATTGCATAATTATTCTCTGCTTATTTTATAGCAGATATTAAAGAATGGTATAGACATTCTGCTTGTTTCTAGTAGGATCTATCTGCAGTCATTGTATAAAACCATAGTTGGTGGTCAAAGCCATGTTAATTTTCTATTTAGTACATAGTAAAACAAACTGCAGTTTCGGAACAGCAATTTTTTTCCTTCCAATTTGACCTCCTGAGACATCCAGTAATTGATCTGTGTTTCTGGCTTCTATATGCCCATCCATTTATTAGGAATTAAGCTTTTTAAAGAACGATAAAGTTATGGTTTGTGAAGATGAAGACTTAACACTCCATAATTATTACCGTACCTATGTGATGGATCCAGGGTCAAGGTCATACTTAGAGGTCAAAAGTGAAATAAAAATTTAACCTTTTTGATAACTTTTGAACTATAAAAGGTAAAGACTTCATATTTGGAATGCATGCACCATAAATGAATTCACTGCGCCAAGTAAGGTCACCAGATCTAGAAGTCAATTGTCAAATGGGATTTTGCCAGTCAGGTGCACTGTATTCAACAGATTATTAGTATGATAATTATTAAGCTGTTCAACTTAACAGGTATTGGCTATAGAGGAAAAATCATAATGTTCACTGCCACATTCAAACTTGAACTGCTGAATTACTGATGAACTTTTGTGTAAAAAACTTCCACAATGCTAGGTGCTTCATACACCTGCAAATGAGGCTCATCAACAGTGAATTGAGCCCTACAACATACGCTGTGCCATTCACCTTCATCATGCACTCACTTTCGTGCTTCATGGATATTAAGGACCTTTCTTTACATTACCTCTTCTCCTCCATTTATTCAGTACTTTCAAGTATTTTTCTGCTCCTCTGTCCCAACACCTACAATTTGTACAATTGTCACCAACCTATCATTGCTCATTCTCTGCATAATACGACACTATGTCAAAACACACAGATCCATCTTCTCATTTATGCTAGCCTATTTACCACCCTTACACATCTCCAGATTTTTACCCTTTCAAATCATACTTCACAAACAATTCATTCCAACAACTTTAATTTTTTTTCAATCACTTTCCACATTGACACTTCTCTTCCATAAATGAGAATTGCTCAATACTGTAATGTCTTTTTATATTCCCACCCTGGCTTAAGACTACATCTTGCTACCTTCATTGTTTCACTGCTCCTGTAACTCGTCTCTTGTTTCATCCTGCCAAATTCCTACATTCTTTCACCATTTATATCAATGTTCATTGCTCCATTTTCATAGTTTCCATTTAACTATCTCAGCCTTCTTCCTGCTCAAATTCACTCTTGGCTTTCTCTTTTTGAAAATTTGTGGAACGTGGGAAATAGAAGATAGACAAAAGACACGAGTGGGAAAAGGTCAGTGCAAGGTTGAGCCTGTTTATGGAAAGGACTGTTGAGAACCTAAGGGACTATCAAGAAGTTGAAGAATGGAAAGACACTGAGTGGCTGACTAGGGTTTGTGATTTATTTTTGGATGAGGGAAGGGCTCCAGTGAATGGGTGAGAGGAATAGTTATTCCACTTTATAAAGGTAAAGTGATAGAGCTAACTGTAAGAATTATGAGAGCATAAAATTCCTCAGTACATCAGGAGAGGCATATGGTGGGATTTTGATTGCGGAAATAGGTGGGGAGATGAGGAGAGGGGTGTACGATTCAAGTTTTCGTTATGATACAGTTGTGAGAGAAGTTTAAAAGTAAAGGGGAAAATTTGTGTGTCATTTATGGACCCCCCAAAAAACTTACGATAAACTCAAGAGAGTGGCAGTATGACGAGGTTTGAAAATGTATGATGCAGAGTATAAGCTGTTGAAAGCAATTAGAAACTTACAAATGGCAATGAAACATGTGTTAGAGTATATAAGCGGAAGAGCGACTCGTCTGGTACAGAAATGGATCTGAGAAGAGAGTGTGTTGTCTCCCTAGCTATTAAATATCTTTTTGGATGCACTGATGTGTACATTCAGAGAGAGGACATTAGATGTGAGAGCAAAAAATTGGGATAAGAGCATGACTTGTGAAGACACTGAGCTGGGTTTAGTTGTAGAAGTCTGGGAAATGGAGCAACGAATGTTAATATGGATAGTAAAAGAAAGAATGCAATTTACACATTTAGGAATTTGAGGGGCAAACGTAATGGATGGAGAAAGAGCTTAGTCACAGAACAGGCAGAGCAAGGAAGGTAGCGAGATGGATGTGTCTATAATAGAGGATTGAGAAGAGATTTGAATTGACTATGGAAGCCAAGGTGGGAATGTATGAATAGATTGCTGAGCCAATTCTCCTTTGTGGAAATGAAGTGTTGATAATGTTGACTGTGAGTGAAAGAAAGTTGTTGTTCTCGAGATGAGCTCTGTGCATAGTTTATTAGGGGCAAGAAGAATCAATGGGGGGTAGAAATATGGGGATAAGTAGAACTATGAAAAAAGGTTAGTATGAGTGAAAGGAGTATTTTGAGATGGGTCAGTCATGTGGAGAAAATGGATGGTTGGTGAAAAGAGTGTATAAATTCTGAATAGGTAGAGGAATGGACGAAATGACGACCCAAACTAAGTTTTGATAGGTAGCGTAAAGTAGGTACTGGGAGGAAAGACCTGGATATTCAACAAGTACAGGAATGGTGTTAAAATAAGGGTTAACTGCACAGTGTTTAGGGAGATTCGATGGACTGCCGGCAAATTTTCTTTGTACTGTAGGTGTATGAATCAGTTGTGGATGTTTTGCTGCAGTTCAACTGCAATTAAGCATGCAAACCTCGAATGTGGTGCTGACCGTTGTGTGTGTGTGTAGCAAATGGTCTAGTAATGCTAATGGAGAGAGAGAGAGAGAGAGAGAGAGAGAGAGAGAGAGAGAGAGAGAGAGAGAGAGAGAGAGAGAGAGAGAGAGAGAGAGAGAATTTTCGTTACAAATAGTATAGGAAACAAACTGAGACACATTACTCCAATGTATTCTATGGGGTACAATCCTTCCAGTCTGCGAACAGCTGATTCACAATAACAACAACAACAATGTCAGAAGAGGGGGAACGGTAATGATTTTATCTTTATTGTTTGGTTAAAATACCTTGTTTTTGTCTTTTTATTATTGTAGTACATACCAAAGTCGTAGTTTGAAGTAGGAGATTTAATTTTAATAGCTTATGGAGTTACCATAGACTAGATATGTTATTGATTCTAGGGAAACCAAGCTTGGGGACCCTTCCATTATTTTCGTATCCTAGCCAAGGGTAGTATTCGGTATCCCAGTTCCTTGTAAGATATCCCTAGCTTGAAGGAACTTTCTCTTTGAAAAAACTGCTGTCAGCCAGTGTAACTGCAGTTGCATCATTATTGTTGCACTTAGTGTAGTTATTGGCGAATCCCTTGGCTAGTGGCCTAGAGGTAGCCTAGCCTTTAATATGGGTTAGCCTTTAGCTTAGGCTTGTTCATGGGAATACGATATTTTTAATCCTAGAGTGTGGTATGGTGTAACTAAGGGTTTTTTAGTAGCTACCAAACTTTTTTCAACAGTCACAGTATATAGGCTGAGGTTAGGTCCTGTTACTGAGATATCTAGACCTAGTGTTCTATAGGTAGAATGCTTAAATGACAGCATAACTATCATTGGTAAATATATGATAAAATAATTTCTCACCGACAATGTGAGTCACATTAGCCCATATACAGGTTAGGCTATACAGTGGAACCTTGGTCCAGAAGGCTGCTGATGAACCAATCTGTCTGTAAACCCGATCAAATTTTTCCCATTAGAATAAGGTAAATTGGAGTAATTCATTCCAGACTTCAAAAAATATAGAAAAAGGCATACTAAGAAGCCAGGCAAGCAGAAATCAAACAAAAACCTAAACAAAGTAAATATAGGTTAAATAAATGTAAATTTATTTTATTCACACTTTACCTGTACTTAGGAGAGTTAATGACATGTGTTAGGTGGTGAGGACGGTGAATAGGAGGATGAGATATTGTTTTCGGAAGACCAGTCCCTTTCCATGAAAACAGTAGGCAACTGTGCTTTTTGGGATGTTTCTCCTCTCTGTCTAGTGTTATCTGTTTTTGCCTGACTTTTAAAATGTCTCTGAAATGAGACAAGGCATAGTCAGTCAGCAGGATTGTAACACTTTGTTTGCTACAGCTTTATTTGGATTGTATTTGTAACTGAAACTTTGCACTTCTCTCCTTTGAAGACAGCTTATCCGCTGCTGTCTTTTGCTGCTCCCTCTGAAGGTCCTGCAGTTTTTCCGTGATGAACTCTGACTTATTCTCCTCCACTAACTCTCATCATCACTGACTGACCTCCATGCCCAAGGAATTGCCCAAAAGCACAATATCCTCTACAACATTCTTAGCCTCAGGGTATTCAAAGTCCCTTTCTGTTATAGCATCTGGCCATAGTTTTCTCCAGGCAAAGTTCAGGGTCTTGTAAGAGACTTCATGCAAGGCTTCATTTATAAGGCTTATGCAGCAGAGGATGTTGAAACAGTTCTTCCAGAATTCTCTGAAGGTCAGCTCTGTATCAGAGGTCACTTCACAGCACCTCTAGGATAGTACTCTGGTGCAGAGTTTCTTGAAATTAGAGATGACCTGCTGGTCCATGGGCTGGATGACAGGGGTTGTGTTAGGGGGGAAAGAACCCACCGTAATTAAGTTAAACTCCTGCAGCAACTCAACCTCCAAGCCTGGATGATGAGCAGGACCACCGTCCAGCAGAAGGGGCCTTCAGAGCCAATTAGCCCTCCTCAAGGTATTTTTGATGGTACGGCCAACCACTTCATTCACCCATTCAGTAAAAAATTGCTTGGTTACCCAAGACTCACTGTTAGCCCTTCACATCACATTTAGTTTGTTTTTTATTAAAATACTTTTTTTTATATGCGTAACTCACAAAATAATGACATAGCAATTGTTTCTACTCTACATGGCAGCTCAAAATTTAAAATTCGCGGTAGCGCTTGTTTGTTTAATGTGTAGTTATACTGCCCCACCCACTTTTGGTGAAGGATAGGTACAACACAACTAAAAAGCTCAGTTCATTTCTGCCGGTTGATGACTGAACTTGGTCATGAGCAGCTCTGAATTCGTTATTTTTCACTGGATGGTAACTGTTATCCTTCATTTGGTGAAGCATTTTGTTCTTTTTGGTAGCGCAGTCCTGTTAATTGGCTTAGCTAATTCAGACTTCTCTTTTGTGACTTCCTGGTTTTGACTTATTAATCGTGTCAGATTCTAGCCTTTCTAGTATAAGGTATTGTAGTAAGGGCTGTAAGAATAGGTTGACTTCAGCCAAATATGACAATCATATAATCAGGGAACAAGTTTGCTCTCCTGAACTTTGTTGTGACGAGTGTAAAGACTGGGATAAGGGGAAGCGGAAGACTCTTTATGCATATTTAGACAAATTGCAGCATGACAGAATTAGGAAAGCGACTGCTAGGAATGAAGGGAAGGCTTCTGCTAGTCAGGCTTTGTCTTCGGGGGTTGATGTGGCTCCTTTACAATAAACTAACAGCTGGAATTGCTTTTTCCCCTATCGCAAGTCCTCCGACTTTCCCTGCAACTCTAATCCCTGGCTCTCATTCCTCTGATCCCAACTCCATTGCCAGCCTAGAAGCGCACGTGGACAAGAAATTTGATTTATTAGTGAACACAGTTTCCCAAATTGGGAATTCAGTGCGTGTCCTCATGGACAAATTCAACAGTGTAAGTGCAGTGTCAGTGGAGGGGGCGGCTGCTCGTCCCACTGATGCCCCGTAGACCAAAGTCCCTGCTAAACTCCCCTTGCTCACCTGGGAGGAAGCAAACTGGCAGTCCAAGGGAGGTCGGTGGGGTTTGCCCATGAGTAGTCATCGCCTCGTCCAATCCTGTTGTCCGTCCGTCCCAGGTCTTGGAGGATCGCCATTGGAAGGGCATTTGAATGGACGTACATGCGTTATCTTCTAGTGACTCAGACTCTGGCGCTCATAAGCACAGTCGGCGATTTGCCAGTGTTTTAAGACCGTTGAGAAGGTCTGACGCCCTGATGGACAAGGACATTTCCCTGTCTCGTAAGCGAGCATTGGGTAGGGCTCGTAGTCCTCAGCCCTCCGGTAGCTTTTGGGAGTCTCCTCAAGCTTCTCGCTCCCTTTCAATGGACATCGAGCACCATAAAGTGTGTAAAGAAATGTCCGTTAGTCCAGCGTATGGTTATCGAGTGTCCAAATGTCCAGAGTCCGAGAGTGTAATGCCCGATTGTGAGAAATCAATGTCCGAGCGGCATTTGTTGGAGTGTCCATTGTCCGCATGTCCAACAAGTGAACGTCCAGTGCCCGTGCATTCCGAGAGTGATCGTGTTTTGTCGGATCGTTCTGTGCTTGGACATCAAGTGTCCGAGTGTCTGTCTTATGGGTGCCCAGTTTCCGAGCGTCCTCCCTTAGGAAGCATAGTGTCTGAATCGCAGACTTCAGATCTGTCTGCCGGATCAGTGAGCGTACGTCCAGGGACTGAGTGTCCAGTGTTAACTGGCACCAATGTTGATGTTTGTCCGCCTTCCAGCATCCATCCAGCGCCACAGGTGGGACTTGCTGTCTCTGGTGCATCTTGTGCTGATCCCCTTGTGGTTCAGGATCCTTCCTTAGTCCATGTTCATCGACATTTAGATAAGATCTTGAACTTGCTGCAGAACCCATCTACAACCACTCAACTGCCTTTGGATCCTCCGATGTCCCCGATTTCTTCCGAAGAGGAACCTGTAGAGGATGACGTTCCTACGTCGAACAATGAGGCCCTGTTGTGGTTCTTCCTGGTATGCTACCCAGACTTCTTTTCTCCAGCCGCTCCTGCTTCTCCAGGTTTGGCATTTATGATGTGACAACCGTTAGGAGTGTCTAAATTGCCACGTATGGTTCTGTCCTCCTCATCCAGGAAAGCTTTCACACGTATCAACGTATGGTTGTCAGAGAAGAGAGATGTTGGTAAAGCTGTGTTCTGTGTGCCTCCTTCTCGTCTGATACGTCAGAAGTATTTGTCCTATTCTACTGGGGAAGTTCCATCCTTGGGAGTTTCTGCCTCCTCTCAAGGGGACTTCTCCAGTCTCATTGATGCTACTCGTCGGTCACCTTTCTCGTCTGCCAGGATTTTGTTTACCTTATCAGAACTGGACCATTTACTGAAAGATATTTTTAAGGTTATCGAGGTTCTGAGTTTCCTCAATTGGACCACTGGTGCGTTAGCGAAGAAGATCGAAGACTGTGCATCACTTCAAGAGAATTTTGCTTCGGACTGGCTGGGGGTTTTGGCCTCCACAGATCATGCAGTGAGGGACGGTGCCCATGAACTGGCCACCATTTTCAGTACTGGTGTACTGAAGAAATGAGACTTCGGTGCTCGTTCACCTCTAAGGGAGTCACTCCTTCTCAACGTTCCTCCCTCCTGTTTGCTCCCTTGGACAGCAACGGGTTATTTTCCCAAGAGACTTTAGAACGGGTGGCAGGAGAATTGCAGAAGAAATCCACCCAAGATTTACTCGCTCAGTCCACCAAGAGTACTAGGGTCTCGACATGCCCTTCTTCCACTGCGGTTCTCCCGACCAGGAACACTTCTTCTTTCCCTCAGCAACGCTTTCGAGGGAGTAGAGACCTCATCCAGTCCCGTCCGAGAACTAATTTGCATCCAGTGCGACTCAACAAACAACCCTCCAATAAAACCACCTCTCACAAGTGAGCTACCTTCCTCCGTGCTCCATTGGGAGCAAGACTACTTTTTTGGAACAGATGAGAATCAAGGAAAGTAGATCCTTGGGTGCTTCAAGTCTTGAAAGAGGGCTACTCAATCTCCTTCAGGGAGAAACCTCCTTTAGTAACCTCTCCCATCAAATTGACAGACTACTCTGTAGGCTCAGAGAGGTTTTTAGCCCTGTCTTGAGAAGTTTCAGCTCTGCTCAAGAAACAGGGAGTGGAGGAAGTCGAAGACATGAGCACAGAGGGATTTTACAACCATCTCTTTGTAGTTCCCAGGTCATCAGGGGAGATGGAGACCTGTCCTGGATGTCAGTGCTCTGAACCTCTTTGTCCAAACTACAAATCAATCAGTCCATATCAGCCATCAATCAGGGGGATTGGATGGTGACAATAGATATGGAGGATGCTTATTTCCACATTCCAATTCACCAGGATTCCAGGAAGTATCAGAGATTCATGTCCCAGGACAGGGTCTTCCAGTTTCGGGCCCTGTGCTTCAGCCTCTCCACGGCACCTCAAGTTTTCACCTGGATTCTTGCTCCTTTAGCAAAGTGGCTACACCTTATGGGAATCAAGGTGTCCTTATACCTAGATGATTGACTCACACTCCCCATCAGAAGCACAATGCACGGAGGACCTTCAGAAGACCCTTCAACTTGCGCAAGACCTAGGATTGCTGATAAACTTCAAGGAATCACAATTAATCCCCACACAGTCGATTCTTTATTTGGGGATAGTGATAGATTCTCTGAATTTTCACGCTTTTCCATCCCAAGAAAGGATTCCCAAATGTAGTTCGAAAGTTCGAGAATTCATGTCTCTTTCGTACTGTTCGGCCAGTGCTTGGATGAGTCTTGTGGGAACTCTGTCGTCAGTCGAGAAGTTTGTACCTCTGGGCAGACTACACATCAGGCCCCTTCAGTTCTATCTCAAAGCCAACTAGCGGAGAAAGATATATCCAGATTCGTTCATCTTCAAAATCACTCCTGAAATCATGGAGGACCTTCGGTGGTGGCTAGCGGAGGACAGATTCGAGACAGGGATGTCACTGTCTCCAGCAAACACCAACCTAATGTTGTACTCCAACGCGTCGGATCTGGGTTGGGGAGCCCTTCTCAACGGCTTGGAAGTATCAGGTTTATGATCCCCAACCAAAAGAGATTTGCATATAAATGTGAAAGAATTGAGGGCGGTACACCTGGCCCTTCAGTTTTTTGCGACAGAGACCTTTGGGAAAACAGTTGCGTTACATTCAGACTGCATGACCACACTGGCTTACATAAAGAAACAAGGGGAACCCACTCTTTTTCGCTATGTGAAGCAGCCAAAGATTTTCTTCTATGGGCACAGAACAACAGAACCATTGTTCTGACCCGCTTCGTCCAGGGCAAAATAAATGTTCTCGCAGACAAACTAAGTCGCGGCAAACAGATGCTACCGATGGAGTGGACACTCAATCCACAGGTGTGCACCGACCTGTGGAAATGGTGGTGAAAGCCGACGGTAGACCTGTTTGCAACGTCAAGAAACCTACATCTCCCTCTGTACTGCTCCCCGACTCCAGATCCACAAGCGTGGGCGACGGACGCCATGTTGCAAGATTGGTTGGGTCTCGACGTCTCCACCTTTCCTCCTTTCAACATGGTACTTCTGTTGAGGAAGTTCAACACCCACAGCAATGTTTCAATGACCCTATTGGCTCCCGGACCTTCTGAGCCTACTAGGGGTAGACTATCCAAGGCTTTTGCCTCAGAAGAAAAATCTTCTCACACAGCCCATTTTCTTTGTTTTCACCAAGGCTTACCCACTCTCACTCTGACAGGCTTCAGACTGTCAGGGAACTTGTCAGAGCAAAAGGGTTTTCAAGGAAGGCTGCAGAAGCTATTGCAGGATGTAGGCGACGATCTTCAGCTGCAGTCTACCAGTCGAAGTGGACAGTCTTTTGGAGCTGGTGTCGAGACAGAAATATATCCTCTACTCAAACGACTGTAGCTCAGATCGCAGATTTTTTGCTGTTCCTCAGATCCTCAAAAGGTCTAGCCACGTCAACCATCAAGGGATACAGATCTATGTTGAATTCTGTCTTCAAGCACAGAGGAATAGACCTTGCATTAAACCAGGACTTAAGTGATTCAATAAAGTCCCTGAATACTACTAAGCAAGATAGAAGCCCAGCTGTTGCATGGAATTTGGATATCGTCCTCAAATGGCTTTTGGGCCCTCCCTTTGAACCTCTAGAATCCTCTTCTCTTAAAGATCTGATAAGAAAGACGCTTTTTCTTATGGCCTTAGCGACAGCAAAGAGGGTTAGCGAGCTATATGCCTGTGATAAGAGAGTAGGCTTCTCGCAAGGTGACGCTATCTGCTCCTTGACCTTAGGTTTTATGGTGAAGAACGAAGACCCCTCTAGTCCCTGGCCTCCTTTAAAGTCAAGAGCCTGGCTAACATTCTAGGTCAAGCAGATCAAGAAAGACTCCTTTGTCCAGTTCGTTCTCTTCGCGAGTATTTGCGAAGAACCAAAGAAGTTAGAGGCCCTTCTCCGAATCTCTGGTGTTCCGTTAAAAACCCCAGTTGGCCGTTATCCAAAACTGCCTTAACATTCTTTTTAAGAACTGTGATTTTTGAATCGCACTCCAAGATCCAGGAGGATGTTTTTCCTGTATACAAGGTCAAGGTACATGTAATTAGAGCAGTAGCGACGTCCTTGACCTTCAAGCGCAATCTATCGCTGTCTTCTCTCCTGCATCCACCTATTGGAGGTGCAAATCAGTTTTTGCAACGTTCTACCTGCATGATGTGGAAACAACTTACGAAAATTTCAGTACTCTAGGGCCGTTTTTCACAGCTGGCATGGTGTTGGGTGAAGAGGGATAGGAGGAATTTCTTATTTTTCCTCTATCCACTCTCCTTGAATGAGGATTGGTGTTTTCTTGGGAAGTCTGATTGGTACTGTCATGAGTACCATCGGTTGGTTTGATTTTTAACAAGTTTTGTGGTGTGGGTTTTAAAATTCTGGTCATATTTGCACTGTGCCCAGGGCAAGAGCACACACATTTCGATGTGTCTTATTTGGATTGTTAGCTTTGGCGACCTGCGATAACTCCTATGTTGCAAAGCACCCACTGAAGTAGAGGCGACTCTTGGCTCTACTGCCACACCACTACAGGTCGAGAGGAGCTCCGACCAGAGGCAGTACCCACCTGCCGTAGTTCCCTCACCAGGTAAGGTTACAACAAACATTTCACGATGCTAACTAAATTTCCTATTTCAAATTTATCTCCATCCCTGAGTGTTTTTGAGTAGTCTTGTCCTTGTATCCCACCTTCTGTCAATGTGGAATTCAGCTATGTACAGGTAGTCCCCGATTTACGACGGGGGTTCTGTTCTTACGTCGCGTCGTAAACTGAAAATCGTTGTAAACCAAAAAATCATCAAAAATCATCAAAAATCCAAAGAAAACCTTACTTTTCATACTTTTGGTGCATTGAAAATGCTGTAAACTGCATTTTTCTTGAGTTTTTCATAAAAAAACTCCAAATTTTGAATATTCTGCTGTTTTGGAGCCATATTTCTTCTCTTAGATCGGCATTGTAACCCCGGAACATGCATCATAAACCGGGGAATAATTTCTGATGAATATATTTGAAAAGCGTTGTAACCTCGGAAGGTCGTAAGCCGGACCTGTCATAAACCGGGGACTGCCTGTAATTATTTGGTAAGTTACGTACTGTATATAAAAATTATATTTTTATAATAAAATAAAGTTTTATGTATACTTACCAAATAATTACATGATCAGAGCCCTCCCTCCTCCCCTCTCATGGACATAGAGCATAAACGAACTGAGCTCTTTAGCTGTGTTGTACCTATCCTTCCCTGAAAATGGGTGGGGCAGTATAACTACAACTTAAACAAACGAGCGCTACCGCGAATTTTAAATTTTGAGTTGCCACGTAAAGTAGAAACAATAGCAATGTAATTATTTGGTAAGTATGTATAAAACTTTACTTTATTATAAAAATATTATTTTATTGAAAACCCTATTTTCTGAGTGGTAGACAAACAAAGGCTTCATTTGTAGGTCCTTGCTTGCATTCCCACACAGCAAGAGTCAGCCTGTCCTTTGGCTTGTGCCCTGGAAATGACTTCTGTAGGATGATGTAGGTTCTGCTTGGTATTTTCTTCCAAAACAGGCCAGCCTCATCACAACTAAGAACTTGCGGAACAAAACCTCCAGCCTCTACATAGTCCTTGAACTCTGTATTTCTTAGCAGCCATAACATCAGAACTGGCAGCCTCCTCATGCATCACCACATTGTGTATGCCACCTCTCCCCTTGAATTTCTTACAACACCCATGAATGGCTTTGAACTCTCGAGCAGTACCTTTATCAGCACTCATTCCACCAGCATGCACTTGTTTTGCTTTATAAATGATGGCCTCTGAAACACTGTCACTAGCTAACTATTTTTAATTTTTCCAAATCAATAACAATTTCTCCATCTCTTCAATAATTATTTGTAATAGCTTTCACTTCCTGTGCAACATCAGCTGCTTTGATGGCCACTTTACGCTTCACCATGGAAGAAATTGTTTGTTTCAGCATCCAAACTCCGTTGACAGATCAACCCCACAGATACCACTTTCAAATCAGATCTTGCTCCTATTTGCTTACAAATCTCAATTTTTTCCTTCCTTTGTCTTGTTAGCATCTCCAGCATGTTTAAAGGCCATGATGACTTATAAATTTGTGCTAGAATTGCTAGATGGCTCACAAAGAAACATGAGACAATTTGGCTGAGATGAGCATAGAGCAAGAGGTACACAGACTTTATGCTTTACCACATACACACATACGCATGACACGCTTACTCCCATAAATGTTCTAGCCAACCATCTTTGTGCATTCGCAAGCCGAGCAGATGTTTACTAATGGGGCTGATTATTCCTCTGAAAATAATATCCTTAAACCTAATTGTCCAGCAATGGAGATGTCCTGTAACTGATGTTCTGTATTTTTCCAAGTGCTGTTGTTATTCTGTTTCCCCATTCCCCTCTGTTTAACTCTTATAGGAAACTGGGATTGGTAATACAATGGTACTATTGTCTTTCCAAATATATGAACCATATATATTTTGCAGCTGTTTATCTCATGCTGTAAGCATTTCAAACCATTAGTGTTGCTGCAAACCAACTTGTTTTTGTGTTTTTCCAGCCTTCTGTATGTAACAGCTATGAGGAGACCCCATGGGAAAACTGTGGTTTTTAGGGGGTCCTGGGTCACTGAATAACAAAGTTAAGTGAAAAGTCTGGACAGAAATGGTGTAAAATGCAGACTCGTAAGACAAATACCCCTGTAGTCAGAAAAATACATAGTTCATGACTATAAACATTTTCAGTTGCAAAATATATATGACAATACTAGTTACAAGGATACATCTTAATTTTACATTTCCGGTTCTCCTCGACCAGAATGGCTTCTCTCTCCTTGGACCCCATATTCTAAGCTTGCCTAGAGTACCATAAATCATAGGAATGAAATACAGAAATTCATATCAACATACAAGAGGTCTTAACTGACTAGTGGGCTACCCCAAGTCTACCCCTCAGCACTGCACACAGCATAGTCCTTAATTAAAAGTTGGGAGCTACACAGTTGGAAGGCACACTTTTCCTTATATCATAATCAAGGTAATTGACGTCTTTAGTTAGCAAAATTGTTTTGTGAAGGAGAGCATGTATGTGTTAGGGAATATTACCTGATGAATAAAGAATATTTAACACAGATTTTGCAGTTCTTGCAAAGCGGGCAACCATTGTATGTACAGTATAGTGTTTGTGTTTTTTGTTCAGCATAGATTAAATAAGAAAAGTGAACAATAAAAGTTATGAAGGATGTGAGCTGGTGCTTGGGCACATGATGTCCATGGTGTTAGTGTATCCAGTTTTGTTGCTCTTCAGGGGTAAGTCCTGTGAGGAGTGTGCTGGCTGATCTCCACAGTGGAGAGGTTCAACAATAGCAGAGGAAGGCCAAAGGATGTGTGCTGGTTTTTTTGATACCAAAAAATTTTTTTTAGCTCTCTCCTTCAAGACTGCCCTCTCTACCCCCCACCCCCCCAACATTCTCATCCTCCTTTGGCTCACCAAGGGTGGTACATGCTTGATGTTAGGTGACCAGCACATGCTCTCCAGCAGTTCCAAGCCAGGTTTGGGTGCTGAGCTAGAGGAAACAATAGTGATTGTTCTTGGTTTGCCACCACCTGCCCCTGCTTCATTGTTTGCTATGCTGGAGTATCAGTAGATATTTCTGTCTCTCAGTATTCTGTTTGATCTGTCTTTCATTGATGTTCCATCAAAGAAACTCACTGCTGAACTCAGTGCCATTGAAACTTCTGTTGCTTTTGTCTTGGCTGTGGAGATACCTCTGTGGTATCAAGCACAGCCTTCTCTATGCTGATGCAGCTACCTTCCTCAGCATGTCTTGTATTGTAGTCAAGAAGAGTAAGACTGTAGACAAAGGTGATGAACACAAGTGCATATCATCTTCCTCACTGAGCTCTTCTTCCTTATCTTCTGCTCCTTCATTCTTCCATAAGAAGAGGTCTTAGAAGGCCTCTCAAGAGTTCCTTTTGGACTTTGAGTAAGTGCCTTCCTTCTTCATGGGTTTGCAGATGCATGGATGGGCTGTTTGATATGCCATCAAACTATCAACCAAGTATGTTCCAGGCAGGAGGAATTTTTGGGCAGACCAGCTCAGTCGCCAATGGCAAATCACAGGGCAGAGAGGTCTCTACATCTTTGTGTAGTAGAGAGGCTGTCTGAGCTATGGGGAACATAAGTGTTATTCCTACAGGAATACAAACCACTGGTTTCTGCATAGGAATTACCTTCAGCCGAAGCTGGAGCAGGCCATTATACACAACAAGGTTTTTTGGTAGTTGAACTACCAGTGGGAGGGGTACCCTCACCACTTCCATTCACTGAGTTGCACAACCACTTGCCTTATAGCCTTCGTCCAGAGCAGATGCATTTCTTTGCCTTCCTCTCCCTGAATGTTTGCCGGCTGTTCTCTCTGCACTTCATCCTGATTTTTCCCTGCTTGATTGTGTTGTGCATATATTGTGATATCTGTGCTTATATTCTTGGTTCTTTATCATGCAAACCCAAGAATCTTCCAAGCCTAAACCCCACCTTTGCCTGGGTGTTGGGAAGTGGCGATGTAACTTCTTCCTTTCATCCTTTGATGTAGACCTGCACACCATTTGCATGAAATGTCGCAAACGCATGTGATCTATGACTGATCCTTGTTCTGAGTGTCATGTTTGGTCCCCGGAGCAGTGGATATGGTTCACTGGAAAGAGGAAATCCAGGAAGGCTGCCTGCCTGTCCTCAGAGGGTTATTCTCCTCCAAGGACGCCGGGTAGCTCCTTGTCTCTTCCCATATGACTCCCCTTAGCTGCTACCTCTTCTAGGGGAGAGGTCACTCCCCCACATTCCCCTGTTACTTGGCAATAGGTGGTTCGCGTGGGAGGGCGGAGGCCAATCACGATCTCTCGAGGACTTCCTCCATTTGTTGGGTGGAGGGGGAGCATTCCCCCTTTGAGCAATGGGAGGCAGCTCCTGCTAACCCATGTTTTACAGGTCTGGGGGAGATCGGGAAGACTTGTCAAGATCTTAGGAACCTCTGGCCATCCCTAGGTCTTCCCGGGGGAGCCATCAGTGCGGGGCTTGATTGCGCACCTTAGTGCCTGCAGTCTGCCTCTTGTCTCTATTGCATCAGTAACTGGAACCATGGTTTTAGTTACAGGATCCAAAGTCACCACGACTACTGTCACGGTGCCTTCAGTTAGCCATCCTGTTCTATCAGTGTCGACGACCTTCCGAAGTCTCCCGACGCCAAGGATCTTCTCCTAGACGAATTGTTGAAGAGGTACAAACATGACTGCAAGAGGACATCAAAGAAGAGACCCCATTCGCCTTCGTCATCATCGTCAGTATCGTCTTCTCCACCTGCCTTTGCCTCCTCCCCTTCTCCTTCTAAGAGTCCCATTATGCAGACAGACCTGAGGAAGGAAAAGGCAACTGCTCTCAACCGTAAGAAGGCCCGCTGGTTCTCTCATGACATGTCTTCTTCTATGGAAGAAGCACAAGGATCTCCCTATGGCTCTCCCTTGTCCCCAGACAGGGAACCTGCGTCTCGGGTATCCCCGGACACCCGAGGCGCGGAAGAAGCGTCCGGGTCAGCCACGGCGCGGCTTCCATGAGCCAAGTCCTTGTACGTGGATCACCCACATACACCAACACTCAAGGCACCGATACCAGACAACAGACGTCTCTCATGTCTGGCAAAGAACCTTCTTCTGTGCAGGACTCTAAGGTTTTGACCTGGAGGCTCATCCCCCCATCACAGACCCCCATGTAGCACAGTCGTCCGCGGCGCATTCCTGTACCCCGGACGATCCACGTACACAGGTGGTCTCCCCAACCTGTGCCACTGAAGGTTCTTCTGCCCGGGTTCCAACAGACCCGTGCAGCTACAGTAAGCTTCCACAGTCCCCGAACTGGGACGCAGCCTATAGAGAGAGTGTGGATGTGCAGCGTGCAGGCTTAGCAACTCATG
Source organism: Macrobrachium rosenbergii (assembly GCF_040412425.1). NCBI lineage: Eukaryota > Metazoa > Arthropoda > Malacostraca > Decapoda > Palaemonidae > Macrobrachium > Macrobrachium rosenbergii. The sequence goes on along the minus strand of NC_089752.1, from coordinate 13,414,093 downwards.
CAAGACAGAGGCTTTTTTCATATTACTGTACAGTACTGTGCAGCTGTCTCATTGCCTCCTGGGAAGTGGGCCATCTGAAGGGTGCGGACATTTTATCCACAGTAGAATTGTTGATTGCTTATGAGGAGCTTCGACCTCATGCCTCAGGAGTGAGATGTGACTTTCCCATTGAAGTTTAACTCCAGCACTAGCCTATATGAGTCCTGGGGGATAGAGATCTCATGTTTAAAACTTTTATGCTAGTTGAAGTGGCCTTTTGCATAAAGTCTTGCATTTTTAGGGTTGGGGTTTGCTCTCATGCTCATTTATTCCTGAATTTATAGTGAAGACTCAGAACCTGTCAGTACCTGAGGAAAGATTTGATAGGATTTCTATTCCCTCCCTCCAAGGCTTCATTGATGGTGAGCCAGGTGAGATGCTTTTATGCTCAGTGTTATTTGAATAGGATCCAACATCTTAGGCCTAGTGTTGACATCTGTTTATTAGCACTGGTAGGCACAAGAAGGTGGTGTCCAAGAACTTTTTCTTTCTGGCTTTGTGAGACAGTCATATGAGCATATGGATCATCTGATAGGGTTGATAACCATTCTTTCTGGGAGAGCTCATGAAGTCTGGCATTGTCCTGTTGCTAGGATGATGAGGAACTTCTTGGTAATACAAGTAATTAGGGTGAAAGTTTGGCAATGACAGACACCTTTTCCTCATTCTACTCGTCATTCTACCAATGACACCTTCCCTTTAGGAGATGGTGGCTACTCAACATGTGTAGCTATCAAGTTCCTCATGAACAGAAAAGTATCTTGCCAAAGGTACATAGGTAGTCAAAAGACTGGTATTGAAAAGGTGAGTAGCTGTCACTACTCTCACTTCTTTGTGAGTTAGTAGTCAAGCCAAGTACATTTTGCAACAAGGGATAGTTGGCATGTTAGAATATTATCATCTGGAGCCATCTCATTCTGTTGGCCTACTATGGTTTACTGATGCCAACCAACCAGTACTTCCCTGCTTCCCATTCCATATTGGAAGGACAGGTTTCTCTGGAAATTTCCAAGAGTGAGCATTCAGACAAAACTCTTTGGCTCATGGCTTTATCAGCCTCTACATCCCCCTACAAGGTTGTTTAGGAGATTTCAGGAGTAATAAGTCCCCTGCTTATTTCTCATGATTGGGAAAATAATATCTCCAAATGGAGATGGAACACTGCCAGACATTTCTGAGAAACAACCCTTCCACTGTAGGAATGAGTCTCCTGCATAAAACTTTTCTTCTTCTTCTTCTTCTTCTTCTTCTTCTTCTTCTTCTTCTTCTTCTTCTTCTTCTTTTCTTCTTCTTCTTCTTCTTCTTCTTCTTTTTTTCAGCTTGATCCTTAGTTGGGGTCACTGTGTTTAATGAACCTCTACCAGCAGTTTCTGTCTTGAATATCTAACTGTGTAGTACTGTAATTGGTTTTGGCAGATTTTGTACAGGCAGATGCCCTTTCTGACACCACCCCTTCCTATTTTTCTAGGCTTGGGACTGGCATTGTGTTTGGCTGGCTTTTCCTTGCATCGGCAAAGTTTTTGTAAGCTGGTATTAACTTATGGCATTTTACTCCTCACTGGGGAACATTTCTCACAATGGCATTAGCTCATGGGTTTTGAAGAGACTGCCTTTGTTGTAATTATATGCTGGCATTACATTGTGTCGGAGGTTGCCTTTCTTTTATTCAAAAGCATTTACCTGTGAGTTTTTACACCACCCGAGAGGTTACCCTTTTTTCTTCTGTAACATATAAGGGCATTTACTCACAGGTTTTTAAGCTGCACCAGGTTGCTTTTTTTTGTACAATGGCATAAACTTAGGGGTTACTCTTGGTGTAGAATCTCTTGTTTATAAGGTAGCGGTTTGTGTACTCCTAGGAAAAGTTACGAAATTTTGAAGATGATTTGTATTTTTCCCAGATGTGCTAACCAGTCTTATATCATACTGTACTCTCATCTCAATTATCCCCACTCAGTCCTTATGCTGAAGGAAAAGTCCCAAATTACTGACAGATGAGTGATTATTGCCCACACTTACCTAATAAGCTTCAACAACTATTTCCAACAGTCACTGGGAAAAATGTTTGAAGTTCTTTTCATCATTCCAATTAAAGTATTAACCATTTTAATTTGTCTTTTCTTTTCTTGTCTGGAATATTGCTTTCATACAGTAATCTCTTGATTATCTGGTTAATAGAGTCAAGGCCCTGTTGGATAAGGTCAAATAAAACTCTACAGGAGTAAATAGCAACTCCGTACCCTTGCTCCCCCATACCTTGTCAATGCTGCATAAGTGTAAACACTCAGTATGTTTCTAAACAACAACCGCCACAGCTTAAATTGAAAACGACGCAAAAGGCAATTAGGTAGCTTATTTTTCCATTTGTTACAAAATACCATATACAGTATAAACATACTTAGAAAAAAGCAAACCCTTTTTTTCTCTTATGCAACACGTAACATGGTAGGTTACACTACTGTATCAAAATGAATATCGTCTTCTTCATTTTTCCCAAACCCATTACAGCAGTCTTTAAAATACCTTGTACATCATACACATAAAAAAATATTGTATACCTACAAATGTAAAAATATTTTTTCTCTGTCACTTACCTGTGTGTGCTGCCCTTGTTTATGATGGCCAGATTTTTAAAAACTTATGAAGAGGTTTACTAGTCTTCCTCCACCTCTTCCCCCTTTGTACGAAGAAGGAGAACATTCCTTGTTACCAAGTCCATTGATACTTTCCAGATGTAGCCAATTAGAGAAAGATATGTTCATGACATTATGTCTAGTAGCCATTAAAAAGCAAAAAATTACAATGACATACAGTAAGCCCCCCATATTCGCGTTCTCACGATTCGCGGACTCACATATTCGCTGATTTCTCTGTGGAACGTATCTACCCATTATTTGCAGAAAATTCGCCCATTCGTGGTATTTTTCACTGAGAAATATTCACTAATTTGTATTTTCATATCATTTTCATGACTAAATGCACTTTTGTGATAAAACCATTAAAATACTCAGGTATAAGCATTTTTAGAGGGTTTTTCTTGTGTTTAAACTATCAAAATAGGCAGTTCTAAGTGTTTTTAGAGGGGTTTTAAGTATTTGCGGATTTTAGCTATTCGCAGGGGGTGGTACAGTACGCGTCCCCTGCGAATTTGGGGGGTTTACTGTATATGTTTCTACCAATAACGGGAAAGCTTACAGAAAACATGAGTGCTTGCCCACCTCTCTCTCTCCCTCTTTTGCTTTGTAATTTTTATTGGTTTTTCATAATTTTTTTGGTTTGTCGTTTTATGCAGTGAAAATACTGTATAACAGAACACCAAGAAATAAAAAATGAGAATTGCTAGGGGAGAGAGGGAAGGTAGATACTGTATGTATGCTGTTAATTGTGTGTATGTGTGTGTGTGTGCATTACAGGCTATAGTATGTACATATAAAGGTGTGTTTCTTAGTGCAGTATTGGTTGGTCTCTCTCTCTCTCTCTCTCTCTCTCTCTCTCTCTCTCTCTCTCTCTCTCTCTCTCTCTCTCTCTCTCTCTCTCTCTCTCTCATTTGCATTGTGCATGATTTATTTCATTGTAAGTTGAAGTACAGTACTGTAATATCCTATAATATGTTGTAAAAGTATAAACATAAAACCAAAATAGTTCTAACAACATCAAACACCTACCTATCTCTCTCCACCCACCCCACACTACATTCTCACTCCCTTCCTAGCCTGAGAAACTATTACCTGGCCACCTACCTTCCAGAAGAACCCCTTCTCTGTGCTTATTATTATAAACAGCCTTACTGCTGCTCCTCTCCCATCACGCTGAGCGATGGGAGCCAAACAACTTGTAAATGAGAATGTCTCATTAGCAAAGAGAGCAAAAATGTAAATGTACATAAGCCCTGTACTAGTGTATGCAAAAGAAACATGGACAGAAAATTAAGGAGGTTAGGAAAATATGGGTCTATAGAATGTTAAGATCCTTGCTCAGAAAGAAGTGGTATCCAGCAGCTAGAAAATAGTGACAGATCTCAAAGACTCAAAACCGAAATTGTTTGGACAAGTGATGAAGAGGGATGATGAACAGCTAGTAAAGAAAGTGATAAATACGGAAGCAGCAGAATGAAGGTAAAAGGGCAGATGAAGACCTGGACCAGATGGGGGTTCAGGGAGAAAATGTATAGGACATTGGAGAGAACTCATGTCATGTCTAACCCTGTGAAGGGAAATGCTGTCATTAAAATGTATGATAAAAACTGATGGAGCCTACTTTTTCTGTCTGCAAGTAGGAATTTATTGCTCTGTTCTTCCAGCTTTATAGGTACTACAGTAGAATTAGCACAAGTTATAAGTAGTTTATATTTATGGAACATGAATATTGTTGACAGTTTTGGATGTTTGGTCTTTTATTCTGAATTCAATGTTGTATTTACTTGCCTTCATTACAGATCATCACATCATTCTCAAATTGCTATTATTCGGGAAGTTTATGACAGTGATTCTTCACATGAAAATTTTGAGCTTGAACTAGAACGAGCCTTAGAAGCAGGGGTACCAACAATAGTAATTGAACCAACAACACTTGGAGATGAGACTGCTAGATGGATAGCTGTTGGAAACTGCTTACACAAAACTGCTGTACTTGCAGGATTTGGCTCATTAGTGTCAGGTGAGTGAGAATTGCAGAATATGGCATATTTCATTTAATGAAAGCTAAGCTACTACTGTTTACTTCGCCTTGTCAAAGTTTCATGGAAAAAAGAATTTTTAATCAGACTTTTTTCGTTGATACAAACCCATCACATTACAACTGCCTTTGGGAGTATCAGCTCCTCTTCTAATTATGCCAAAAAAAGAAGAATGATAATGCAGCTCGCCATCTGGATATCTTGGTTCCCAAGTTCTTGTATTTGCAGAAAATTGTCTTAGCAAGTGATGTCTGATCACTCTGCAAGCTCTGTGGGGCCAGAAGGAGGACAACTTGCTGTATAAAGTGATTCAATTTTGCTTTTAAAAATTACATTTGTGAGCACCAAAAACTCATCACTGCTGGAGTACTATCTGTTTTGACAGGAGGAGACTTAGTGGCATTTGGACAGTGACTTTCAGGGTCTTGAATGCACAAACTACTGTATGAGTTTGTCTGGGAGTCCAGGAGTTATGGGGACTAACAAGGGGTCATAAGATGGTTTAATGCCTTGTTGGTAGAACTATAGACTGAAATTGTGGATCCAAGCACTTGCCTCTCAGCCACAGTTTAGAAATGACTACACTAAGTGATGAGTCACCAAGAATATGAGAAGGGGAAAAAGGAGTCAGTCAGGAGCCGTCTCTCCATTTTGAGAAAGTAATAACCTGGCCCTCAGCTGCAAGAGGAGTAGTTGAGAACAAGTCAGAGGATTCGTGAGTCATGTTTTGAAGGTAAAAACATTAAAAGGTAATTGGGAGCCTATGTGAAGCAAAATTGATGATAAGAGAAATGTCCATATTTCTTGTAAAGGCCATATTTATAACTCTAATTTCATGACATATAACCTTTTTGCTGGATGTTACAAGTTCATTTGTTGTCATAAGCTTTCAAAATGACCCAGTGTAGCCAGAAGGAAATAGTTTTAGACACAACTTATGCCTGCTGGTGAATAATAACATTCACTTCTCCCCCATTCTAAAACTTTGGTCAGAGTTCTAACTGTAACCCACTTATTTGCTACAGATACCTGCCTACTTTATCTCTTAATACATTCACTTTTGTAACTGTAATGACTGCCAGAGCAAAAGTCAAAACATTACAGGAAAGAAAACCATTGCAAGAGAACATCTTTATATGACCATGGGAAAATCTAATAACCAACTATATGCTGATGAAAATATTATAAGACAAAAAGAGAAAACTCTGTACAAATTGAATGCCATATAAACAGTTATATTTGAGGTGAAACTTACCCTCCATCATTAGCTTTATCTGCGGATACTTGGTGCAGGTTTGACGGGTTAAAATCGAAACAGTTGTTAACAAGCGAAATGTTCCCAATAGGTATTCCCCCTTTTAGGGGGTGGGGGTAAGATAACGAGTATTTTGGTTGATCATTCATCTCTTGTCGGTGAAATTGGCCAGGTGTGTAGACAAGTGCTCTAAAATTTGTGCTTGTTTTCTGGGTTAACAATTGGATCGTATGGTTTTGGTCTGTATTTGGAAATATGGATTCTTCTTTTCTATCTTCCGTATCAAAATCTGTTAGATTTTGTAAGGTAAGTTACAAGACCAGATTGAGTAATTGATGTGCGTATTGAGTAATTGACATACATATGCATGAACTTGCATGGATCATCAAGAGATGAATTATGATTCTGACAACCTTTGTGAACCTTGTAAGATTGGTAATTGACGTGCGTATTGAGCAATTAATGTGCTTACACACGAACTAGTATGGATCATTGAGAGGTGATTTACGGTTCTGACAACCTTCGTGATCATAGCAAGGATTGGTCTTTGAGAGTTAAAGAGAATAAATTGCCAAATTAGGAGAGAAAGATAGACTTAGGAGAGAGTAAATGAACAGTCTTGAATCTAGGCTTTATTTAGAATTAACACCTGGTGAAGAAGTTAGGGGTAGGTCTATAATTTCTTCTTTAGTAGATATAGATCCTTTTATATTCATATATCAGCTCAGGTACAGTCGACCCCTGCCCATTCACAGTTCGAGATTCGCAGCTTCATATATTCATGGATTTTTCTGTGGAACTTATCCCTGAATTATTCGTGAAAAATTCGGTAATTCATGGATTTTTTCGTCAGGAAATATTCACTAATTAGTGTATTTTAGTATTATTTTCGTGACTGAATGCATTTTTTTGATAAAAAAGGGATTTTGACAAAGGAAAAATCTATTTCTGAGGAAGGTCCCGTGTCACCCGGTGAAATTCCATTACAGCACGAATTTCTAGGTATAACCTTGCTAGATATACCAGAGAAAAAGAGCTTTCAGGAAAGCTGGGGTTACTACCCCCAGTCGAGCGTCTTCTAGGAAGGCGTCTGTATAAGAAGGGGTGAGTGAATTACCACTACCACGAAACCCACTCGAAAGATCTCTCCATATCAAAATCCCTCGAACAGAGCGGTGAGCCGTTACAGCCCCACACCAAACACCTGCCAGGGCCGGGCGACACCAGCCCACCTACACTCATTCCATGCTAGCACTAACCCAGACTTGGCCTGTGCAAGAGGGGGGAGAGTACTAATAATTTCAGGGAGGGTGCGGGTGACACAGGACCTTCCTCAGAAATAGATTTTTCCTTTGTCAAAATCCCTTTTCTGAGTCCAGTCCCGTGTCAGCCGGTGAAATCGTGATAGAGAATCATGCCAAGGGCTGCAACTACCAGGAAAAAGAAATGGGGGTAATCTGAAGAAAAGGCAAAAAGTTTTGCAAAATAATTTTAATTAAGCAATCTTCAGTGTAGCAAGAACATTAAGACTAAGGCATACTAAATCTAGGCATTAAAAACATAATACTCACCAAACGTGGGGGAGGTCCCGCACGACGGAGAAAAAGCCCAAAAAACCTTAAAATTACTTTAAAGTAAGGTGAAACATGAAAAGCGCACAAAATAACTGCAAATATAACCTTAATACTATACACGTAAACTTAGGCTAAACACGTAGAGACAAAATCAGTGAGCATAATATATACATCCATCTGGGGTACGTGTGGAACCAAATAAAAAACTGTCCAGTACCCCATAGAAACAATCATGGCATGTCAGATTACCTTTCCATCAACAGGTACAAGAAACATCAATATGAGGAGCCAGGCAGTGAGGGTATAATCAACCAGGAGAATAAGCAGAAAAGTAAATGAGGCAGGCGGGCGGGGGGAAAGGAAAGGACAAGGATATGATTAATTAAGGTGGGGAGATGACACTTCCACAGCTATGGTAGAAAATTTCAGGGCTTGGCGTTTTTAAATGAGTGGCGTTTAAACACTAGAGGTGATTTCCAACCCGTAAATTTAGATAACTAAAAGTCCATATTAGAAAGTAATTAATGGAAGTAGCAACTGCTCGAATATCATGAACCTTGGGAACTGAATCTGCTGGTTTGCTGTTTTAATGAAATATAGAATTTGTTGTCTTATAGCATTTAGTGAGAAAGAGTACCACCTTTCTCCCTGATAAAAAAGAGGACCCGACTTACTCTGTGGAGTTCTTAAAGGTAAGATTTAAGTGTATAAACTGGACATAAAGACTGGTCTTGAGGAAGGGCACCACCTTCCAAGGAGACCACCTGTCCTGTGGGTCTTCGTTCTTAGCTAAAAATCTAGGGTCAGGGGAAAGGAGGACCTCTCAGACGGGAGAAGTTCCACATAATTATCACCTCTAGTGAGAGCCGACAGCTCTGAGATTCTAGCACCTGAAGCCAAGCTAATCAAAAATAAAGTCTTCCTTAACAGATCCTGATAAGAGCAATGAAAGTTATCCATCTCTGATGCTAGCCTGAGGACGTCATTGAGAAACCACGTAACAGACTGTAGGCTTGATACTGGTCTCAGGCATGCTCTGGGGATAGATGAAAAGTAGGTCTGTAAAGGTCGATTTTAAAACCGTAAAGAAAATACTTTCTTTAATGCTGACTTGATTGTGGTAATAGTGGCGGGCAAGGCCTTTCTCAAACAATGATCTAAAGAAGGAAACTCTAAATTAGCTGTCATGATTTTGGCTTCAGATGCTTTTAGGAAGGAGGCTAATTTTTGACTGCTGAGTCATACTGTCTAATAGTAAGTCTCTTTTATCTGATTCTAAAAACAGAGTGTTGACAGGGTCAATGTGCTCCTTTTGGGCTGCGAATTTTTATAAAGTCCATAAAACTAGGGCATTCTGATTCTTGAGGAAGCTGACACAGTCTTGGTTTGTACTGTCTGAGTCAGAATGGGCTTGGAATCCGAGACTCCGTGAATCCCAGTTCCTGAAGAAGGAACCAATTGCTCTTGGCCAATAGGGGGGGCTACTAGGGCTAATTGACCTTTGAATGTCCTGAGTTTGTGTAAAACTTTCAGCAGTAAATTTATTGGGAAAAGATAAATCTTCTCCCAACTGTTCCAATCTACTGTCATTGCGTCTATGGCTAACGCCTGAGGGTCAGGTTGGGGCCACATAACAGGGGAGCTTGAAGTTGCTCTCGTTGCGAACAGATCCACTTGGAGGCCGGAACCCGACGGCAAATCCACTTGAAAGATTCCGTCCAGGGACCACTCCGTCTCCAACGGAGTAGTCCTGGCTGAGAATCCGCCACCCACGTTCCGTGCCCCGCGCTAGGTGGGTGGCTGACAGGTGCCAGCCGTGCTTGTTCGCCAGGGGAGAAGATAGCAACCATTACTTGGTTTACTCGGCCTGATTTGAGCCGCCTGTTGATGCAATGAACTACCACTGCGCTGTCCAATACCAACCTGATATGAATCGGTTGGGGGCAGATTTTCTTCAGAGTTAGAAATACCGCCATAGCTTCCAGGGTGTTTATATGGAACTGCTGAAACATTGTGGACCACGTTCCTTGTACTTTTGTTTTGCAGTGAATCCCCCCAGCCGCTTAGAGAAGCGTCTGCTGTGAACTACTAGTGCGGAGGGGGAAATTGAGCGGAACTGTATTGACAGGCCTCTGATCGAAGTCCAAGGTCGCAACCTTGTCTTTAAGATTTGAGGAATAGAGACCTTGTCTCTGAGCTTGACATTGGCTCGACTCCGCCACACTCTGTTTATGTCTTTTAACTTCGCTTTTAATAGCAGGTTTGTCACTGAGGCAAACTGAAGATCAGGACCCTTTCTTGGGACCGGCGGGATGCTGATGGATTTTTGAGAATCTCCTGGTGAGAGATGCTATCTCTTTCCTCTTGGAGGCGGAAGGGACAGCGTGTGAGATGACAGATCCCACTGGAGACCCAACCACTGAAACCGGACTCGGAGTCAGACTGGGACTTCTCTCTGTTCAGTTGAAAACCTAGCGACTCCAGGAAATTGATGACTATGGACGGGCTTTCTGACACTCCGAACTGTTGGTGCCCAAATTATCAATCGTCCAAATATGCTGCTAGGGATATCCCCTTGAGACCGGAGTTGTTGTGTACTACCGTGTCCGCCAGCCATGAATATCCTGGGCGCAATGTTCAGACCGTGAAGGGCATGACCCTGAAGAGTAGGCTTGATTCCAGTCTGAAACCGAGGAACTGAGAGAAGTTCCGCGCAACCGGGCGTGATAATAAGCGTCTGAAAGATCGATAAGTGTGGTGACGGCTCCACGCGAAGTAGAGTCCATGCAACAGCTACCGTAAGCATGCTAAATTTGTCGCATTTTATGTAGAGATTTAGACGCGACAGATCCAGGATCACTCTTTGCTGATCGGGTCTTTTTGGAACAGTGAATAACCTGCCTTGAAACTTAAGGTGCCTTACTTTCTTTATTGCTCGTTTGTTGAGCAATTCTGTCACATAATCCTTTAGGATTGATGTGTGTGGCTGGTAAAACCTGGTTAGAGGAGGAGGGTTTTGATCCAGCTCCATCCTAGTCCTTTGGACACAATGCTGTGCCCAAGGGCTGAAGGTCCATTGGTCCCTGAACCAAAACAGGCGACGCCTACCTGTGTTCTCTCAGTGGGAGAGAGCCGGGTTTGTTCCCCTACCACGTCCAGGTCCCCCTTAGGGTGGTGTTGGGCTTCCCTCTATGGGGGCTTTGCCTCTTCCTCCCCTTGCAACCCTATTAAGGCCGTGAAAATAACCACGGCCCTCATATGTGGGGTTGTGCGCCGGTGAGGCCACATAGGAGGGTGCAGCTGGTTGGACCAGCACATACTGTTGGGGTGAGTTTTAGAAGTAGAAGGCTGCGCTACTGCCGGGACCGGGACGGCTTGAACTACCGCCTGATGGTGGGGCCTCTTATGCCTCCTGAAGCGTTTGCCTCACCTCTCTCGATTGGGGGCCGGCCGATTCTGGGGTCTTACGCATAAAAGCGCAATGCCCCAGCGAGAGCGAAGACTCTGGTTGGCCGTGTGGCCTCGGCCATAACACTCGTGACCTCCTCTCAGGAAGAGGTTAGGTCCCCAGATCGAGCTTTCACGAGCTTGTTAGGCTCGTGGCGGATAGTCGTGATCGGCAAAGATGAACTTCCTACATTCCAGTCTGGCCATGATAAATTCAAATAGGTCAGACTGGAAGCCTGCCAACAAGATTTAGCCAAAACCTGAAAGAAAAGGCTCGTCCGAGCAGGAGGCGGCAGTAGCTTCAGTAAGGCATAATGGAGTTCAACGACCGGGCTAACTTTCTAACCCGAGCATCAAACTCCGCTTTCAAAAGCTTCGGCAGCTTGGGAGCTGCTCGCTTAAGTGGGAAGCGCAGAAGGGGTCAACTTCCCGACCGTGAAAGTGGACGGGCGTCTGACCAGAACTCATTACTTCCTGGGAATACCAGGAAGTAGGTCTGTCTCCCTTAGCTGCGGGTAACGAGTTACCATCGAAGCACGCTGGGCCGTGCCAGAGCGACTTTGTCAACAAGGTGGGTAGGTTGTCTCCCAGGGCGAACATGGCAGATTGCCCTTGAAAGGAGTCAACCAGATTGTCTGCCCTGCCACTCCGTCAAGTCGCGGGAGAGCCGATGAGCTTGGTCCCTAGGACGATGACAGTCTCCTAGGAACCTTGTCTGACGAATCCAAGCTTCCTCCGTAAGTCTCACGAAGCCTGGGTAAGGGGCAGGAGATCGGGGGAAGAACTCCAATTCCTCCAACCGTCTCGTACCAAGACCATCAAGTGTCAGCTTGCCATCATGTTGGATGGCCGGAGAGCGATCGCCAAGGGTTGTCAAGATCCCGAACGGCGGAGGTCCGCAGTGTTGGGGATAACATACTGTGTGGTTCGGCTGGGGTGGGTGACCATTCCCGCCAGTATGTTATCATGACTGGCCAACTTCTCGGAGATTGCTTAAATCTCGAATCCAGGTCCTCTGTAAAACGCTTTATAAAGCTGATTGGCAAAGGCCTCTGCGTCCCAGCAGGTTGGCGAGGAGGGCTTGGTTTTGCAGCCCTCTTACTCGCGCGCCTTTGCTGGGAACCAGACTTGCTCCCGGAGGCTGCAGGTCCTGAAACCTTAGCTCGGCAGAAGGGCAATGCCTTCTTGGAAGTCGAGGACTTGTGGCCCTTCGCCTTCCATGAAGTCTTCAACTTCAACTTGGGATAGCAGACGGAGCTCTATCACCCAAGGGAGAAGACTTCACAAAACCTGCAAAGGAAAGAAATGGATGAAGCAGGAGTCAAATAAAGGGGGCCCGCCCAACAACCTCACTTACCTCACCACTTACCACCTGGTCCTGCTCTATATTCATTGGTTCCAGGTTAAGATTAATGGCGGCAACATCCTCGAGACCTCAGTAGAGTGGATATCCGCTTGAGGTGGCTGGGTCTCATCCTGTTTGCTGGATGATAGGGGTGGCAAGGTCTTCAGGCACTCGGTCGCCACCCGTGCGCGGGGTAGAGCAAGTCCCTCAAGCGTCCGAGGGCGTAGGGCTTCCCGGCGGAGCGTTCCTGCCAAACCCAGCCACCCAGGCCCGGAGGGATTCCAGGCAGACTTGAAGCTTAGTCCGCCTGTGGAAACCAACAATTAGCTAAGGACGAAAAACACATTCCGGGAACCTCATAAACAATATACAATATACAATATGAGGAGCATAAAGCAGGAGTAATGTAAAGACTGTCACTTACCAACTCATCCTGGACAGTTGTGCAGAAGCGAAGCAAACCTCACAACCATCAGGGTGCCGACAACCAGGTCATCCAGGCGGACGCACAACCAGCGTGGGTCCGGCAAACTACGTGAGCCGTGAAGGTTGTTGGAGGGAGGCGGTGCACCCCGGCTCCTCACAGCGAACAGTCTGTAAGTAGAAAAGTACATGAACCCTCCCACCTAAGCAAACTAAAGCTGGCGAGGCCGAAAACTCAACTGCAACCGGAATACTCCGCGGAGAAGAACTCCTATCATAAACTGGGCCAATAAGCTCTAAATTACATAGAGTGGAAGGTGGGATTTCAGACCCCCGAGTACTCGGGGGAATGAAAGAGAGACCAGGAAACCAACCAGCAAGGGCTGCCAGTAAATAACGGGCGGAGACCCTGGTATAGGACCGGACTCACGTATATATAATATATATAATGAATTTAAGGAGAGTACTCCTGTAGATAAACAGACTTATCTAAAAATAATAACAGTAACAAGTGATGGTAAGAACTCAAGAGGACGGAGGGATCCGCTCCTATAAAATGAAAAACCTTCTCTTTACTTCCCGCAATGGAGGGAACAAAGATTTGGTAAAATGCTCATTATGTTCATAACATAGGCTGAAGCAATATATATTACCGTATCAACGTGGCCTTGACAGGGGAGACGAGGAGTGACGGAACACGTTCGTAAACAAACCACCAACCCCAAACAGCGATGCTAGGGGATGATATGGGAGGGAGCGAATCCCTCAACCAACAGGAGAGTCCTGAACTTCCCCGAGAAAACGCCATCTGGCGTCACCCGCACCAGTAGAGCAAGGCTGGAGAGGGGAGGGGAAGGAGGAGAGTAGGCTACCAGGAAGGAACAGGAGAGGGGAAGCTCACCACGCTCAACTGCACCATACCTCCCAGACAATGAATCTTGGAGAGGTAATATGACTGGAAGCAACCAACCCGGAAGCCCGACTCCTACCTAGGGCGAGCCTAATATGGACTAACAACCCAAATAGGCTAGGAAAAAGGAGGGCAAAGGAGGGAGGAAGCAACAGGGAGAGAAATTTTTGTGCCGAGAACCAGCCAGGGATCGAGAATGGCGGGCAAGGGGCGACCAGCCTAGAGGAAACACATCCCAAGAACTCGGTTCCCCCCAAATGGAGGAAGAGAACTAAGGAGCTCACTCTGCCCACCAAAACGATCCCGGGAGGAAAACAGCAACAAAACTCCCTCAACCTGAACTCCCACCCAGGGCAAGGGGATGGAAGCAAACAAGCCTACTCACAAGATAACCATCACTCATAAAAACTAAAATGTGCTCAACAGAGAAGCGTAGCCTACTGGGAAGCGGTTAGATCTGAGCTGCACAGCACCCAGGTAAACCACCCAATAAAATAATAAAAACAATAAAAATAAAAATAAAACTACAAAAGAGCACCATCTTCAAGCAAAAATTAAGTAGCCTTCGTAAGACCAAAAAACAACAGGAACCCAACCTGGGGGTACCCTAGGCAGGGCATCACTCCACAAAGGCCAGTAGGCCAATGAACGTAATTCATAAGGGGGAGCCACGCAAGGGAACCACCAGGAAGGAACCAAGGGGGCAAATATATCTATAACGGCGAGGAGACAACTCCAACTGAAAAGAACAGAAGGAGACGCCTCGCTGATGCGACATGGCTGGCGGGGCGCCGTGGCGACATAATAAGATCTCAATATTTATGAAAATACGAGACCGTAACAGCCAAAAATAGAACAAACCCCACAAGAAGATGGTACTTAACTTTGAAATGGTAAAGCTGCTCGACGCCATCGCAGAAAACAGAAAAATCCAAAATAATGGTGCCGAGGCACACAAAAACAGTGATTTCACGTGCTGAAAATGGAATGGTAGGTGGCTGCTTGGAAGTCGCCGTCTGGCGGGTGTTTGGTGTGGGGCTGTAGCGGCTCACCGCTCTGTTCGGGATTTTGATAAGGAGAGATCTTTCGAGTAGGTTTCCGTGGTAGTGGTAATTCACTCCACCTTCTTATACCGACGGCCTTCCTAGAAGACGCTCGACTGGGGGTAGTAACCCCAGCTTTCCTGAAAGCTCTTTTCTCTGGTATATCTAGCAAAGGTTATACCTGAAATTCGTGCTGTAATGGAATTTCACCGGCTGACACGGGACTGGACTCAGAAAAAGGCTTTACTAATTTTCAAATATTAATATTAATATAAACAGCAAAATATTGATAAAATGTAATTTTTTTTCAATGCATATAAATATTTAGGTACAGTACAATATTTAGCTGTAGGCAGTCCCTGGTTATTGGCGGGGGTTCCGTTCCAATGGCGTGACGATAAGCGAAAATCGGTGATAACGGAAAATTGGCAATTTTCAGCGGTTTTTCAGCGATTTTCAGCACTTATCAGTGCTGATAAGCGCTGAAAATTGCCAATTTTAGGTTATCGACGCCTCTTTTAGGTATGTACTGTATTGGCACCAATATGTGATTATTGGCACTGATAAGCAGAGATCGGTGCATATCTGCACTGAAAATTGCCGATTTTCATCACTAGACAAGCCCCGAAAAACCCACTCGCCGATAACTGAGCCTGTCTATAACCGGGGACTGCCTTATCTGTGAATCCCAGTGTTTCCCCTATGTACTGTAAAAAGAAAATGGGACTGCTTCAATACTGTATGAGAGAAAATGGATGCTCCTGGATATAGGGGTAACTTTAATAGTTTTCACACTTAGATGTAAGCCATATATTTTTAAGGGTAAATGTTGTAAGATGACTTTGAAATGATATTAAAGTGGTTTAAGGTATATTTGGTGTAGGATGATAGTTTAAGTTATACATTTGGTGTTTGAACTATTAAAACAGGCAGTTATAAATATTTTTAGAGGGCATTTTAGTATTTGCAGATGGGTGTGGTATGCATCCCCCACGAATACCAGAGGACGACTGTAGTAGGCTAGATTTAATTGAATTAGATTGAGTCAGTTAAATCTATGTGCAACTATTTGTGTCATTTGCTCTGTATGTGTCCAGTGCATTGGCAGGGACAGCGTCCCCTCATTCTTTTGGCCACTCCGCGAACGCAGCCTCTTCCTGTCCCATGGGCTCCACCTGCCGAGTGGCCTGGTAGTCTTGGGTTAGTTTCCAGACGAGGACTAACATCCCAGAATGTTTTAGGACTGTGCCCCCTGTCTCGTGCCTTTGCTTTCAGTCCTTCATGGACAAGAGTTAGATAACGGTCACGTAGGACAGTTATTACAGTAAACCCCTTATATTCACGTTCTCATGATTCGCGGACTCAGTGATTCGTGGAATTTTCTGTGGAACCTAGCTATAAATTATTCACGGGAAACTCGCCCATTCGTGGATTTTTCCGTAGAGCAATAGTCTGTACTTTCATATTATTTTCTTGACTAAATACTGCACTGTATCTACATATACATTTTATGATAAAATAATGATTTACAATACTAATTTTCAATATTAATATTAAGTTTAATAAGATTAAATAATAACAAATAAAAATAATAATTCTCTCTCTCTCTCTCTCTCTCTCTCTCTCTCTCTCTCTCTCTCTCTCTCTCTCTCTCTCTCAGGAAAAGATAGAATTTTTATGGTATACTTATTTGTTTTGTACGATACCGTAAATAGATTATTTACCTAATAATAAGTAATTTTCAAATAGTAATAATAATAATAATAGTGTACTGTAATTACATTTATGCATTTCTATAGTAACTTATGAAAAATTTTAAACAAACATATTTCAACCCTGATCTTTTCCTGAGTCTTGGAGCTCAGTGGGGAAGGTGAACCTGTCAAATATGTCAAATTACTACATTTCTGACCAAAGGTAGGTAGATGTTGCCACAATGTGATCAGATCAATTTCTCTCTCTCTCTCTCTCTCTCTCTCTCTCTCTCTCTCTCTCTCTCTCTCTCTCTCTCTCTAGCCAAATGTGAGAAATAATAGATAGATCAATAAATAGATACTTAGTTCAGCCCTTTTCTCTCTCTCTCTCTCTCTCTCTCTCTCTCTCTCTCTCTCTCTCTCTCTCAGGAAAAGATTTTGAGTCTCTTTAACCAATTGGTATTAACACATATGCACACTGTTTGTGTGTGTGTGTGTGTGTGTGTGTTCATAATGTTTTAAAAATGTGTAGTTAATACATCTTTGAAAGACAAAAAACAAACATATAAATTTTGTAAATAGAAATGGATTAACCTTCCTCAAGAGATTAAAGAGATAAACTCACTCTCTCTCTCTCTCTCTCTCTCTCTCTCTCTCTCTCTCTCTCCTCTCTCTCTCTCTCTCTCTCTCTCTCTCTCTCTTTGCTGGAGTGGTATATGTGTATATTTTTAAAGGATATTGTACTAATGTTTAAGATGGCTTTGAAATGATGTCAATAATATAATTTCAAAGATTAATACAGTAATAGGATAATAATTTAAGGTATATTTGATGGAGGATGATACTTTAAGTACAGTATGCATTTGGTATTTTAACTTTCAAGATAGGCAGTTATAAGCATTTTTAGAGGGGTGGCGTTCTAAGTATTCGGGGATTTTAACTATTCGCTGGGGGTTTTGGAACGCATCCCCCCATGAATACAGGGGGTTTGCTGTATAGGTCTAGATCTTGTGTTTGTCCCTGTTGTCCCACAGTTACTCTAGTGATTCGTCCGATTCAGATAACTTATTGCGATCCGTTGTGAGTGCTGCTGACATGCAAGGTGCCATACCTGCCAGCATGCGAGGCGCCGTACCTGTCAGGGTGCAAGGTGCGCCTGCCAGGGTCCAAGGGGCCACGCCTGCCAACGTGCAAGGCGCCACACCTGCTAGCGCAAGGCTTCGCTCCTGCTAGCACCCATTACATCGCACCTACATCCGTCGTTAGCAGTCCTGAGTTTGTAGTTAGCTATCAGAGTCAGTGTTCGCACAAGTTCTCCCCTTTTATCACCAATGGTCCAAGTTTGTTTTGACTAGGCCACTGTTAAGTCAGCTCCCATTCTTTTGTGGTTTTCAAGCATAGGCTAAGTGTGCCAGATGTTAGTTTTCGCCATTAGACAGTGAGTTTCCGCAAAAAGTGAGAGTCCATATGAGTGTCTGGGAGTCTGAACAAGTCTAAATAGGATAGCCTGCATTTGAACATCAAGGGTAATCCATGACTAATTCCATATTTTTTCTAACAAACTAAACTGTGCTCTACATTTATCTTAAGAGATTAACTGAAAGCTGCATTACTTTTAAGAAGGTAGTATAGCAAAGAAAACTGATAAATTCAGAGGTTACTGTACCAAGGGTCCTATACCACTGTGAAGGTCAACTGCCATAATTTTGTGGTGGGGACTTTTGATTGCCACAAAGTAATGCACCTGTGTCACATAAATGTTCTCAAGCCCTACGTAGTACAAATGAAGGCTAGTGCTGAAAGCACTGGCCCCATACCACACATAGCAAGGGGATAAGTCAAGAACGTAGGATAATAAGAAGAAAAGGTAATAGATGACGAGGAAAAATAGTCGTGACCAAACAAAATTTAAACCCCTTACTGCCATGCCTACAACAGCCCTTAAAGGGAAGGTTAGTGTATACAGAAACCTACTAGTATTTCTGGTTATGTACTTTTTTGCCTGATCACAGTAATAATGCAATCAGTTACATCTTTGTTTATAATATCAGTTGTACCGGGGGCCCCCTGCCTATTCGCGGTTCCAGATTCGCGACTTCACCTGTTCGTGGATTTTTCTGTGGAACGCATATACACATTATTTGCGGAAAATTCACCAATTTGTGGCATTTTTTGTAGAGAAATATTCACTAATTACTGTATTTTCATATAATTTTCATGACTACAGGCAGTCCCCAGTTATCAGTGGGGTTCCGTTCCCGACAGTGTGACGACAACCGAAAATCGCCGCTAACTGAAAATCGGCGATAATAGCACTGGTCCCTGGTTAGTGGAGCCGATAACCGGTTAGCGATTCCGATAACCGGTGATCAGCGCCACCAATAAGAGGCGATCAGCACCGATAACCGGTTATCAGCGCCGATAATTGGTTACCAGCAACGAAAATCTGGTTATCGTTGTCGCTAGACAAGTGCCGTAAAACCGGATCGCCGGTAACCGAGGCTGCCAATAACCAGGAGACTGCCTGTTTTTTGTGATAAAACTATTAAAGTATTGGTATACTGTAAGCATTTTTAGAGGGTTTTTTGGGTTTGAACTATCAAAATAGGCAGTTATAAGCATTTTTAGAGTGGTGTCAAATATTCGTGGATTTTAGCTATTTTGCCGGGGTTGTGGTACGCATCCCCCACGAATACCAAGGATCGACTGTATGTTGGTCAGGATATATAGCTTGTAGTTTCAAGTATCCTAATAGAGTATTCAGTGATGTTATGAGAATGGCAAAAAAGTTGTTTAATGATGATAATGGTAGAGGACCATGTAACACAGAATATTTACTTGTACTACCATACAGTAATAAATTTCAAGATAATCTTCAATTTCTTGAAAATTCAGTGTTGATTTGGCCTTTCTGAATAAATATACAATGAAAAATCCCTTACAACGGTTAACTTTATGAGATCCCATGTATGCCACATGACAGATTCTGTATTAGTCAGACTGGAAAATTATTGCAGAAGAGAACTGAACAGTATGAAATGTATAAGACATGCACAGGGTAAGAGTTAAATTTTCATTCATGTGAGAGAAAACAGTCATGCAATTAGCTGGATTAAGCAGTTGGTGTATTCTAATAATACAGTGAACCCTCCGTATTTGCGGGGGTTGCACACCACACCCCCTAGCGAATAGCTAAAATCCGCGAATACTTAAAACCCCTCTAAAAACACTTAGAACTGCCCATTTTGACAGTTTAAACACAAGAAAACTCTGTAAAAATGCTTATACCTGAGTATTTTAATAGTTTTATCACAAAAAGTGCATTTATTCATGAAAATTATATGAAAATACAGTAATTAGTGAATATTTCTCAGTGCAAAAATACTGCGAATGGGTGAATTTTCCGCAAATAATGGCTAGATATGTTCCACAGAGAAACCCGCGAATGTGTGAGTCCGCGAATCATGAGAATGTGAATACGGGGGGTTTATTGTATGCTGAAACTGATATAGATGTATGAATTTGTTGGAACTAATGTTAGTCAAGAAAAAGCACTTAATAGTGTACAGTATGAACTTGATCCACTTATTTTCAATGAAATACATAAAATGTGAATAAGGGAGTCAAAGTAGCAGTTTCCTCTCAAGAACACCTCAGTGAAATTACTGTATACTGTATTGTATTTTGGAGGTAACTTGTGCACGCAAGGGCAAAAGGCAGTTGGTAATTTCATAGCAGTCTATAATAAAATTATAATTATGTGTATAGAGTTATTGTCTTTAGCTGGTAGTTATTAGAAAATGCAGTTTTACTCAACAAATTGAGACTGCTTATTGTTTGTGAAAAATCTTTTATTCAGATTTTGGGACAGAATTTTGTTCTTATAATTGCAATAATTTTTGTGTCTATATCACATATTCCATATGGTTGTCAATTTCAGGAGTTATATGGCGAGATACAGCTTATGTTTGTGTTCCTCTTGGCACTCTCTCTCTCTTCTGCACTGGAGTATATACAGCATCTTGGCAGTTTGATCCTTGTTGTAAATATCAGGTAAATGCATGAATAATCTTGATATTTTAAACATTATTGTTTTCTCAATGTTTTTGTCATATGGTAGCTTGAATATGAAACGCTCAGAGAATAAAATTTCATATCCTGTAAGTAGCTAGTAATCAGGATTCCTGTCCCATTATTCGTTGAATATGAAGAGAAGCAAAATGTATTTGCTGAATTGGTCATGTTAAGTTCATCTGTTATCGTCAATAGATACAAAATGTGCTTGCTGATTTTGATTTCTGTAATTACTAGATACAGAATTTTAATTGCTCAGTCTTGCTAGATTATGACGTGAATGTTAATGTTTATCTTCTTACTTATTTTAATACAGTAACTCCATAAGGCCAATCATAACAGGCTAAGTTCATGAAAAATACAAACCCTTGCTTTAAAATTACCCGTCTTTTATATTTTACCATTTTTTATTCAAATTCTTATTATTAGCAATCAGTTAGTCTGTCAGGCACCCACACTCATGGAGTTATCTTATTTGCTTTGTCTCCACAAAAAAGTTTGCATTGACTATGAATTTTGGGGTTACGTTTTTCATTGTCTTCTGTCTTCATTATTATTCATCAGGACCATTACATGGACAGTTATGGGTGTCCTAGAGGCTGATTATGAAAATAGACTAGGCGAGATCCATACCTGAACTCTCTGACCAGACTAGCGTCCGACAGTTTACAGAAGCAGAACCCAGTGATTATCATGTGAAAGAGACTATGGCAGCTTTTTATAAAAACTAATGAAGGAGGAAGATCTGTCACCACTAAACACCTCTCTGGGAGTATGTTTGGATTTTGTGAGTTATCTGCCATGGAAACCCATTATCAGACACAAGTGCAGTTAAGACATTCCCTGCCTGAACAGATCAGTAGATTCAATATGTAGTAAATTAAACCTTTTGGATATATCATTATCATGGCTGATATTGCTGTAGACGTGAACAGCTTCCTGTAGCAGCCATGGGTGTTAGGAGACAGCATCAGTGCTTACTAGTTGAAGTGACTTCAGGGCAAATGAAAGGAATGAAATTTACTTCTCTTTAATCATGGTCCAAAATGCAATTTCTGGATTGATTCAGCATCAGTAATAGTAATAGCTGGGCTTGTATACAAGGGTTCTTTAGGCGTAGTGGAACAAGAAACTGTCATTAGCATAATCCCATATTTTTCGCACAGTAGTTTTTTCAGAGTTGAGAGAGGTTACAGTTTTTGCTGTAGTAAGACCAAACTTTGTCAAAGATTGACTAGATTCCATCAGCTACCACATGGCTGCATGCATTAACTCATTCTATCCTTGGCCACAGAAAAAGTTTCTATGTTGGGGTTACTTGATGAGATCTCTCAAGCTTCAGCTAGTCAATTCTTTTGGTTGACAGAAGAGGAGACAACTAAAGGTTTCCTTGATGGACTGTCTTTTGGATCTTTGTTGGTGAAGTATCTTTATCTTAAACAGGATTTCACGGTTGAATACGCTAATGCTCCTCTGACATGGTTTTTTTCTAGATACAGATACTGTATTTCGTTTCTAGAATAGCCATTCACAGATGTGTTGGTAAACAGGTGTGGAACTCTGAGCCCTGTGTCTCTAGATTTTGCTAGATAATGGATAATCGAGAATAAGTCCTAATTATCAGGGCATGATTATAACAAACTGAGAGTGGATACTAGATAAAAATGTAAATGAGTAAGATACAATGTCTCTGCAATGTAGTTTATTTCTCTCATATTTCAGTGAAGACAAGCATTCTCATTGATTACTGTTTATTTCATGTATCCTTCTGGAATATACAGTGATAACTAATTGTGGTGTCTATCTCAGTCAGTATAAAACAGCTTCACGTTACACACTTTCACTTTATATTTCCTATGTAACTGCAATATACACATGCAGTCTTTATCACTTCATGTATCCATTGCTCCTTTTTATCTCGTTCTTTGTTTGTATCAGATGTATTGGGTGTAATTGTAAAATGTTGAATGTCCATGCTGAAAGTACCCATCTGTTTCCTTGTTTGCAGCTTGTATTTTGCAAGAATCTAGGTGTGTGTGATGCTCTTCTTTTAATATTATTCCATTGATGTGCAGAAATTCTTAGAGTCTGACCATGAAATTCATATGATGTGTTTTGACTTAAATGCTGCAGTTGACTGTGTTAATCATGAGGTACTTTACTTTCAAAATTAGACAAGTGGGAGTTGGGGAGCATTTTTTACATACTTGTTGAGTTTGTAATTTGTAATCTGTATTATATTTCCTTTTGTTACTGCGTGTTTTTCCTAACTGTGCAGTTAAAATGAAAAGTGAAATTATGTTTGTGGTTTTTTTAACTTAATTTACCAACAGTTTCTTTTACTTTTCTGTCATATGGTAGTTTTATTCTGACTTTACCTCATTCTCTATGGTAGTTTTATTCTGGCTTTACCCTATTCTCACTGTGTCACCATAAATCTGTACAAAACTGAGGAAGATAGTTACTACTTTCTGTTTTTGTCTCCAGGATATGGGAATTGTATATGTCTTTGGAGTGTCAAGGAGGTCTGTATGATGGATGGGTTTGTGTGACAATTGATACAGTAGGACCAGAGCTAACACTCCCCTGTTTAGTTAAGGGAGTATCATTACCAATTTTCCAACAAGTGCAAAATTGGAACTCCTTCTATCTAACTTTCAGTACAATAATTGGCTACACAAAATTTAAGCAATCAGCAGTTTTCCCAAAAACTAGAAGACAACTACCATTTGGTTTATACTTCCTTAAGCATCTAGGGTAGGTAAAAGATTCTTAGTGTTACAGGACCACAAAGCTAAATTAGTTGGTTAAACTGTAGGAAAACAAAAAGGAGGCTCTACTTACTGTCAGCCTAAATGGATTTATTTGTTTGGACACAGAGGGACAGAACCGTTTGA
This sequence comes from Macrobrachium rosenbergii, assembly GCF_040412425.1. NCBI lineage: Eukaryota > Metazoa > Arthropoda > Malacostraca > Decapoda > Palaemonidae > Macrobrachium > Macrobrachium rosenbergii. Next base: position 13,390,717 of record NC_089752.1, on the reverse strand, counting down.
TTTAAGGAAAGGGGGCAGGGTTGAGCTGATTAAAAAAAAAAATCAGGTTTCAACATAGAAAGAACTTATTTTTAGTAGCTGCTGTTCGTCCTCAAAGGAGTTACACTCATGATCCCCCACAAGGCTCCATAAGACAGACCAGCCAATCTCAAAGAATTCTCTTATAGTTGGTCTTCGCCAGAATAGTGCATGTTGGCACAGTGATAGGTAAGGTCATAGGTTATCAACTGTTTTCTTTGTTCTGGATACCCACTATGGTTTGGCAATAAAGAACAAGAAACACACAAACCTATATACTATATATGTTTTACAGTGACTTAACTAATTGTGTCAAGTCTGGGTGTGGAATTATTGTGCCTTCCTTGATTCACGAATACTACCTCTTATAACCACCACTTACACTCTTAGACTTCTTCAAAGGAAACATTTCCAAAGAAAGTTACTATGTACTCATGTTTTGGATTTCATTCGACATTCGACTTAGGAAAGGAGTGAGGGTCTGCATTTTTAATGAGGGAAACTAAAATAACTCTTAGCCCATGTTTAGAGAGTGATTTGTTTGTGCTAAGGCGCAGGAAAAATAGGACCACCTCAGATGTTTGCTGTGACATCTAGGTAAACCTTGAGTGTTTGAACCAGGCATAATATTTCATCTGAAATATTGAGTTCCCCTATCAGAAAAGGGGATTTTTCCCTTTAAGAGGTCCTCATTCTTGGCCAGGAATGATAGACCTGGGGACAGCAGTAAATAGCAACTAGGTGTATGAGTGATGAAATGATGTCCCTATCTAAGAGAGCCCATTTGATAATCCAAGATCCTGATGCCAATGCAGTCAAGAAGACTGCCTTTTGGAGCATATGAGTTGTAGCTGTTTTGGGTCAGTTGAATTGAGGGGGATTACAGAAATCTAAGAACCTTATTCAGGGACCACAGAATGGGAAACCTTGAAGGAGCTGGACTTGGCAGTGCAAAAGACTATGTACTTAGCTTGGGTGGTGTTATGATGATCGACAAATGCAATGTCAAACACTATTGCTGGAGCAAACATTGAGGATGAATGAACTCTGTTACAGACCCGAGTGTATTGAGGAAGATAGCCGACATATGCGTTATTGTCACATCTGTGTGAGTAGGATGAAAGAAAAACTGAGGTAGTAGTTTGTTTGGACAGAAGATATAGCCCTCCTGTCCTGAGTCTTATTTTCTTTCACTGTGCCAACATGCGCTATTCTGGCCAAGACCAGCTATAAGAGAATTCTGTGGGATTTGTCGGTCTGTCTATGAAGCCCTGGGGGACCATGAGAGTGTAACTCCTTTGAGATCAAACAGTGGCTACACTATCAAAAAGTGCAGATTTGAGAGTAGTATACCATTCACTTCTGAGTTTTACCAGAAAAAGCTCCTTGTATAATTTTCAGCTGAAGTATTAACTCTGTGAGCCACATCTGTTAGTTGAGTATAATGATTCCATTTCTTATGAGATGCATTTCTATTTCAAAGACTGTAAGACTTCTGTTATTCTAGTGCCTTCAGTGTCTCTCTGGCCTAGAGTATCCTATTTAATACTTGTGCATATCTCACTCAGCAGTATATTATGCAAACATTCATCTTATTAATATTTTTTATTTCATTTGCATTCATCATCTACACTTCTTTTTCTTAAGAAGAGGTGGATCAATGGTCCCTTCATACAGTCCCAGCTTTGCATCCATAGACACTCCAAGTCTTATTCCAATCTTTAGCTTACACCTTGCTTTCTTCCTTGTTTCACCTATTGTTACACTTCTTTTGTCATCATACCATCAGTTATTGTATATATTCCCATATACCTGTACAAGTCACATGCTTATAATCTTCCACCATCCATTTTCTTACTTTCCATTTACCCCTACAAACTCTCTCCCTATTCACTATCTGTAACCAGTACCAACTTCCACACACTATTTACGATAAAATATATCTTCCTATCCCACATATTTACACCTATGTCTACTGTCTTTTCTCTACCATCATACAACACTTCATCCATAAAGATATTAATGCAGCCCTCTGACACTTTTACACAAGCTAGTCACCTTGCCATCCATATATTCTAATCCACACCTCACTGCAATAACAAAAAAATTGTTTTCATCAACTTCTTTACCTTGTATACAGCCTCATCACTGTCCTTAATGGCTTGCTATGAATGTAGTCAAAAGCATTTTTAGGTTCACATATTCCACTCAGCTTTTCCCATTACTTTCAGACTTCCATAATGTTCTCATAAAACTTGAAACAGAACCTCCTTACATGAATTTTATGAGTGAGTTTGCTTCATTGTGTGAGCATGTCCTCAAAAATTGTAAAAAAGTATAATTCCACTGTATTTGTGCTACAGATAAGGAAATCATTGTTAATTGGAAGTATGAAAACAGTTCCTTATGCAAGTTTTCTTAAAGTGATTTGTAGCATGCTTTTTTGTTTTATTGTGTGAGCTTTTGCTCTGAAACTCTAAGATTTTTTATTAAAACAAGTGTAGTTGCCCAAATCTACCACCTTCACACCCTATGAGTTTGGAACATCACTGTTTTGTCCATTACATTCAAATATAATTTGGTGATTCTGACTTGGAATAAAATGTCCAATTACCACAACTCCACTAGGGCCTCACTACACTTCTTGCCCTAAGTTTATGGTACATATCTAATATGGTTTGGCATCTTGATTGACACGTATTGTATTTCATGCATTGTTATTCACGTATTTTGTTGTCTTCAGGGGAAGAATTTACGATGTAGGAAATTATGTTTTTGTCTGTATATGTGTATCTGTATATACCCAAGCATCACATTAGGAAACACACCTGTCCTGTGGTGCTCCCCCCTCTCTCTCTATCATGGTGCCTTTTGTGTAGTTTGCTTGTGTATATGTACACTTGTGCATCATGTTAAAACAAACTCTGCACTTGTTGATTTCAGTAATGGTAATTGGGTATATCTACAAGATATGGAAAGCACAAATAAAAAATTTGCGTCTGTTTTAACACATAAGTAATGAAACACTTCACACTTACTGTGCCCCCCCAACTCTCTCTCTCTCTCTCTCTCTCTCTCTCTCTCTCTCTCTCTCTCTCTCTCTCTCTCTCTCTCTCACCTGTGTGATGTGCCGAAACTGCTTACATGGGCGGTACTTAAGAAATTTATCTTTTTTTTTTTTCTTTATAAACAATAGCCTAGAGAGAGAAAGAGAAAGGCAAGCAAACCACAGCAACATGATGCATAGGTGTACATACACACACTCACACTAACACATGCTTGTTTTATATTGAACAAGTAGCTGCCATTTCCTACTTCATTGTGGTACCTCAATATTAAAAATCTAATAAACATTTCATTCAAATCAGTTTCTGTGTGTGTGTGTGTGTGTGTGTGTGTGAAGGGCATTTTAAAGATGTATTTCAGCAACATTGCTATTTTTTGGGTAGTCGGACAATTAGCCGACAGACAATTGACCGACAGACAGTTAACCGACAGACAATTGGCGCGACAGGACAATTGGTGCGATAAGACAATTGACCGACAGACAGTTAGCCCGACAGACAATTGGTGACAGGACAATTGATGCGATAATCATTACATTAAATTTATTAAAAAAAAAACATCCAAATGAAAGAAAAATTCAAAGCTAAAAACATAATATTCATGGTTACTATACTATACTAAACTACTTATTTTTGAAATCATTATACTAAACTACTTATTGTTAAGATTATCACCTCTCGGAGTCTTATATAGCTCATCTTCTTTAAGACCGGGTCTCTTCCGTCACACTGTACGTTTGAGAGAGTCCTTTTTTGGTAAAGCTCCAGCAATGGTCACAGGGATATCTGAAGTTGCACTATCAATAATAGAGCTCGGCATTTCCTCAGATCGGGCCATAATAAAGCTTTATTTCTTCTTTAACTTTTAAAGCTCGATTTTCAATAGGAGTTGGTGGATGGGAGTGTTCAGAAGGAGTTCTGCTAATTACACTGTCAATCGTAGTCAATCTTGCATTGCAGTTATTACGATTAGCACATCTCCAATACGTTTTTGATTCTCTGGTTCTATCAATAATGTAGGCGTATCCCTCCGAAAAGGATTTTGACAAAGGAAAAATCTATTTCTGAGAAGGTCCCGTGTCACCGGTGAAATTCCATTGTAGCACGAATTTCTAGGTATAACCTTGCTAGATATACCAGAGAAAAAGAGCTTTCAGGAAAGCTGGGTTACTACCCCCAGTCGAAATCTTCTAGGAAGGTCGGTATAAGAAGGGGTGAGTGAATTACCACTACCACGGAAACCTACTCGAAAGATCTCTCCTATCAAAATCCCCCGAACAGAGCGGTGAGCACGTTACAGCCCCACACCAAACACCCGCCAGACGGCGACACCAGCGCCACCTACCTCATTCCATGCTAGCACTAACCCCAGACTTGGCATGTGCAAGAGGGGGAGAGTACTAGGTAATTCAGGGAGGGTCACCGGGTGACACAGGGACCTTCTCAGAAATAGATTTTCCTTTGTCAAAATCCCTTTTCTGAGTCCAGTCCCGTGTCAGCCGGGTGAAATCGTGATAGAGAATCATGCCAAGGCTGCAACTACCAGGAAAAAGAAATGGGGTAATCTGAAGAAAAGGCAAAGTTTTACCAAAATAATTTTAATTAAGCAATCTCTTCCGTGTAGAAAGAATATTAAGACTAAGGCATACTAAATCTAAGGCACATTAAAACTTAATACTATGAAACGTGGGGAGGTCCCCGCACGACGGAGAAAAAGCCCCAAAAAACCTTAAAATTACTTAAAGCAAGGTGAAACATGAAAAGCGCACAAAATAACTTGCAAATATAACCTTAATACTATACACGTAAACTTAGGCTAAACACGTAAGAGACAAAATCAATGAGCATTAACATATACATCCATCTGGGGTACACGTGGAGCCAAATAAAACTGTCCAGTACCCCATAAGAGAAACAATCATGGCATGTCAGATTACACTTTTCCATCAACAGGTACAAGAAACATCAATATGAGGAGCCAGGCAGTGAGGTATAATCAACCAGGAGAATAAGCAGAAAAGTAAATGAGGCAGGCGGGCGGGGGAAAGGAAAGGACAAGGATATGATTAATTAAGGTGGGAGATGACACTTCCCAGCAGCAATGGTAGAAAATTTCAGGGCTTCACGATTTTTAAATAGTGGCGTTTAAACACTAGAGGTGATTTCCAACCCGTAAATTTAGATAACTCTGAAAAGTCCATATTATGAAAGTAATTAATGGAAGTAGCAACTGCTCGAATATCATGAACCTTGGGAACTGAATCTGGGTTGGCCTGTTTAATGAAATATAGAATTTGTTGTCTTATAGCATTTAGTGAAAGAGTACCACCTTTCTCCTGATAAAAAAGAGGTTGACTTACTCTGTGGAGTTCTTAAAAGGTAAGATTTAAGTGTATAAACTGGACATAAAGACTGGTCTTGAGGAAGGGGCACCACCTTCCAAGGAGACCACCTGTCCTGTGGGTCTTCGTTCTTAGCTAAAAATCTAGGGTCAGGGAAAGGAGGACCTCTCCAGACGGGAGGAAGTTCACATAATTATCACCTCTAGTGAGAGCCGACAGCTCTGAGATTCTAGCACCTGAAGCCAAGCTAATCAAAAATAAAGTCTTCCTTAACAGATCCTGATAAGAGCAATGAAAGTTATCCATCTCTGATGCTAACTTGAGGACGTCATTGAGAAACCACGTAACAGACTGTGGGCGTGATACTGGTCTCAGACGAAACGCATGCTCTGGGGATAGATGAAAAGTAGGAATCTGTAAGGTCGGTTTAAAGCAGAAAGAAATACTTTCTTTAATGCTGACTTGATTGTGGTAATAGTGGCCGGAGCAAGGCCTTTCTCAAACAATGATCTAAAGAAGGAAACTCTAAATTAGCTGTCATGATTTTGGCTTCAGATGCTTTTTTAGGAAGGAGGCTAATTTTTTTGACTGCTGAGTCATACTGTCTAATAGTAGAATCTCTTTTATCTGATTCTAAAAACAGAGTGTTGACAGGGTCAATGTTCGCTCCTTTTGGGCTGCGAATTTATAAGTCCATAAAACTAGGGCATTCTGAATTCTTGAGAAGCTGACACAGTCTTGGTTTGTACTGTCTGAGTCAGAATGGGCTTGGGAATCCGAAGACTCCGTAATCCCAGTTCCTGAAGAAGAGGAACTGGTGCTCTTCGGCCAATAGGGGCTACTAGGCTAATTGACCTTGAATGTCCTGAGTTTGTGTAAAACTTTCAGCAGTAAATTTATTGGGGAAAAGATAAATCTTCTCCCAATTGTTCCAATCTACTGTCATTGCGTCTATGGCGAACGCCTGAGGGTCCAGGTTGGGGGCCACATAACAGGGAGCTTGAAGTTGCTCTCGTTGCGAACAGAACCACTTGGAGGCCCGGAACCCGGCAAATCCATTTGAAGATTCCATGTCCAGGGACCACTCCGTCTCCAACGGAGTAGTCCTGACAGGGAATCCGCCACCTACGTTCGTACCCTCGCTAGGTGGGTGGCTGACAGGTGCCAGCCGTGCTTGTTCGCCAGGGAGAAGATAGCAACCATTACTTGGTTTACTCGGCCTGATTTGGAGGCCGCCCTGTTGATGCAATGAACTACCACTGCGCTGTCCAATACCAACCTGATATGAATCGGTTGGGGCGGATTTTCTTCAGAGTTAGAAATGCGCCATAGCTTCCAGGGTGTTTATATGGAACTGCTGAAACATTGTGGACCACGTTCCTTGTACTTTTTGTTTTGGTGAATATCCCCCCCAGCCGCTTAGGGAAGCGTCTGTGTGAATTACTAGTGCCGGAGGGGGAAATTGAAGCGGAACTGTATTGGACAGGCCTCTGACCGAGGTCCAAGGTCGCAACCTTGTCTTTAAGATTTGAGGAATAGAGAGACCTTGTCTCTGAGCTTGACATTGGCTCGACTCCAGCCACACTCTGTTTATGTCTTTTAACTTCGCTTTTAATAGCAGGTTTGTCACTGAGGCAAACTGAAGAGATCCAAGGACCCTTTCTTGGGACCGGCGGGATGCTGATGGATTTTTGAGGAATCTCCTGGTGAGAGATGCTATCTCTCTTTCCTCTTGGGAGGCGGAAGGACAGCGCAGAGATGACAGATCCCACTGGAGACCCAACCACTGAAACCGGGACTCGAGTCAGACGGGACTTCTCTCTGTTCAGTTGAAAACCCTAGAGACTCCAGGAAATTGATGACTATGGACGTGGCTTTCTGACACTCCGAACTGTTGGTGCCCAAATTATCCAATCGTCCAAATATGCTGCTAGGGATATCCCTTGAGACCGGAGTTGTTGTACTACCGTGTCCGCCAGCTTTGTGAATATCCTGAAGCGCAAATGTTCAGACCGGCGGCATGACCCTGAAGGAGTAGGCTTGATTCGAGTCTGAAACCGAGGAACTGAGAGAAGTTCAGCGCAACCGGGACGTGATAATGGCGTCTGAAAAGATCGATAGAGGTGGTGACGGCTCACGCATGAAGTAGAGTCCGTTTTGAGCTACCGTAAAGCATCACGAAATTTGTCGCATTTATGTAGAGATTTAGACGCAGCGACAGATCCAGGATCACTTTGCTGATCGGAGTCTTTTTGGGAACAGTGAATAACCTGCCTTGAAACTTTAAGTGCCTTACTTTCTTTATTGCTCGTTTGTTGAGCAATTCTGTCACATAATCCTTTAGGATTGATGGGTGGCTGGTAAAACCTGGTTAGAGGAGGAGGTTTTGATCCAGCTCCATCCTAGTCCTTTGGACACAATGCTGTGTGCCCAAGGGCTGAAGGTCCATTGGTCCCTGAACCAAAACAGGCGACCGCCTACCTGAGTTCTCTCCAGTGGGAGGGAGCGGGTTTCTCCCCTACCACGTCCAGGTCTTCCCCTTGGGGGTGTGTTGGGCTTCCTCTATGAGGGCTTTGCCTCTTCCTCCCCTTGCAACCCTATTAAGGCCGTGAAAATAACCACGGCCCTCATATGTGGGGTTGTACGCCGGTGAGCCACATAGGAGGGTGCAGCTGGTTGGACCAGCACATACTGTTGGGGTGAGCCTTAGAGAGGCTGCGCTGCCTGCCGAGACCGGGACGGCTTGGACTACCGCCTGATGGTGGGGCCTCTTATGCCTCCTGGGCGTTTTACCTCCTCTCGATTGAGGGCCGGCCGATTCTGGGGTCTTACGGCTTATAGGCCGAAATGCCCCAGCGAGAACGTAAGACTCTGGTTGGCCCGCAGCCTCGGCCATAACATTCGTGGGACCTCCTCTTCAGGGAAGAGGTTAGGTCCCCAGATCGAGCTTTTCACGAGCTTGTTAGGCAAGTGGCGGATAGTCGCATCGGCAAAGATGAACTTCCTACATTCCAGTCTGGCCATGATAAATTCAAATAGGTCAGACTGGAAGCCTCACAGCAAGGATTTAGTAAAACTTGAAAGAAAGGCTCGTCTGAGCAGGAGACGGCAGTAGCTTCGAAGGGGCATACGGAGTTCAACGACCGGGCTAACTTAACCCGAGCATCAAACTCCGCTTTCAAAAGAGCTTCCGGCAGCTTGGGAGCTGCTCACTGAATTGTGTGGAAGCGCAGAAGGGGTCCAGCTTCCCGACCGTGAAAGTGGACGGGCGTCTGACCAGAACTCATTACTTCCTGGGAATACCAGGAAGTAGGGTCTGTCTCCTTAGCTGTGGTAACGGATTACCATCGGGCACGCTCGGGCCGTGGAGAGCGATTTTTGTCAAGCAAGGGGTGGGTAGGTTGTCTCCCAGGGCGAACATGGTAAAGTTGCCCTTGAAAGGAGTCAACCGTCATTATCTGCCTGCCACTCCATCAGAGTCGCAGGAGAGCCCGACTGGAGCTTGGTCCCTAGGGACGCGATGACAGTCTCCTAGAACCTTGTCTGGACGAATCCAAGCTTCCTCCGTAAGTCTCACGAAGCCTGGGTAAGGGGCAGGAGATCGGGGAAGAACTCCAATTCCTCCAACCGTCTCGTGCCAAGACCATCAAGTGTCAGCTTGCCATCATGTTGGATGGCCCGGAGAGCGACCGCCAAGGGTTACCGACATCGAACGCGGAGTCCGCAGTGTCGGGGATAACATACTGTGGTGGCTGGGGGTGGGTGAGCCATTCCGCCAGTATGTTATCATGACTGGCCAACTTCTCGGAGATTTCGCTAAATCTCTAATCCAGGTCCTCTGTAAAACGCAACATAAAGCTGATTGGCAAAAGGCCTCTGCATCGAAGCAGGTTGGCGCAGGAGGGCTTGGTTTGCAGCCCTCTTACTCGCGCCTTGCTGGAGGAACCAGACTCCCCGGAGGCTACAGGTCTGAAACCTTGGCCTCGATGGGGGGGCGTGCCTTCTCTGAAGTCGAGACTTGTAGCCCTTAGCCTCCATGAAGTCTTCAACTTCAACTTGGGGATAGCAGACAGGCTCTATCACCCAGGAGGAAGACTTCACAAAACCTGCAAAGGAAGAAATGGATGAAGCAGGGGAGTCAAATAAAAGGGGCCCCCCAACAACCTCACTTACCTCACCACTTACCACCTGGTCCTGCTCTATATTCATTGGTTCCAGGTTAAGATTAATGGTGACTACATCCTCCGAGACCTCAGCGTGAGATGATATCCGCTTAGGTGGCTGGGTCTCATCGGTTGCTGGATGATAGGGGTGGCAAGGTCTTACTCAACCTAAGCGTCGGGGCGTAGGCTTCCCCGGCCGGGCGTTCTGCCAAACCCAGCCACCCAGGCGGAGGGATTCAAGGCAGACTTCTTGGAAGCCGTCCGCCTGTAAGAAAACCAACAATTAGCTAAGGGCGAAAAGCCATTCCGGGAACCTCATAAACAATATACAATATACAATATGAGGAGCATAAAGCAGAAGTAATGTAACTGTCATACCAACTCATCCTGGACGGTTGTGCAGAGAGCGAAGCAAACCTCACAACCATCAGGTGCCAGACAACCAGGTCATCCAGGCGGACGCACAGCCAGCGTGGGTCCGGCCAAACTACGTGACCGTAAGGTTGTTGGAGGAGGCAGTGCACCCGGCTCCTCACAGCGAACAGTCTGTAAGTAGAAAGTACATGAACCTCCACCTAAGCAAACTAAAGCTGGCGAGGCGGAGAGCTCAACTGCAACTTCCGGAATCTCTCCCGGCGGAGAAGAACTCCCTTATCATAAACTGGGTAATAGCTCTAAAATTACATAGAGTGGAAGGTAGGATTTCCAGACCCGGAGTACTCCCGGGAATGAAGAAGAGAGACCAGGAACTAACCATAAGGGCATCAGTAAAATAACGGCGGAGACCCTGGTATGGACCGGACTCACGTATATATAATATATATAATGAATTAAGAAATTACTCCTGTAGATAAACAGACTTATCTAAAAAATAATAACAGTAACAAGTGATGGTAAGAACTCAAGAGGACGGAGGATCCGCTCCCCTATAAAATGAAAACCTTCGCCCTTACTTCCCTTCCGGAGAGCAAGGCGGGTAAAATGCTCGTATGTTCATAACAGGCTGAAGCAATATATATTACGTATCAACGTAACTTGACCAGAGGGAGGAGTGACTTTCGAACGTTGAGTAAAACAAACCACCAACCCCAGCTGGCGATGCTAGGGACGATATGGGAGAGGAATCAGAATCCACCAACAGCAGAAGTCCTGAACTGGAGAAAGCGCCATCTGGCGTCACCCTTGCCCAGTAGAGCAAGGCTGGAGGAGGAGGGGAAGGAGGAGGGTAGGCTACCAGGAAGGAACAGGAGGCGGGGGGAAATCACCCGCTCAACTGCACCATACCTCCAGACAATGAATCTTGGAGGGTATATGACTGGAAGCAACCAACCCGAGCCCGACTACCTGAAAGCGAAGCCTAATATGGACCTAACCATAATATAGGCTAGGAAAGGAGGGCAAAAGGGAGGAGGAAGCAACAGGAGAGGAAATTTTGTGCGAGAACCAGCCGGGATCAGAATGGCGGGCAAAGAGGCGACTAGCCTAGAGGAAACACATCCCAAGAACTAAATTCCCCAAATGGAGGAGAGAACTAAGGGAGCTCCTCTGCCCACAACGAGTCCCGGAGGAAGGCAGCAACAAAACTCCCTCAGCCTGAACTCCCCACCCAGGGCAAGGGGATGGAAGCAAACAAGCCTACTCCACAGGATAACCATCACTCATAAAAACTAAAATGCTCTCAGCAGAGGCGTAGCCTACGGGGAGAGCGGTTAGATCTGGGCACGCCAGCACCGAGTAAACCACCCAATAAAATAATAAAAACAATAAATAATAAATAAAACTACAAAGAAACACCATCTTCAAGCAAAAATTAATTAGCCTAGTAAGACCAAAACAGCAGGAACCCAACCTGGAGGAGTACCAGGCAGACATCACTCCCAAGGCCAGTAGGCCAATTGAGCGTAATTCATGAGGGAGCCACATAAGGAACCACCAGGGAGACCAAGGGCAAAATCTATCTATTGTGACAGAGACAACTCCAACTAGAAAGAACAGAAGGAGTGGCCTGCATGATCGATGGCTGGCGGGGGCCTGCGTGGCGACATAATAAGATCTCAATATTTATGAAAATCTGAGGGCCGTAACAGCAAAAAAGACAAAAAACCCCACAAGGAAGATGGTACTAACTTGGAAATGGTAAAGCTGCTCGACGCCATCGCAGAAAGCAGAAAAATTCCAAAATAAAGGCGAGCACACAAAGAAACAGCGATTTCACGTGCTAGAAAATGGAGATGAGTGGGTGGGCGCTGGTGTGTGAGTCTGGCGGGTGTTTGGTGTGGGGGCTGTGACTCACCCGCTCTGTTCCGGGATTTTGATAGGGGGAGATCTTTCGAGTAGGTTTCCGTGGTAGTGGTAATTCCTCACACCCCTTCTTATACGGCGCCTTCTAGAAGGCAGCTCGGCTGAGGGTAGTAACCCCAGCTTTCCTGAAAGCTCTTTTCTCTGGTATATCTAGCAAGGTTATGCCTGAAATTCGTGCTACAATGGAATTTCACGGCTGACCTGGGGACTGGACTCAGAAAGGGATTTTTGACAAGGAAAAATCTGTTTCTGAGGAGGTCCGTGTCACCAGTGAGATTCCGACGACACAATTTCTAGGTATAATATGCTAGATATACCAGAAAAACTTTCAGGAAAAAGCTGAAGTTACTACACAGTTCGTCTTCTCCAGGAAGCACGTCGGTATAACGAAGGTGAGTGAAAGATCACTACCACGGAGGAGTTACTCGAAAGATCTCTGTCAAAACCCCGGAAATAAATGATGACATGATTCGTAATGCCAGGTTCTCTTTGTTTCCCAGTGCCTCTCATTCCAATACTAACTGAACAGCATGTGCAAGAAAGGGGGGAGCAATAGGTGAGTCAGGGAGGGTCACCGGGTGACACGGGACCTTCCTCAGAAATAGATTTTTCCTTTGTCAAAATCCCTTTTCTGAGTCCAGTCCCATATCCTTTGGTGAAATAGTGACAGAGAGAATCATGCAAGGCTGCAAACTCTGAGGAAACAAGGTAATCTGAAGAAAAAACATAAATTCGAAAGCTTAGTTTTAATGAGAATCTCTTACATGTGTGAAGAACACTAAACCTAAGGCACACATCAAGACTTAAAATTACGAAAAGAGTGGGAAGTCCCTTACACGACGGGGAAGGCCCTACAAAATACTAATACTACTAAAGCATAATGTCATACGAAATTGCATAGGTTCAATGGCACATATAATCTTGGTGGTATACACAATCTTAGCTACACCAACGTAAACTTAAGCTAAACACGTAAGATCCAAATCAAATGGTAAATAAAATATACAGTGCATATACATATATCTGGGTACATGGAGCAAATAAAAAACCGCCCAGTACCCACAAGAAAACTCTAGTCGTAACATGTCAGATTACAGTTTCCACTCCAACAGAGACAAGATACATCATATGAGGAGCAAGGCAGTGAGGCATGATCAACCAGGAGGATAAGCAGAGAAGTAAATGAGGCAGGCGGGCGGGAAAGGAGGATAAAGGATATGATTGGTTGGGTGGAGAATGACACTTCCCACAGCTATATTAGAAAATTCCAGGGCTTCGAGCGATTTTAAATAGTGGCGTTTAAACACTGAGGTGATTTCAACCGTGTATTTAGATAGTTCTGAAAATCCATATTATGAAAGTAATTAATGAAGTAACAACTGCTCAGATATCATGAACCTTAGGAACTGAATCTGGGTTGGCCTGTTTAATAAAGCCTTCACAAATTTGTTGTCTTATAGCATTCAGTGAAGAGTACCACCTTTCTCTCCCTGATAAAAGAGGACCCGACTTACTCTGTGGGTTCTTAAAGGTAAGATTTAAGTGTATAAACTGGACATAAAGACTGGTCTTGTGGAAGGGCACCACCTTCCAAGAGACCACCTGTCTTGTGGGTCTTCGTTTTTAGCTAAGAATCTAGGGTCAGGGAAAGGAGGACCTCTCGGACGGGGAGGAAGTTCACAAAATTATCACCTCTAGTGAGAGCCGACAGCTCTGAGATTCTAACACCTGAAGCCAAGCTAATCAGAAATAAGGTCTTCCTTAACAGATCCTGATAAGAGCATTGAAAGTTGTCTATCTCTGATGCTAACTTAAGGGCGTCATTGAAACCACGTAGCGGAATGTAGGCGTAATACGGGTCTCAGGCGGCGCATGCTCTGGGGATGGATGAAAAATAGGAATCTGAGTCGATTTTAAAGCCGTATAAATACTTTCTTCAGGGCTGGCTGCTGTAGTAATAGTGGCCAGGAGCAAGGCCTTTCTCAAACAGTGACGTAAAGAAGAGACTCCTAAATTAGTTGTCATGATTTTTGGCTTCAGATGCTTTTAGGAAAGGAGGCTAACTTTTTGACTGCTGAGTCTATACTGTCTAAGAGTAGAATCTCTTTTATCTGATTCAGAAACAGAGTGTTGACAGGGTCAATGTTTGCTCCTTTTGGGCTCACGGAATTTTATAAAGTCCATAAAACTCACGGCATTCCTGAATTCTTGAGGAAGCTGACACAGTCTTGGTTTGTACTGTCTGGGTCAGTATGGGCTTGAGAATCCGAAGACTCCATGATCAGTTCCTGAAGAAGGGGAACCAATTGCTCTTCGGCCAATAGGGGCTACTAGGGCTGGTTGACCTTGAATGTCTGAGTTTGTGTAATACTTTCAGCAGTAAATTTATTGGAGGAACAGATAAATTTTCTCCCAATTGTTCCAATCTATTGTCATTGCGTCCGTGGCGTCGCCTGAGGGTCAGGTTGGGGGCCACATAACAGGGAGCTTGAAGTTGCTCTCCGTAGCTTGAACAGATCCCTTGGAGACCGGAACCGGCAAATCCATTTGAAGATTCAGCGTCCGGGACCCTCCGTCTCAGGTGGCCCTGGACGGGAATCCGCCACCACGTTCCGTGCCGCTGGGTGGGTGGCTGACAGGTGCCAGCGTGCTTGTTAGCCAGGAAAATAGCAACCATTACTTGGTTTTACTCGACCTGACCTTGGAACGCCCCTGTTGATGCAATGAACTACCACTACGCTGTCAATACCAACCTGATATGAATCCGGTTGGGGCGGATTTTCTTTAAAGTTAGAAAGACGCCATAGCTTCCAGGGTGTTTATATGGAACTGCTGAAACATTGTGGACCACGTTCCTTGTACTTTTGTTTTGGAGAATATCCCCCCAGCCCCAGGGAGGCGTCTGTGGACAACTAGTGCGGAGGTGAAGCGGAACGGCCGGACAGGCTGACTGTGGCCCAAGGCCGCAGTCTTGTTTTTAAGATTGAGGATAGAGGAGACCTTGCCTCACCAGGCTTGACATTGGCTCGACTCCGCCACACTCTGTTTATGTCTTTTAGTTTCTTTTAAGAACAGGTCTGTCACTGAGGCAAATTGAAGGACCCAAGGACCCTTTCTTGGGATCGGCGGGATGCGATTGATTTTTAAGAAATTTCCTGATGAGAGATGCTATCTCCTTCCTCTTGGGAGGCGGGAGAGATATGCGTGTGAGAGGACAGATCCCACTGGAGGCCCAGCCTGAGAGGCCGGGACTCGAGGTCAGAGGCGGGACTTTTCTCTGTTCAGTTGAAAACCCTAACGACTCAGGAAGTTGATGACTATGGACGTAGCCTTCTGGCCTCCAGAACTGTTGGTGCCGTTATCAATCGTCTGGGATGCAGCTGCTAGGATATCCCTCGGGACCGGAGTTGTTGAACTACGTGTCCGCCAGCAGTGAATACCCTGGGCGCAATGTTTAGACGAAAGGGCATGACCCTGAAGCAGTGGAAGCGATTCCCGGAGTCTGAAACGAGGAACGAGAAGTTCCGGCGCCAATCAGGGCGTGATAATAAAGCGTCTGAAGATCGATAGAGTGGTGGCGGCTCACGTGGAAGTAGAGTCCGTGCCTGAGCTACTGTAAGCATGCGAAATTTATCGCATTTTATGTAAGATTTGGCGCGACAGATCCAGGATCACTCTTTGCTGATCTGAGTCTTTTTTGGGAACTGTGAATAACCTGCCTTGAAACTTTAAGTGCCCTTACTTTCTTTGTGCTTGTTTGTTGAGCAATTTCTGCCCCGTAATCCTGTAGGATTGATGAGGTGGCTGGAAAAACCTGTTTGGAGGAGGAGGTCCTTAGTCAGCTCCATCCTAGACCTTGGGCCACAATACTGTGTGCCCAAGGGCTGAAGGTCCATGGTCCCTGAACCAATGCAGGCGACCGCCTACCTGTGTTCTCAGTGGGAGGAGGCGGGTTTTTGTTCCCTCTACCACGTCAGGTTTTCCTCTTGGGGTGGTGTTTTGCCTTTCCTCTGTGAGGGGCCCTGCCTCTTCCCCCTTACTGCGATCCTGTTAAGGCCGTGTAAGTATCCCACGGCCCTCGCAGGTGAGGTTGTATGCTGGTGAAGCAACATGCGAGGCGCAGCAAGGAATGAGCTGGTTGGACCAGCACATATTGTTGGTGAGCTTTTGAGGTGGAGGGCTGTGCCACTGCGAGACCGGGGCGGCGAACTACCGCCTGATGGAGGGCCTCTTATGCCTCCTAAAGCGTTTGCCTCCTCTCGTCTGGGGGCCCAGATTCTAGGGTCTTGGCTTGTAGGCAGAGATGCCCAGCGAAGGCCTGAACTCTAGTTGGCCTTGTAGCCTCAGTCATAACATTCGTAACCTCTTCTTCTGGGGAAGAGGTTTATTTAGATCGAGCTCTTTCTGAGCTTATTAGGCTCGTGACGGATAGTGGCATTGCAAAGATAAACTTTCTGCATTCAGTCTGGCCATGATGAACTCAAAGGTCAGACTGAAAGCCAGCTAGCTGGGACCCAGCCAAGACTTGGAAAAATGGCTGCGTCGGCGGGAGGAGGCGGCAGTGGCTTCCCGTGGTGAGCGGAGTTCGGGGACAGGCACAGCTAGTCCCGGGCATCAAACTCCGCCTTTAGCAAAGATTCCGGCAGCGGGAGTTCTCACTAAACTGTGAGGAAGCACAGAAGGGTCCAACTTCCGACCGTGAAAGTGGACGGAGCATCCATCCAGAACTCATCGCTTCGGGGAACACCAGGGAAGTGGGGTCCTGTTTCCCTCAGCTGCGTGGATTGCCTTCAAAACACGCTTTCGGGCGTGCCAGGGCGACTTTGTTCAAACAGGGGAGTTGGTAAGTTGTCTCCCAGGGCAAACATGTAAATTGCCCTTGAGAGTCAACTTTGTGTTGTCTGCCTGCCCACTCCGTCAGAGTCGCGGGAGAGCGACTGGCTTGGTCCCTAGGGATGATGACAGTCTCCCTGGGAACCTTATCCAAACGTATCCATGCTTCCTCTGTCAATCTTCCCGAAGCCTGGATACGGGGGCAAATCGGCAAGGAAGAATTCTTGCTCCTCCAACCGTCGTGCCCAAGACCTTCAACAGTAAGTTTGCCATCGTGTTGGATGGCGGAGGAAGCGAAGCGCCAGGGTTACCGACATCCCGAAAGGGAGGAGGAGTCCGCTGTGTCAGGAATGACATACTGGGGTTCGGCTGGGGTAGATTTTAGAACATTTCCATCACATGTTGTCATAAGTGGCAAACTTTTTGAGGATATCTTAATTGAATTTTTGGTTGATATCCTCTGAGAATCTTTGAAACATCTGGTTAGCGAATGCCTCCACGTCAAAGGCAGGTTGGCCAGGGAGGGCTTGGTTGCTGCCCTCTTACTCGGCGCCTTTGCCGGAGGAACAGACTTGCTCCGGAGGGCTGGTGCTGAGACCTTGGCCTTGACGGAGAAAAGCGTGCTTTCTTGGAGGGGCGAGGACTTATAGCCCTTCGCCTTCATGAGTCTTCAACTTCAACAGGGATAGCTGATGGAGCTCTATCACCCAGGAGGAAGACTTCCCAAAACCTGAAAGGAAGAGATAGAAGAAGCTGGGGAGTCAAAAGGGGCCCGCCCAACAACCCCTCACCTACCTCGCTACTTACCACCTGGTCTGTTAGGTAGCCATAGGTTCCAGGTCTAAGTCCAAAGCGGCGGCGTCCTCTGAAACCTCAGCGTAGAGGATATCCACTTGGGGTGGCTGGGTCGCATCCGGATCTGCTGGATGATGGGGTGGCAAGATCTTCTGGCACTGCGTCGCCACCCGTGCGCGGGGGCAGAGCAGGTCCCTCAACGGCGTCGAGGGCGTAGGGGCTTCCAGCGGAACATTCCTACCAAACCCAGCCACCCAGGCGGAGAGATTCCAAGGCTGACTTGGGAGGACTCGTCCGCCTGAAAGAAAGCCAGCAATTAGCTAAGGACGAAAAAACAGTCCGGGAACCACGTAAACAATATTCAAAATGAGGGCGTAAAGCGGAGGAAGACTGTCCTTACCGACTCATCCTGGATGGTTGCGCTGGTGAAGCAAACCTCCCACAACCATCGTGGGTGCCACACTACCAGATCGTCGAGCCGGACCGCACAACCAGCGTGGGTCCGGCACACTCGTGACCATAAGGTTGTTGCAGTGACGGTACACGGCTCCTCACAGCGAACAGTCTGTAAGTGGAAAATGTACATGAACCTACCACTCTAAGCAATCTAAAACCCGGCAAGGCGGGGAACTTCAACTGCAACCGAATACTCCGGTGGGAAAATCCCTTATCATAAACTAGGCCAATAGCTCCAAAATACACAGAGTGGAAGGTAAAGGCTTCCAGACCCGGAATACTCCGGGAATGAAAGGAATGAGACAACAAGAACTCACCTTGAGGGGTTGCCAGTAAAAATAACGGCGGAACCCCAGGTGTAGAACCGACTCACGTTATAAATAAGGAGAGTACTCCGTTAGATAACACAGTTATTTAAATACATTATATTCATGAACAATAACATTAAACAAGTGACGGTATAAAGGGCAATTCTCCGGAGACCGGAGGATCAGCTCCCCCTTATATATAAATAAATCCTTCTCCACTCACTACCCCGCCAGAGAAACAAGGTGGGCAAGATGTATATTCATAACATAAGGCGAGCAAGTATAATAGCAGCCGAGTAACCCGGACGGGAGAAAGAAGTGCGGGATAGAGTGTTTGAACACGTTCGAGCTCTAAGTGGGCAGACCACCAACACCAACCAGCGATGCGCTAGGGACTGTATGGGAGGAGCGAATCCTCTACCAAATGGAGAAGTCCCTGAACTCGGGAGAAAACGCCATCAGCGTCACC
This sequence comes from Macrobrachium rosenbergii, assembly GCF_040412425.1. Classification (NCBI taxonomy): domain Eukaryota; kingdom Metazoa; phylum Arthropoda; class Malacostraca; order Decapoda; family Palaemonidae; genus Macrobrachium; species Macrobrachium rosenbergii. The sequence goes on along the minus strand of NC_089752.1, from coordinate 13,371,967 downwards.
TGCAATGAGTAGAGCAAGGCTGGAAGGGTGGGGGAGGGTGGGTAGGGGAGAAATGGTAGGCTACGAAGAAAGAGAACAGGAGACAGGAGAAACATATAACCCAGCTCAACTGCACACATACACCACTCCAAGAAAAATGAAACTTGGGAGGGTGGCCTACTACACTATGGGAGGAAGCCACCAAGCCTCGATGCCCGACTCCTGCCTAGGCAAAGCCTAATAGGGACCTAACCTAGTATAGGCTAGGAAATGGAAGGAGTGCGGAGGGGAGGGAGAAACAAACAAGGAGAGAAATTTGTGCCGAGAACCAACGGGATCGAGAAGAGGGGGCAGAAAGCCCGAATAGCCTAGAAGAGAACACATCCAAAGAACTCTATTCCCCCAAAGGAAGGAAGAGAACTAAGGGCTCCTCTGCCACCAAAAAATGACCTCGGAGGAAACAACAGCAAAACTCCCTCAACCTGATGGACCTCCACGCTGAGGCAAGGGGATGGAAGCAAATAAGCCCTACTCCACTAAAAAAACCATCACACATAAACATGGAAACAAAAATGTGCTCAATAAGTGCATTAGCCTACCTCAGGGCAACGGTTAGATCTGAGGCTGCCACTACAAAGGAGGTAAACAATGGTAAATTAAATGACCAGAGAGCACTATTGCCAAGAATAAAATAAATAAATAGCCTAATACAGACTAAAATAATAAGGAACTCAACCTGGGAAAGTACCTGAATGGGCATCACCCTCAAAAGGGCCGGTGAGTCAAAAATATGTAAATTTCAAAGAAAAAGGGGGCCACATGGAAACCCGCCAGAGGAGAGAACCATGGGGCAAAAAATAACATCTATAACGACAAGAGACAACCCCAACAGAAAAGAACTGATGGGGTCGCCTGCATGACCGACATGGCTGGTGGGGGCGCCGTGGCGTCATAATAAGATCTCAATATATATAAAGACGAGACCAAAACAGCCAAAATATAGAACTAAAACACAATAAGATGGTACTTAACTGGAGATAGTAAAGCTGCCGATGACATGGCGAAAGATGAATAAATCACAAAAGGCACGAGCACACAAAAAGAAAAGGTAAGCGATCACGTGCCAGAAAATGGAATGAAGTAGGTGGCGAAGTCGCCGTCCTGGCGGGTGTTGGGGCTTAGGGCTGTAACGGCTCACCGCTCTATTCGAAGGGGTTTTGATAGGAGAGATCTTTTCGGTAAGTCTCCGTGGTAGGGATCTTTCACTCACCCTTCATTTATACCGACATCTTCCCTGGAGAAGACGCTCGAACTGGGGTAGTAACCCCAGCTTCCTGAAAGCTCTTTTTTCTCTGGTATATCTAGCATATACCTAGAAATTCGTGCTGTAATGGAATTTCACCGGCTGACACGGACTGGACTCAGAAAGAAGTTTTTGCCTCCTCGTTCCGTTTTTGATGAACTCCATGACTGATACTTAGGCTTGGAAAAATAAACTTAGTAAAAACAAGATGAAAGTTTGGTCTGGAAAGCGTTTGAAAAACAAGTGGTTTATATAACGATCTCAAAAGTAGTTGTTTAGCATAATGATATCGGCAATAATTGGTTTAGAATAACAATCTTAACAATAAGTAATTTAGTATAATGATTTAAAAAAATAAGTAGTTTAGTATAATGATTTCCAAATAAGTAGTTTAGTATAGTATAGTAACCATGAATATTGGTGTTTTTTAGCTTTGAATTTTTTTCCTTTCATTTGGATGTTTTTCTTTTTTTAATAAATTTAATGTAATGATTATCGACCAATTGTCTGTCAGCTCCCTCTTGTCGGTCAATTGTCTGTCGCCAATTGTCCGATTATCCATCGATTTTTTGTGGCATACAGTACATGATAAGCTAATAGAGCTCAGGCTGTTTAAATCATTGTTTCAAACTTTTGAGTGAATATAATGTACACTATGTTTACTGGTTAACACAGAAATATTAAATTTTAAAACAAATATTAACTTTATTGTGTATTGTATATCAAGTTTGCACCTCTGAATGTGAGCAACCAAGAAACAAACTGACATGCTGAGTTCTCTAAAGGCAATGAAAATCAACATGTGAGTACTTATAGAGAGAGAGAGAGAGAGAGAGAGAGAGAGAGAGAGGAGAGAGAGAGAGAGAGAGCTTTAAGCAAGTTAAAGCTGAACTCACAGCAAACAAAAATCTAAGTGCTATCTGACCATTATAATGTGTCTTGAACTCATATAGACATGCCCTCCAAACATGTTGTAATTTAACAGTTATGAATTAATGAAAAGTGAACAGGAACTACAGTAAATGCAATACCCAGTCTTTTGTTTGTGCTGTACAGACAGGAAATATCTTCAAGTAATTTCACACTTCTGTAAGCATTGATATTAATGTCTGTCTGTCTTGCCCTCTCTCTCTCTCTCTCTCTCTCTCTCTCTCTCTCTCTCTCTCTCTCTCTCTCTCTCTCTCTTTTGCACTGTACATGATTGTTTTGCTACAAATTAACATCCTTTAATAAAATGGGATTTATATATAATTATGTTTATCAGAAACATACTGGTGCATTACCTGTTGACCCAAAGTTTCAATGATGTATGATTGCTAAAGTAGATTTATGACGTGTTTTTCATGGGAAGGATTCATTACATTTAGCATATGCCATACTATAAACCGTAAATAAGAGCAAGTGCCTGCTACTTTACCTCAGTGATGCTGATGTGTACATATACAAGCACACATACTTGGTGTAATGTACACACAAGAACACAGACTGAGACATGGATGGGCAAGAAATGTTACTAATCTGTTCAGGTTTTTCAGTTTGCTGATATTTCAGCTTCATAAAAAGATTATTTGAATGTAAAGTAATAAACATGAAAAACACAAAACAAAGTATTTTTCAGATAAATGTAGTGAAAAAATTGCATGAGGTAGATGGCCTGCCCAACCCTCCCCATACACAGCACTCTGGCCTCACCTGTTAATACTTTCCCTACCCTCTCCCCCAAAAAGAAAAACATTCAGCCACTCAAGTGATAAACAAAATAAAAGTTTAAGTGACAATAATACTTTTAATCCATTAAGTGATGCATTACCAACTATCAAGCACAGTTTATTATTTTTGAGCTAAAACGTTTTGAACTGCAATCTTACAAAACTTGATGTAACTAATCAGGACATGTATTCTTTCTCACAAAATGGCGTATGTGACTTGAACAATGCACGAAATAATGCAAAATCACTCGTCTTATTCTTGTACAGGACAAGTCTTTTACCGTAACCTCTACATGACCGAAACATACAGCAATTGGCTAATTATGATTGATGTGTTTTATAAACAAGACGAAAAACTGAGTTGATTTCCTGAACGAATTGGCAGTTGTTATTCCAACCTGTCATTGCGCAACTCAAAAGAAAGCGCTCTCTTTTATCTCAACTGATGACAACTAAAGTGAAACAAGTCTTTGCTGAACACACACATGTGTTGCTCATACTACGTTACTATTAAAATTATATTATCAATTCTAAATTGCACTATTAAATTATTTAAATCATTAGCTCTTTTGAGATCTGATGCCAAACTAAATACGACACTTCAGTAATCACTATCATTACACATAACACCTGATAAATAAAAGTAAGTATATCAAAGTATCATGATATACATTCCAGTATTACAAGGCAACATCATGAAAAATATATACTGTATATACAGTATATATATAATATATATATATATATATATATATATATATATATGGTATATATATATATATATATATATATATATATATATATATATATATATATAAATGTATGTATGTATGTATGTATAAGCAAATCCCACAGGAAAATGACAGGCAGAAGTTCAGTACCAAGCGCTTTCACGTTTATTAACGCCACTATCATCACTTGCCTTACGCTTGCCATTAACCAGCCATTAGCCATGATAGAAAAAGGATGGGCTCAATATTTCATGATAAAATCACATGAATAAATCGGAGTGCAGGAGAAAATGTCGTACCACTTGCGTAGGTTTGAGAGTCTGGACGGCATATTGGTGTCAGCTACAGTGCTGTTTGGCATGGGTAGTGGCAAAAATTGTAACTAAGCTGAGGCAAGCAGTACAAAATTTTAACTTACGCGTGGTAGATGGAGGGCTCCAAACAAATTATAATATACGATCACAGTTGTTCGTATCTGAAAAATCATAACTTGAAAGTTCATAAGTGAGAGAGAGTGTGTGTGTGTATATATATATATATATATATATATATATATATATATATATATATATATATATATATATATATATATATATATATATATATATATATATATATATAATATATACAGGCAGTCCCGGTTATCGGTGTTCCGTTCGATGGCGTGGCGATAACCGAAACGCTGCTAACAACCGAAAATCGATAATAGCACTGATCCCCGGTTAAGCGGTGCGATATCGGTTATGGCGCGATAACTGGTGATCAGTGCGCCATTAAGAGCGTCATCAGCGCCGAGCAACGCCGGTTATCGGAAAATCTGTACCCGTTATTTTTGCCGCTGACAAGCGCCGTAAAACCGGATCGCCAGTAACTGAGAGCTGTGACAGGGGACTGCCTGTACATATATATATACATATATATATAGTGTATATATATACAGTTATATTCTCAAACTTACGCGAGTTAGGTTCCAGAACCCCTCGCATAGGGTGAACCATAAGTTTGGCATGGTCTCAAATGCTAATATGCTTATTTATAAAGTTAAAACATTAAATATATGACCTAATCATGCTCCCAAATTATTAGTTAACTTTAAATGAAATTAGTTACTGTAATTTCATTTAAAAGTTAGCTTAATACATTACCCTTAAAAAAGTCCAACCGATCTATTTTTAGAAGTCGTCTCAACCTCTTTTTAATAACTTCTTTATTCTGCGTCTCTTTCTCTTTGTTCTGAAATGCTTTTTCATGAACAAATAGTGTTTTTTATTTTGACTAATACATCTCTTAGTTATTATGTCTCTGTGTTTTAGAACATATTTGCAACACTAGCGCATTTACTCATTTACACTTCATAGACGGTACACGTCAAATTAGATCAATTTAAACTATCTACTGTACAGGTAAAGACGTACAGAATTGATAAGTTGTAAAATATGCACAACTATAACTAGAGAGAAGAGAGAGAGAGAGGAGAGAGAGAGAGGAGAGAGAGAGAGAGAGAGAGAGAGAGAGAGAGAGATTGTCTTTACTTGGAAATACCAAGTTGAATTATTTATGAATTATTATGAGACAGAGAAATAACGAGAGAGAGAGAGAGAGAAAGTTTTTCTATGTTAGATATCAAAAGATGGAAATTAGATAAACTAACTTTTAAATGAAATTAAAGTTACTGTATTTTCATTTAAAAGTTAGCTTAATACACATTTCCTAAAAAAAAGAAATAAATGGTTAACAAGAATATAGAGTGTGTGACTCTCTCCCCATTCCACCAATCTGTTTTTAGAAGTCTTCTCAACCTCGTTTTAAAAAAACTTCTTTATTCTATCTCTTTTCTCTTTGTTCTGAAATGCTCTTTAATCTCTATGTTTTAGAACAGTGCATTTACAGTTTGTAAATGTACAGGTAAAATTAGACTAATATAAAATTATTTACTGTAAGGTTAAAGACATACAGAAACAGTGCTATAATATATGTAGGTTGGCTAACTTCAAACGAGAGAGAGAGAGAGAGAGAGAGAGAGAGAGAGAGAGAGAGAGAGAGAGAGAGAGAGAGAGAGAGAGAGAGATAACAGTTGTCCTCATTTAAGAGAGTGAAATTTTTTGTGAATTATTACGGACACACACACACACACACAGAATTATAAGAAACATTTGACCACTGCTCAGCAGTGCTCCCCTTCTTGTCATGTTAAATGACATGTCTGACAGCTTTTGCCTTCGACCTTCTTACAAAAGACGAGGGAAGAATTTGTTTGTTTAAATAGGAATTTTGTAATTACAGTTTTATTATTATTATTATTATTATTATTATTATTATTATTATTATTATTATTATTATTATTATTTAATTTTATTAATCTTATTAATATTTGAAAATTAGTACTTATTATTAGGTAAAAAGTTTATTTATCATGCAAATAAACATGCCTGTATACATGTATCTTAAAAATTCTCTCATCTCACTAAAAGAGAGAGAGAGAAATTATTACTTTTAATAATATTTAATGTTATTGAATTTACACATAAAAGCTTGAAAACTTCTAAATTACATAAAAAATTAAACATAAACACTTTTGCAGGGTTTCTCAGTGTTTGCAAATGTTTGTGTGTATGTGAAAAACTCGTGTATGACCATTAGTGAGGTTCCAGTGAAAAATTCGTATGTCTGTGAATTCGTGCAACTCGAATCGCGCAAGTTCGGGTTATGGCTGTACACACACACAGTGGACCCCTGCTATATTACAGTTCAGCATTCGTATCTTCAGTTAATTGCGGATTTTCTGTGGAACATATCTCCAATTATATTGCGGAAAGTTCCCTATTTCTTTGAGTTTTTCTTAGAGTAAATTTGCTAATTATTTTCATGTTATTTCTGTGGATAAGTACATTTCTATGATAAAAAAATTATTTACCAATTTTCAAATAATATTAATGTAAGCACAGCAAAATATCAATAAAATGTATCATGATAAAGTAAAATCCCTCAAAATCACAAAACAGTCGTTTTCCTGATTCATTTTACCGATATAAACATACCACAGTTCACTACCCCCCCCCTCTCTCTCCCTCTCTCTCTCTCTCTCTCTTTCAGTACTGTGCATATCCTTTAATGAAATATGAAATAATGTATCATGAAGATAAAAATATGAAACTAAAACTCCAAGAAGTTCATGATGCATACGAATGAGTGCATGCATACATGTGTACATGCTACAATGATTTACTAATTTTCAAATAGTGATATTAATGTAAACACAGCAAAATATCATTAAAATATTATTTCACTTACAGAATTCATTTATATTGTATTATGTTGATGTATTGTCAGCGTAATATGTTTAAAAAGAAAATCGTCCAGCCATTTGTAATGTTACCGTTCTCAGAATCAGCTGATTGAGCCTACTACCTCAGTTCTCTCTCTCTCGCTCTCTCTCTCTCTCTCAATACTGTACATATCCTTTAATGAAATATGAATTAATCTATCATAAACATAAAAATATGAAACTAAACTCCGAGAAGTTCACAACGCATACGAGTGCATGCATATGTATGTACTTGTTACAATGATTTACTAATTTTCAAATAATGTAAACAGCAAAATTTCAATAAAATGTTATTCCAATTACAGAATCCATTCATACTGTATTATTATATTGATCGATTATCATCGTAATATATATAAAAAAACAGTCTTCCCGACATTTGTAATGTTTACGTTCTCAGATTCAGTTGATTGAGCCTACTACCAAAAGAATTAGGAGAAAAATTTTTAGTTGCTAGAAGAAACGAATGTATTAATGGAATTATTGATTTTAATTTTGTACTTAAAAGTAAAACTGGTATACAAAGGTAAACCAACATACTTTATGTTAAAGTAAAATCCCTGAAAATCACAAAACATCTATTTTCCTGATTTTTTTATTGCTATAAACATACCTCAGTTCTCTCTCTCTCTCTCAGTATTGTACATATTACACTAGTAATCATATTAATACTATTTGAAAATTAATACCTGTACATATATAATTGCAAAAATTCCGTGAATAGCGAGTGTCAGCAAAAGAAAAAATCCACAAATGTGTAAGTTTTTCCCACAAGTAATTTATAGACAGGTTCACAGAAAATTCTTTGCAAATCTGGTCGACTGTATATTATATATATATATATATATATATATATATATATATATATATACATATATATATATATATATATATATATATGTATATATATATATATTAATCTATATATATATATATATATGTATATATGTATAATATACTGTATATATAATATATATATATACAGTAAACCCTCGTGTTTAGCAGGGGGATGAATTGCACACCTCCTACCTAATAGCTAAAATCCGTGAATACTTAAAACCCTCTAAAAACACTTAGAACACTATTTTGATAGTTTAATCACAAGAAAAACCCCTCTAAAAATGCTTAGTACCTTAGTATTTAATAGTTTTATCTCAAAAGTGCATTTAGTCATGAAAATGATATGAAAATACAGTAATCAGTGAATATTTCTCAGTGAAAAATACCAATGAATAGGCAATTTCCCATGAGTAATGGATAGAACCGTTCCACAGAGGAAACCGTGAATACGTGAGCCAGCAATCGTGAGAACGCTAATATTGTGGTTAACTGTATGGTATATATATATATATATATATATATATATATATATATATATATATATATATATATATATATATATATATATATATATATATATATATATATATATATATATATATATATATATATATATATATATATATATATATGTATATATATATATATATATATATATATATATATATATATATATATATATATATATATATATATATATACACACACACACACACACACACACACACACACACACACAGCGCTATCACTCCTGTTTTTCACGGTTCACTTTTTCTTCACTTCATTTTGTTGCAGACTCTATGGAACATATCTTCAATGTCTCTGTGGGAACTTTCACCAATTCACAGATTTTTTCTATGGACAGTATCTCTAAAATTATCAATAATTGTTTTTTTTTTTTGTAGAACAACACTATTTAGTCACTAATTACTGTATTTTTTCATATTGTGTTCGTGACTAAATACTGATTTTTATATGTACGATTTACTGTGCATTTGTTAAGCTCATTTCAAGTTGGGTCTCTCTCTCTCTCTCTCTCTCTCTCTCTCTCTCTCTCTCTCTCTCTCTCTCTCTCTCTCTCTCTCTCTCTCTCTCTCTCTCTCTCTATAATGTAAGATGTATTTGAAATTATATTATTGTAAAGTGTTTTTGGATGATAGAACGTATGGTACAGTATTTAAAATATTCAATAATTATTTCAATTTTATTTTCCAGTAAAAGCAGACTGTAGAATAAAGTGAAAACAATCAGAAATATTTTAAATATTGTAAAATATCTTCATCCAAAACACTTTTACAGTAACATCATTTCAAATACATCTTATTTTACCCTTTAAAGAGAGGAGAGAGAAGAATTTTTCATACACCTGTTATGCTCAGTCAATTGCCCAACCTGGAATGAGCTTAACAGATCATTACAGTATAAGTATTAATTGTAAAATAATTTTATCATAAAAATCAGTATTTAGTCACGAACACAATATGAAAAATACAGTAATTAGTGAATAAACAGTGTCACTCAATGAAAAAAGCTGACTAATGGTAATTTTAATTGTTTTAACAATATAGAGAAAACAGGATGACTTCAATACTATGAAAACAGCTGTGTAAGCTTACAGGGAGTAACTTGATTAGTTGTCAAAACATTCTTAAGACAGATTTATTTAATTTGTATTAAAAGATTTATTTAGTTTGTTTTAAACATTTTATAAGATATTTTTCTGTGTTTACATTAATATATATATATTAAGATTAGTAAATCATTGTTATACAGTAAGCATTTTAGGGGCCGGATGTACATAAGAGTAACAGTTGTAAAAGGGTACTAATCTAAGATGACTTAGGGTGTTTTGGGATGAGGGTTTGATAGTGTTTTAGTATGATGATTTAAGGTATATTTTTGTTTGAACTACTTAATTAGGCAGTGAACTTTTAAAATAGACAGTTATAAGCATTTTAGTTTAAAGGTACAGGGTATTTGGCAGTTATAAAGCCTTTTAGAGGGGATTTGCATTTCTGCATATATATATATATATATATATATATATATATATATATATATATATATATATATATATATAAGATAAAATCCCTGAAGGAAACGGAAACACTGAGTGCTCATGAGGCCTTTCGACGCTATGTCCTTTACTTAGCAGACTGAAGAAATATAGTATGTTTACAAAGAAAAGCTCATATAAATGACAGATGGAGATTATAAAGAAAACATGGTGCCTGGAATCCAACACAATTGGAAGAATTAGTAGAACTGCAAAACAGGATTAAATATTTAGAGGTTTTTACAAAGGATTAGGGATAAACTGTTCCAGAGCAGGGACAGGACAATTAAGATTATACAGGTTCGCGACTGACCACCTAAAAATTTTTTTAGTACAACAACACAATAATTCTTTTTTTAAACAATGATAACTTTTTGCAAGATGAACATTTTACAAATAAAAAATTATATTAAACGCATCGGATATATAGAAAATATATATCAAGTAGCTAACTTGTAATTGTCAGTGATTTTATCTTTAGGTCATTCTTGAACATTTTTCTAATACAGGGGTCCAAATAATACATGCCAGGCTAGATTAAAATTACAACTGGCGTAAGCTGACAGATAGCGACTCAATAGATTTCTTGAAGAGAAATCTTTCGATCTGGCAATCACTGAACTTTCAGTCCAATTTTATCCTGTGAGAGTTTTTCACTTAAATGAATGAATATAGCATTGGATGCTTGTCAGTTTTGACTGAATATTTATGTTGCTTAACACGTACATGTAAAACTGCTAGATTGGCCAATATAAAAGAGGGGCAATCAAACATGGAATTTTATATTTATTTGTTGTTTTCTTTAGGACTATTTTGAGTGTGTTATTATAAGAAAAAAAACGAGGTTTACATTAAAAGGTTTTAACAATGATTTTATGTTTTCAAAACCACTAAAATAAGGCAAGCTAAGAATGTTTCTAGGGTTTTCATTCTTCATGTTTACTTCACTATAAAAACTTTTGTGGGCTTTGTTATAACAAATATCTAGTATATGTGAAGGATAACATAAATCATCCCTATTTTTCTTATGTATTCAATTTCTTTTATCAAATACTGGGACTGACATTACAAGGCTCAGAAAACATAGAGGAAAAAATTGATATTTTGATGTTGAGGTGATGGCCTGAATAAAAATGGACATAAGTTAAGTTGTTGGTTGGTTCCTGTAAATACTGAATTTTCATTGAAAATGGTTCTCATGTATTAAAACATCTAAGAAAGGGAGGCAATTGTCTTTTTCTAATTCTAACGTAAACTTAATGGATGGTACCTGGTTATTCAAATTATAGAGTAAATCATTACATCAATACCAGCAGAGCAAAACAGCTAAAATATCGTCAACATACCTATACCACTTTAAAGGAGTATAAATGATATTATTAGTATATATCGTTTTCAAAGTAATTCCATGTACAAGATTTGAGAGGTGGGGATAAAGGTTGCCCATTGCCATACCAAATATTTGTTGGTAAAATGCACCATTGAATATAAACACAATCTGGAAATGCACAACCTAGTGAGAGAAATGATATGACTTACAGGTAGAGGTAATTCGTGATGGATTACTTCATTATAAGATACTCTAAAATAGAATCTATAGGGACTTTAGTAAAAGAGAACAAACGTCAAAAATAACGAATCTATCAGTGGGGGCAAAGTGATTTTTTTAATTTATCAACTAAATCTAGACTATTATATACGTGAGAATCTGAGATAGTTCAAATACTTGACAAAGAGTTTGGTAATATATTTTGGTTATATGATATTGAACCAACAGTACTGATAATAGGCCGCATAAGTTGTTTTCTATCTTTGACCTGTTTTTACTAATCCGTACAAGTAGGGTAGCAGAGAAATTTTATCGACAACTGACCTAATAGTTCTTTTTTATCTTTAAGGATTTTTTTTCACTGTGCTGTTGAAACTTTTATGACTTGATCGGTATTTTTGTTAGTTTTTTGTATGTCGTATCATCATCCAGTAGGGCTTGCATACATGATATGTAGTCAACTGTATCTAAAATTACAATACTATTCGATTTATCAGCTTTTGATGTGGATTGTATTGTCTTTTTAGTCGTGGTCGCTTTTCTTATAGCGAGCAGGGGAAATTGCTTTCATGCCTGGTCATTCGCAGCTCCATAAATGATACCTTTAACTATATCAATATGATTCCTCAAAATCATATTGATATAGTTAAAGGTATCATTTATGGAGCTGCAAATGTTAGGCATGAAAGCAATTTCCCTTTCATGCCTAACATTCTCAGCTCCATAAATGATACGTTTTAACTATATCAATATGATTCCTCAAAATCATATTGATATAGTTAAAGGTATCATTTATGGAGCTGCAAATAATGTTAGCATGAAAGTTATTCCCTCTCATGCCTAATATTTGCAGCTCCCATAAATGATACTTTAACTATATCAATATGATTCCTCAAAATCATATTGATATAGTTAAAGGTATCATTTATGGAGCTGCGAAATGTTAGGCATGAGAGGGAATAGCTAATGTTTAACATTTTAGCTCCATAAATGATACCTTTAACTATATCAATATGATTTTGAGGAATCATATTGATATAGTTAAAGGTATCATTTATGGAGCTGCGAATGTTAGGCATGAAAGCAATTTCCCTTTCATGTCTAACATTTGCAGCTCCATAAATGATACCTTTAACTATATCAATATGATTCCTCAAAATCATATTGATATAGTTAAAGGTATTATTTATGGAGCTGCGAATGTTAGGCATGAAAGCAATTTCCCTGCTCGCTATAAAAAAAGCTTGACCGACCTTAAAAAAGACAATACAATCCATATATTTTCTATATATCCATATGTTTAATATAATTTTTTATTTGTAAAAATGTTCATCTTGCAAAAAGTTATTATTGTTAAAAGAAAAAAAAAGGAGAATTATTGTGTTGTACTAAAAAAATTTGTAGGTGGTTAGTCACGAACCTGTATATTCTTTTAATTGTCCTGTCCCTGCTCCTGAATGGTTGATCCTAATCCTTTGTAAAAACCTCTTAAATATTTAATCCTGTTTTGGCAGTTCTACTAATTCTTCAATTGTGTTGGATTCCAGGTACATAAGTTTCCTTTATAATCCCCATCTGTCATTTATATGAGCTTTCTTTGTAAACATACTTTATATTTCTTCAGTCTGCTAAGTAAAGGACATAGTCGAAAGGCCTCCAGAGCACTCCAGTGTTTCTGTTTCCTTCGTGGATTTTATCTTTATTTATATATTCATCACGTTCCATATTTTCGTGATTCAGTTATACATACATATATATATATATATATATATATATATATATTAACTTTATCACATACACAATTGTTCTGTGTATTAGTAGAATTACTAATAGGACTTTTTCTGAATAAATACTCATTAGATACCATCCAGTTTGAATGAGGTCCTGGTAGTAATGTATATATATATACAGGCAGTCCCCGGTTAACGGCGATCTGGTTTTACGGCACTTGTCTAGCGATGAAAATCAACAATTTTCAGCGCCAAAAATCACCGGTTTCCGCCTATCGGTGCCAATAACGCATACCTAACAGAGGCGCCGATTACTAAAAATTGGTGCTTTTTGTTCCAATAAGCCCCGAAAATCACTGATTTTTGGTTAGCAGCAATTTTTGGTTATCATCACACCCTCAGAACAGAACCCCTGCATAAATCGGGGACTTTCTACATATATATATATATATATATATATATATATATATATATATATATATATATATATATATATATATATATATATATATATATATATATATATATATATATATATATATATATATTATATATATATGTGTGTGTGTGTGTGTGGATATACACACATATAAATAAAAGATAAAATCCATGAAGGAAACGGAAACTGGAGTGCTGTGAGGTTTTCGACACTATGTCCTTTACTTAGCAGACTGAAGAAATATAAAAGTATGTTTACAAAGAAAGCTCATATAAATGACAGATGGGGATTATAAAGAAACATATGTACCTGGAATCCAACACAATTGAAAGATTAGTAGAACTGCCAAAACAGATTAAATATTTAAGATGTTTTACAAAAGATTAGGTCAACACGTTCAGGAGCAGGGACAGGACAATTAAAAGATTATGCAGGTTTCGTGACTGATCACCTAAAAATTTTTAGTACAACACAATAATTCTCTTTTTCTTTTTTTTTAAACAATAATAACTTTTTGCAAGATGAACATTTTTACAAATAAACAATTATATTAAACATACGGATATATAGAAAATATATATCAAGTAGCTAACTTGTAATTAAGTCAGTGATTTTATCTTTTAAGTCATTCTTGAACATTTTTCTAATACAGGGGTCCAAATAATACATGCCAGGGCTAAGATTAAAATTACAACTGGAAGTAAGCTGGATAATAGCGGATTCCAATAGATTTCTTGAAGAGAAATCTTTCGATCTGGCAATCATTGAACTTTCAGTCCAATTTATCCTGTGAGAGTTTTCACTTAAATGAATGAATATAGCATTGGATGCTTGTCCAGTTTTGACTGAATACTTATGTTGCTTAATACATACATCTAAAACTTTGCTAGATTGGCCAATATAAAAAGAGGGGCAATCCAAACATGGAATTTTATATATTATGTTGTTGTTTTCTTTAGGGCTATTTTTTATTAACATTCTTTTGAGTGTGTTATTATAAGAAAAAACGAGGTTTACATTAAAAGGTTTTAACAATGAAAACATAAAATCATCGTTAAAACCTTTTAATGTAAACCTCATTTTTTCTTATAATAACACACTCAAAAGAATGTTAATAAAAAATAGCCCTAAAGAAAACAACAACATATTATATGAAATTCCATGTTTGGATTGCCCCTCTTTTTATATTGGCTGATCTAGCAAAGATTTAGATGTACGTATTAAGCAACATAAGTATTCAGTCAAAACTGGACAAGCATCCAATGCTATATTCATTCATTTAAGTGAAAACTCTACAGGATAAATTGGTCTTGAAAGTTCAGTGATTGCCAGATAAAAGATTTCTCTTCAAGAAATCTATTGAGTCCGCTATTATCCAGCTTACTTCCAGTTGTAATTTTAATCTTAGCCCTGGCATGTATTATTTGGACCCTGTATTAGAAAAAAATGTTCAAGAATAATCTAAAAGATAAAATCACTGACTTAATTACAAGTTAGCTATTTGATATATATTTTCTATATATCCGTATGTTTAATATAATTTTTATTTGTAAAATGTTCATCTTGCAAAAAGTTATTATTGTTTACAAAAAAGAGAATTATTGTGTTGTGCTAAAAATTTTTAGGTGGTCAGTCATGAACCTGTATAATCTTTTAATTGTTCTGTCCCTGCTCCTGAACGGGTTGATCCTAATCCTTTGTAAAAACTCTTAAATATTTAATCCTGTTTTGGCAGTTCTACTAATTCTTCAATTGTGTTGGATTCCAGGTACATATGTTTCCTTTATAATCCTCATCTGTCATTTATATGAGCTTTCTTTGTAAACATACTTTTATATTTCTTCAGTCTGCTAAGTAAATGACATAGTGTCGAAAGGCCTCGCAACACTCCAGTGTTTCCGTTTCCTTCGTGGATTTTATCTTTATTTATATATTCATCACGTTCCATATTTTCATGATTCAGTTATACATATACACATATATATACATATATATATGTATATATATACATAGATATATAGATATATACATATATATATATAATATACTGTATATGTGTATATGGATTTCATTCCATTGCATTACTGTCCTCATTAAATCTTTTCTTTTTTAGATTTATTGCAAGTCCCATCTTTCCAGTTGTATGATGCAATCTGTGAACTTTTTATATGATCTGGGGTAGTAACCCCAGCATTCCTGAAAGCTCTTTTTTCTCTGGTATATCTAGCATTTTATACCTAGAAATTCGTGCAACAATGGAATTTCACCGGGTGACACGGGGCCTTCCTCAGAAATAGATTTTTCCTTTGTCAAAATCCCTTTTTTATTGATCAGCTTGCTGTAAACTGGAAGTATTGCTCACTGTAAATTTTGATATGCGATGATAACATAAGAGTAAAGGAGATAGAATTCATAGCATTTATAACAGTACTAATTGTTAGGTTTGGCTAATGAATATCTTCTTTATTTTACAATAAAAATGTTTACAGAAATTCTTGTAAACTAAGAGTTATTGTATTATTGTTTATTGTCATATGATCTCTAACACCATAATTTGATTTCAAGCTTAGACATATTTTCCAAAAAGCATTGTTACATGAAGTACTGGCACTTTTTGTTTGTAAAGAAGTTTTTTAAAAATATAGTGTTATAAGAATGATGTATAATAAATTAATGTTGTGAAATATTGGTAAATTACTACGATAAAATAATGGTATAAGAATGCTTGTACAATCTAAATATTTGGGAATTGCTTCTGCAGCATAGCCCTTAATTTCATATTTCTGTTTATTCCAGCAAGAATTTTGTGTAGCTAATTTCCCGTTTGTGGCTGGTCCCCATACTTTTCAGGTGGAGTATGATTCTGGACGCCTTTCTCGTTTACCTCTGCAATCATTATCATCTGCGTCTCCAGTTGTTTTGGTACGAAGAGATGACTCTCGAAGAAAAGTTTTACACAATTGCGTGTCACTTGTTGCATTTTCATATTGTATGTGGAGATTGTATTTGTTATATAAATAGGAACATGAACACTATTCCATTAGAATGTAGGTAATTAGATAATAAAGTTTATCATTGTAAATGGGATGTTTAGAGCCTATAAGTATTTATTAGAATATATTTTTAATTGATGTACTCACCTTAGTGTATGATGATTCATGTGTTATTAAAAAACTTTATGTCGAGACTTTTATGTTATGACATTTAGAGAATGATTCCATACCTTGATTTCATGAAAAGGAAATATAGAAAAACTCAGGGCATACAACTGTTGTAAGTTATTTAGCACTTACTGATTTTTCAGTACGATCATGAATTTTTACTTAAAAGAGTATATTAATTTGTGAAGGGCTAACACATCAAGAATATGGCTTAATTGATTTTATATTGCTCACTTGAATGCATATCAGGAATTAGCTTATATTGTAGTATGGTATTTCTAAAATATTCTGCATTTAGGATATTATTCATTGACTAGTTGCATGCCAGGGTAAAATACTTTCTGATTTTGTTAACTAAACCGGAATATTTACATTATTTTGTTAAGATCTATGTTGAGTAATGCCTGTCGTATATTGCATAAATTTACTGTAGTATGATATTTGTATATATAAGAGTTATAATCAAGAATTGTTAGAAAACAAACTGCGATATTTATTAGTGGGAAAGGTAAAAAATTTGGTAAAGTATATAGGTTTGCTAGTCTTTCACAACATTAGCTATTCATTCCTGTGTATGTGTATACAGTATCTTATTACTTGTTCTGTGGCAACTTTTCTTTCTTCCACTTCCAGGTTTTTTACTCCTGTATGAAACTGAAGTTTTAACATGTCAGGGTTTAATGAGACATCCATTTTTGCTAATAGGAATTAAATGAGAATATTGTGTGTAGAAGAATTTTTTTAAGAATTAGCTAATATGTAGAATGACAACTACTGAGCACATAATAGTTGCAGTAGTTGCTTCTTTTTATTTGAATATTCACAGTTCTGGTATTTTGTTATATCTTGAATTTTCACATTGTTATTTAAGAAGCATGAATATTATTTTGTCAGGTCTGTTCTTTGTTGACACTGTCATGGAAACATGGTGCAAAAGTAAGTACTGTTCTTGATTATTGTTAGGCTTTTGAATAGCACAACTACTGAAGGAACCTTTGGCTCTGAAACTATGTTTAATCATAAATATAATAGTTTGTTATATTATAATATAATAAAGGTTGCTCTGCATAAAAAAGGGATAGGAAGAAAAAGGGAGCTGGAAATGAGCATCATAGCATATGAGAAGATAACATTTGCAGCTGTGATACATTTCTTTATTTTCTATTGGTTATAGAGTTATTTTGGAGCATACAAAACATATATGTTTAACACACTGAAATACAAATGGCGTAGCTTTTCAAGGGAATACTGTAGGTACTGCAGCCAGCTTTTGTACATGATATTTTAAACTTGTTTGTAAAAAAAAGTATATTTTTTGTGTGCTTTTTCTAATAGTTCAATTCACATATATTTTATCTTGTAGCCTTGATTGTGTGAAGGGCACATTACCAAACAAGGAAAAAATATAATCACTTTATCTTTAGGGACTGTTTGAAATGGTTTATGGTACTCTGATGGTAGTTATACAAGCTAAAATTTTTAAAATCCAACTGCTTAAGAAATGCAGACTTTTCAGTTTGTGGAGAATCTCTATGGGGGCTGATGGTCTTATTTGCCATAAACCCCTGAAGATCAGCTATTAGGAGATACATTTTGCACTTGGTGGCTATTGTGACTAGCTTTAGGAATGCCCAAAGTAAGCAAAATATCTCTTTCCCTCTCTCTCTCTCACACACACACACACACACACACACACACACACACACACACACACACACACACATACACACAAAATAAAAAAAAATATATGCATATATAAATGTGGCATTCCCACTTGTTAGCTGTACTCATTATTATTATTATTATTATTATTATTATTATTATTATTATTATTATTATTATTATTATTATTATTATTGTAAACAGTAGTCCCTCTGTTTATCAGACCTCTCCTGATTGAATCTGTGACTTGCCAGTCACTTTGTCATGATGGTAGGCCATGTTTTTAAAATATAATGCCCATAAAGCTCCTAAATTGAACAATATGTCCAGTGTTCAGGTTAGCTTAGGCTAGAGGTTATTTGAAGTTATTGTTGGCTGTGTGATAAGATGGTTGTTCGGTGTAAGCTATACTGTAGGGTCTATGTTAGAAGGCTACATCCCCAAAGCATCTGATAAGCTGAGGGGTACTGTAATTCAACCATATTAGACTCATTGAAGTCACTTGAAAGATTGTTCATAAATGGGAGTGGAAAATTTGGAACAAGGTGAAGTTAAAGACGTTTTGACAACTCAATAAGAATACACAAAAGGGATTCAGTAAAATGTAAAATCTAGAACTATTGCAGTTGCCAGCTGAAGGAATACTGAAAGAATCCTTTGTACATTTACAATGTTCTTCCCAAGACTCATTGGAAGCAATATTCCTTTATGGTGTATTAGTGTGTAAATATACAACACATTTTTTGTAACAATCGTAGAGATCGTTTATGTGATTCATAGGCTTCAAGTTAATAGAATTCTATTTGTGAAAAGAAAACAGTTTAGGAAAGGAATGAGAATGGATTAGGTGAAATGTAATAGATAAAAAATATAATTTCTTAAAAATAAATTAATTTTTTCAGACAAACCAGTTACACATAATTAGCCTGCATTTATGGTCTTTGGATGCCCCAACACTTCTTTGTTATGAGGCAAAAGAAGAGTTTACATATAGATTCTTGAGTCCCCATCAGCTAATTGGCCTGCCAATTAAAAGAAATTGGTGTGGGGAGATGGAACCAGGAATTTTGTATCAAAATAATTTGTATGTGCAAAAATACTTATTTTGTTTTTTGAGTACAGTATTAGATTTATTTCGCCACCACAATTCCATTACTTACATTTACCACCAGTCATAATTTAGGTGGGAAGGATTGAGCTGAACACCCCAGGATTCATAGTTTGGGACATGTAGGATCCATTTGAGAGTTTTTGGGATTGAGATAAGCAATTGAACCCATAGGTTACTCCTAGAAATTACCAAACACCAGGAGAATCTTTCTTGGAGGATCTAAAATGGGAAATGGGAAAGCCAAGGTAAAAATAGTGAGTCTACTGACTTTAGAACCTTAGCTGAAGTATAAACAACCTGTCCTGCTGCTGCTGTAGTTCCTAATGAGTATGATCCTGACTACCTGTTTCTACTATCCCTAAGGTAAAAGTTTACAAAATTTGTTTGGCCTCTCTATGTATCTACATTAAAACCAAGTTGACATCAAGATTTTATATAAGGTAAAGAAGTAGGTATCTTGTGCTGCTTTGCCATCGGGCACATTACTCTCTGCCCTTAAGATAAATTGCCTGAAACACTGAGAAAACATATTCATTGTCATTTGTTTCTTGAAATGTCCTGTCAAAAGGAGTCAGCTGGATATACCTTTCTGGCAGCCTTTGTTTCTTTGAAGATAAATAAGAATTTCTCTGACTGGATAAAGAAAGTCCTCTTCAACTTTGGTATGGGGTAAGAGAGATGGATTGGCATAGGGCACAGTGGATCTAAGGTTTGTGTTTTTGCTATAAAGTCAGCTACTAAGGAAAATGTACTGATTTCCATTCCTTGGAATTTTGCTTGGTAATGGTTGAGTGTCCAAACTCTGTAAAGATTGGAGATAGTCTCTGCTGCTCCTGCTGGAAACCTTTTCCCTGAGGTTGTTAGATAACCTCCATGCATGAATATCTAACAATTCCAGGTTTTTGTGAAATCAGTGAAAGTAAGGACTGTGTAGAAACCTCTGCTACTGGAGATGTCCTCCGGAAGATAAAGAATATTAGCAAACCATTTTTGCTATTCTGGATAGTTGCCAGTAGAGTCAATAACAAATCTCTTGATTCCTTTGGCATACATGTTAGGACATGTATCTTCCAGGTTGCTTGATCCACAAGAGTAGGGAGTTATATTAAGATCTCCTCTTGAGGTTAATTGGAAATAAGTCACCCAAGAGTGCTCCACAGTACCCATAGAACCTTTTGGACAGTGGATGTAATGACCATTCCAAGAGGGGATAGAACTTGATCCCTTTTGTTGAGACAACATTTTCACAATGAAAAATTTTGAGTGCCAGATGACATAGGGTTTCCAAACTCATGGCCTTTTGGTTTTTAGATATGCTGTGGTAGTCACATTGGCCATCATTCTTCTGTCTTGCCTCTCACATGAAGAGCAAAGGTTTGAAGACCAGAGTATACTGCTTTCACCACTAAATAGTTGTCTGGACATTTGTTCTGAAGTCCCTGCTGCTTAGAAATTTAGGGGATGGGCTCCCCACCTTCGGTTTGACTTGTCTGTAAAAAGTAGAATCTCTTAAGAAGGAGGTCCATAGGCACTCCTGTCCTGTATCACCAAGGAAATTCCTTTCAGACATTGCCCAATATGGTGACTGGTCGGCTGTCTGACTGATTTCTTGTTGCTCAAGACCTGGTGTGCCAGTTTCTCCAGTGAGATGATGTATCAGAGATTGCTACATTTTGGCAATTGGGTCCAGTTTATGTTGAAATTTCTGCCTGTCAAATAAACAGGGCCTCAGACATGTCACATCCATCTCTATGTAAGTTATTTACATCAATTCAAAATTTGACCACTTTCAGTTGACCTTGGCCTGGAGAATGCAATAAGGGTGCTGATAAAGTTCTGTTGGTGATGATGCCATCAAAAGTGAGTTGTCAAAACTTCTGAGGAACCTATTCCATTCTTGGGCACTCCTGCTGCTACAGGTGCAAGATTCCTGCAAAAACTTGAGGGGTGATGGCTTGTCCAAAACAGTTCTGTGAGCTGGAAGATCTTCTCTCCAGAGAAAAAACAAAAAAAAAAAAACTTCTTGGGAGCATGATGGACTGGAACATGGAAATGAGAGCACTGAACTGGAACTGCTGTCTCTGAAAACTGGTGGAGTTGTCCAATAACACTTAGGTTGTTTACTTAACATCCACCACACCTTTGAGTCTTTGTGAAGTAAAAAGGGTGGGAGAGTTTCCTCTAGATATGGAAGTCATTAATCCTCTCGTTAACCAAGGCTTAGCTCCATCTAGTGACAAGCTCATCAGAATTTCGAGATGAGCTCCACCGGTAAAAAGAGTTGGTGAGATAGAACATCCCTCCTTTTCATCCCCTTCCCTGGAAACGTGATGTTGAAATGGCCACCTTTTCTGCAAACGTTATTTTCTTTTGTAGCAAGACTGGGCTGGTCACTGATAACATTTCTGCTGACACATTCTGGTATCTGGTATTAGATTCTATGAGTTGGATAGAACACTTTCAATTACTGATGACAGCTTTAGTTAGAGTAAAATCCAGTTTGTTTGACTTCTTCACCATCTCCAGAAACAGGTCTTTTCTGTAAAACATTTGGTTGTATGAGAGAGAGAGAGGGGACCAAAGTTTGACTAAAAGAAGCTGTCTGCTTCGTAGCCTTTGAGATTATCTTTAACTCTTTTGAGAAACCCAAGCTGTTGATGCTTGCCCCATGAAAAAAATCAGGTTAAGAGGAAAAGAAAGGTACATTGGGTTAGGGCTTCAGTACTTGAAGGTTGTTGTCGTGCTTGCGTGGAACATCTGGATATCTTGTAAATTTTGCTTAGCCTTGGGTCTGGGAGAGAGGAACATTTGGGAGACATTATGGGCTTGTTGTAGCCTTTACCAGTACCTTATTCTGCCAACTGTTTTCAGATATCATCCAGGTTATGTGTTATGGGAAAATTAAAGGAAAAGGAAGAGGATTCTTTTATTGTGCAATCTACCTTGGGTTCAGCTGCTGAGGCCACGTTTCGTGGTTTCCATATTCTTCAAACTGTAGATCCTACAGTTCCAGTTGAGGGTCTCAGCAAATGAGGCTTTATTTTGTCAGACCATTGGAGCCTTTCCAACGTTGTCATCATCAGCAATGTTTAAGATATGGATCCTTCCTGGGTTCTCCTCATATCTAGACCTCTTGGCCAAAGTGTCTGATCTCTTGGTACATAGTATCAGGTTTGTAGAAAGCTGTCTGTCTAGGGTCATGAAAACCTCTCTAATTCCAGGACTAGAGGTTTTTTCTGTGTTGGTCCTCTTTGAGGTTTCCATCTGTATCCAGATGCCATATAAGGCAACAACTTCACTTAAGGACAAAGAATTAGGAGACAAGAAATGGGCTAGACTTCTGAGCAATAGTCTATAAACTGTCCACCAGCAGGAGCTAGTTAAAGGCCTGTTATTTCATTCAGGTGTCTTGAAGTCAGATGCTATCGAGTGTGCTAACATCAGTATATATCAATATGTTGAAGGTTCCTCTGTAGAGTAGTAGACCAAGAGACTAAAGCTAAAGAGAAGCAAGCATCTGGTGTGGCACTCTTTCAATATCTTTTTTAAGACATCTTGCAAAGTAAAGGCTCCACTGGAAAGGCTACCACTCAGCGGGTAGGACAGATAAGATCAGGAAAACAAACCTGGCCAAAAAAGCAGCAATTTTATAATGAACAACGCAAAATATGAGGAAGCAAAAAATATAGGCAAGTACAAAGTTCAGAAGTACCAAATCCCAATCCACAGAAAACTGCAGGTATACAGCAAATGAGAAATACACCAGAAGTACAAAATTAGGCATAAATAGTAACCCAAGTAATTGAGGTCTTTAAACAAGAACTTAATAACTGTTTCTAAATGCTTTAGGCATGGAAAATCGATGAGCAAAGATCTAGAAAATTCACTGAGTAGTGCATAGCATCACATACATGAAAAGTGAACCATAAACTGTGTGGGACTTAGGGATTCATATGCATGTGCTCATGGTATCTTCTATGGTCTGTCAAGAAAAGACAAATGTCTGGGGCATTCAAAAATCATGAATGGACTAATTATAAGTACCAGGAAACAGGTGCATGGTAGTATTACATTCTTTCATGGTGATGAGCATCACCATTATTTCTAAGGAAAACTGTTCTATAGTTTCACAACAAACTGTCTGGTAATTTGCATTGTGGCTTGTGGTGCCTGAGCAGAATCAGGTGCTGCCTCTGTGAAATAAGTAGTGCATGTTACTTCAAGAGACGTAAAAACTAAGATTGGATACCTAGTACTGTATAAATAGCGAAAAGAATTAAGAATGAAATACACTACATTTATTTGAAATATGTACGTTTGGTATATGAAATTTCTTGATCACACAAGTTATCAGTGGTGTTAAACATAAAAAAAAAATTTATTTTGCAATAGATTAAGTTTAGGAATAGACACAGTTGGCATGTACTTGTGCTTCATTATGCCCACATATTTTTATTCCATAATGATTTTAACGGTCTTCATTTGGTAATCTTGTGGAAAAAGAACCAGTGGGATAATACAAAATGAGGATCTGTATGTATTCATTGATCATTCTTTAAAGTGTACAAAAGTTTTTGGGGTGCCTCAACTTGTTCTAAGATTTTTTTTATCACTGATTTTCCATATCCACAAATCCACAATTACTTTAATCCCTCTCCTTTTATTTTACTGTCTTAAAATTTTTCTTTACATTGTCTATTTTGTAAGCTTCAGGTAATTGGGGGTTACTATTCCAATCAGTTTGAATAAATGTTGATTAGTAAATTCCTGTATATTATGTGTATTTTCATCAAAAGTGCAAATGCAATTACATTATGGTGGATGTTACACTACATATGTAACAAGAAAATATTTCATCTGCCTAAGAAAAGCAATCTTATGTAGAATATCAATATAGTATTTTATTTTTTATTCTCGTATTCATTTATCTACAAAGAAATCCTTTTTACACTGAATGCTAACTTATGAAAGTTTAAGAGGGGGTTTTAGCAATTAAATCATGATTGTCCTTCACTTGAGAAGCAACTTTGAATATTTTTAGCCCAATCAGACTTCAAAGGATTGCAACTGAAGGTTTACTGTTAATTATTTTTTATTGTCCAGTATTTTTAAAGTTTTAAAGAAAATTCATTTTCATTACATTAATGAGAACTGAAGAATTTGACAGGTGAGACAATTATTGGATCCTTTTTCAGATTGGCAAGCACGATCAGAGTTGATAGACAAAGAAAGAGAAATTCAAGATTGGTTACAAAGAACAGAAAAGGGGTGAGAGTAAAGGAAGGAGAAATACAAAGAGTTTAATCGTTGGCAAAAACATAGATAGAAAAGGTAAATTAGAGAAATTTGTTGATGAGTATGACGAGAGAATGGACCCTGCGGAATACTGCTAGAAATGGTGAAGGGAGTAGTTGCTGTACTGTTGACATCATGTAGAAAGTATTTTGGTAAAAAAACAGAAATTAGCTTACATAGAAAAGGAGCTAAGCTATGAGCAGGAAATTTTTAACAGAGCCTTGTCTGGCTCTTGTTAATACCTTGGAGGTACCAAATCAAAGGTCAAAGATTATAAAAAATGACCAAACATCATATAGACAGGAAAGATCCTCAATAGATCTTTCCTTGCAGAATCTTTAAAGTGAGTGAAAAGAAGAGGTTTGGATTCCAGATGATGCAGGAATTGTGAGCTGAGTAAAGTTTAAAAAATTTACCATTAGCATTAGTTATGCGATTATTTGTTCTCTTTTGGAGGGGCTGAGCCAGTGCATATTTCCAAGAAGGGTAAGTGTAGAATTTAACAAGGAAAGTGAAAAATATAAGACCAAAATCAATAGGCAGTCCCGTTATCGGTGATCGGATTTTACGGTGCTTGTCTAGCGACGACAATAACTGGATTTTCTATGCCATTATACGCTGATCTCTGGTTATCATTGCTAATCTCCTCCTAACAGCGGTTATCGTTGCAGATATCCAGTCATTGGTGCCAATAAATGCTGTTATTGCTGATTTTCGGTTATCATCACACTGTCGGGAACGGAATCCCCACCGATAACCAGGGACTGCCGTATATAGTATTGTATTGTGAGGAATTATTTCAGTACATTACTCAATTCATATGATGCGTTGTGTTTATGCATACCACTCCTTCCATTAGATAATTGACATAAAATGAGAAATGATTGTCGTATCTTTCAAATGAGATTTGTATCATAGTTTTCCATAATTACCTTCACAGAATTTAATGAACTCATGAACTGTTTATTGAAAAACATGAATTACAGCAATAAAAGGAACCACAGCTAAATGGCACATTAGGTATGATGAAGTCTGACCTGTCACTTCAGTTCAGAAATTTTTTATTTTTTTTTGCAGGTAAATAGTCAGCTACTTATTGTTTACTAGAATAAAATAAAATATACCTACGTAAGGTAAAAAATATTTAAAGAGAGATTCATAAATTATTAAGTTCAAAGTTTTTTAGGTCATGGAGGAATGCATTATATTTGAACTTGTTCTAAGAGTGTTAATGGACTTCTATTTTATATTTCCATATTTCAAGCTTTGTTTGTTCATGTTGTTGTTTCTGAACAATCTAACAGGCTAAGTTCTTCTATATTTATTATAATATGGAAATGAAAATCACTAGCGTTCTCTGTAGCGCAACTTTAGCAGAAATTTTCTGTTGCCCGTGATATAAATTTTTATTATATAAAAACCCATTTTAGCTGAGTTAGTTTAGTATTGGTGGATTGCTGTACTGTAGCCTGGAGAAAGTTTTGTAAGCATATACAGTACTGTATATAAAAATGAAGCAGAATTTCTATAACCAATTGTCAGTAGATCATTGTTGTCCTCTGTAAGCATTTACAGGTTTTGTCTTTTTCTCTACTGTGGTCTTGTTACCAGAAATTCCTGCTGTAAAAAAACTGGAATTTAAAAGCATATTTCACATCTTTTACCAGTCAGTTTAATTCAAAATGAAATATGTGCTTGCATGTTTGATGTGAAATGAAATGAGACAAGCTCATTATATTTGACACTTGTTTTTGCATAAAATGGAGAATGCCACTAAAAAACCCAGACATATTTATACTGGATGGTTGCTTTGTATCATCCAGACTACAATATGCTAACAATATTTTATTCTATTATGTATTTTTCCTCTCTTCCTTGTTTTTTTCTTCCACCCACCATCAGATAGTGAATGGAAAATTACCTCAAGAGCAAGACTGCTGAGGGGTTAACATCTCTTTGAGTCATATTCCTTCTAGTAAAACATTACATTTCATGCATTATAAACTTCTTTATGGTCTTTCTTATTCCTTGGCATCCCAATAAAAGGAGTAGGTGGAAGTCTTTTTCATGCATTTCCTTTTGCTGTTACTAATTGATTTTTTGTAATCTTAGCTTCGAAGGAGAAAGGTCAGTCTGTTCTAAACTTGTCTCCTGCTGAAGACAATTTCTGTTCTCTGCCAGTAAGTTTTATAACTTGTCTCACTTCAGGCCCATTACTTGAATATAGACCATTTGGCACAGCACATGAAATCCCTGACACATATTTCCACATTAGAAGAAAAACCCAAGCAGATCAGGGAGGTTAACTGAACCACTGTGGATCTACAGACTTTTGGAATCATTCAGGATTAGCATTTTTGTTATAACCAGTTTTTATTTCATTTAATCTTGTTTCATACAATTTATTTTAATTGTGTCATTTTATTACAGTATATTCTTGGTGGTGCAATTAATAAGAATGATATGCTATTCAGTGAAACCTCAAAATAGATTAGTTAATAGCTTGGGCAGGTTGTCTTCACTGAATTGTAGATAGCTCATAAATTTTATTGAATTACTTCTCATTTACTATTTTAATTTGCAATTGCTGATCTCTTTGAGTTCTTTTATGCTTCCAAGTTGTTTCTGTGACTGCTTTCTGATGGCTTTTCAGGTCTTACTATTTGTATTGTAAGTGTTTGTTTAACAAGCAAAGTGTTGTTAGTTAGTTTTAGGCTTTTGGTTGCAAGATAGTAACTGATCATTCCTCCACCAACTGACTTTAGTATGCGTGCTATAATTTAATACTGTATTTAATATTAGCAATAATTGTCTGTGTGAAGTGATAAGTATTAATTAAGAACGGCTCAATGGCAAGTCCTTGTCTTTTTCATTCTTAGGTAAATTTAAGTTGGAGTGTTTATTTACTTGTTTTTCCTTAATTATTTTTAATGTATATGCAGTACATAGTGCAATGTACCATCAGAAATGAATTTAATCTCTTTTACAGAGTGTGAATATCAAGTGTATCTATTTTTATTTAATTTTCTGCCAAAAATAAGTTTGCATGCATCTTCACATTTTTATGTTACTGTATTGCAGTATACCTTTTATGAACTCATTACTTCTATATAACTAAAAGCCTTTTTCAGTGAGAGTTTTGTAAGTTTTATTATTGGTCATTCTTGGTTTTAGTGAAAATTACATTTTTCAGATTTATGATGTAATTTCATTAATTAACTTCTGTAATGCTTTGTATTTGTGATTTTGTTATTCCAGTGAAAGCAGAATTGTTCAAGATATTTTCTTATATGTTACTTTTAAAAGTTTGTTCACATGTATTTTTCACTGCTCTAAGGTGTGTCGTTTCAATTAACTACCTAATTATTTAGGTGTTGGAATTGAAAGATTAGACATTATGTCTGTTTTCATTGCCATGATTCTTCTCCAGTCCGCTGGAACTTAGCCCTGGCGTAAAATGATGGAGTACCACTTATGAGGTAATTGCCTCTTCTGTATTGAAGTTTCCTTTGTCTCCCTGTTCCTCTGGAGTTCCCCCTAATTTAGCAGTTATTGTGTTGGAGTACCTAGTGTTTTTATTGTCCCATGCCACACCTGCCAGCTTCCTTATCTTCGCTGTTCTCCTTTGTCTCCCACTTTATAAAGGACTACATAGATACAGAGGAATGACTGCCATTCTTAACTCTATTGTTGAGAAGATGAAGAGGTCTGCTTCACTTGATGCTTCATCTCTCTGGCTGCTTTCCCTCCTTTCCAAGTACAGATCTGGATGCTTTTGTCTGCTGGTAGATTTGGTGCTCTCTGGTCTCTTGGCTGCCCAGTTGGGATCTAACTTTGGTTTTGATGTTTGGTTGCCTTGTTGCTCCTTTAGTTTAACCATCCATTCAGTCCTCTCTTTAGATAGTTTCTACACAGTTTCTTTCTGCAAGGTGTGTTGCATGCTGCAGGCCTTATTGTGGAACTTTTACTTACAGTGGATCATTGAGAAATAATTCATACACTAATAACCAAGATAATTGTCAAACATACTGTATTGTCCTTTGCTTTTTTCTGTAGTAAAAGGATGGAGATCTCTGATCAAAATTTGATTTGTGGTTTTGACACCATCCAACCTTCAAAGAAGCACTTTTTGTTTGTTCCTCACCTTAGAATGGTGTGAAAAATTAACAGATATATTTCAGCTCAGGCAGGTCATCATTCTTACATAACATATCACTTTGGTTGCTGAACTTACCAAGTCAGCTTTATATTCTGAAATTGAAATTTTATTATTATCCATACCCTTTAGAAAGTCTCAAGATTGACTCAGATTTTAGTCAGACCACTTTCTTTTTTGTATGAAAGGTTGCATAAGTTGTCTTTTTCAATTCATTTTGACTCAATAGACTCAGCAAGACAAGTTTCATTTAGCCATCTCAGTTTTACTTCCCTCTTTGTATGCATATCTGACATCACCAACCATTATGTTTTTTCAGAGGTTAGTGTACATATTATTTGGTAAATCATATGTGTACATATGTTCCTCCAATTTACTGAAAGGGTTCTAATCCATCTAGTCCCTTTGCAGCTTGGGTTCCTTTATGCCTCTTCCTGGAAGTTCCCTTGTCCCTTTAGGTCCTTTTAGGTGTAGAGTGTCAGCATTCAAGTAGGCAATCCCCGGATAATGGCAGGGGGTTCCGTTCCCGGCTGAGTGCCTATAACTGAAAATCGCCGATAATTGTGGTAATCGATGTTGTAGGCGCCAATAAACACTTATCGGCACCGTTTATCGGTACTGATAAACTGCTTGCTGACCTACTGATAAACTGCTTGCTGACGCCAATAAACCGCTTGCCGACGTCGATAAACCACTTACTGATGCCAAAAATTGCTTACCTTCACCGAAAATCTAGTTAACGACATCGTTAGCCAAGCACTGTAAAACCGAAATGCTGTTACCTGGCGCTGCCGATAAGCAAGGACTGCCTCCCACCTGAGTGGCTATTCAGGCCATGTTGAAGTAATTAGTCTATGCTGAAACAAATTCATCTTTTTAATAAAATCAGTTTTTCAATACAATCCCATTACAGTTTAACTGAGGTTGCCTCCTTCCAGTCCTATGGCTCTGTTACAACTGGATAAGACAGATAGTGATTTAGTTGACCCTTAAGGAACTAATAGAATATACCATGTGCATGCGCCAGTCTACCTAAGCCACTTAACTTTTTTCTTGCATTTTTCTTCCATGGTGTAATGTTGTATCATAGATTTCTGACAATGCACAAAGTATACCATGCCAAAGTGATGAGTTCATTTTGAAATAACCAACTTTATTTTTAAAGAATTATATTTTCGTAACTATAACAAACTCGTAAGCACTGCAAACATAGACAACCTGACATATCTCTTTGATTGTTGTGTTTGTAATAAATGGTATCACTTTTAAACTCATTTCTTAGCAAAATTTTCTTCTCTTCCTATACATACAGTATTTTGTTGTTCTCTGATCCTATGCTCTTCCTGGTATTTCTGACTTGTAAGACTTTGAGAGTTGTCCTTATAGATCTTCATTTGTACATTATAATCATATTTTGTCAGCTATACTGTATTCTGAATTTTAAATGTTCTTTTGTCATTGCTGTCAATATTTTTAATACAGTTATCATGGTCTTTGACAAGAGTTTGTCAGCAAAACTACTTGTAGTTGTACTAAATTATTCTTTTAGTCATTTGAAACCTTTTGTCTTTTATATTTATCATTAAGTGTGGTATATATTTTGTTCTCTGGCCTGTACGTTTCCTTCCCTTCACCAGTGGCTACCTTTAGTGAATTAGTGAATTATTACTTCAGTGTATTTTTACTTGTGCTACTGCACTCTTCATAACCCATTGTACACACCCTCTGCTACTAATCTTCAGTCTTTAATTGCTCCCTTAATGTCTGTCAGCTCTGGTCTCCTAAGTACATCTGAATGAAATCCCTTAATTTAGTCACATTTAAGAGATGATCGCGTCGCTCCCTTCAAAATTGAGTTTTTTTCCCCCTCATTTTGTCTCAGGCCTAGACCAGGAAATTTTTGAATTTCATAGAAACTTGACCCTTAGGGGACGGGCTAAATATAATACTGTATTGAGCACATCCCAGACCGGGCAAACTTTAAGGTTGGTCAATTTAAGAAAAAACACATCAATGGAAAGAGGAAGATATGCAAATGCACATGGTGTAATAAAAAAAATTCTAAAAAATTTTTCCTACCTTCCACGGGAAGTTGAAAGTGACTACTGTATTTACAACCCAGTGTGGGGCCTCTTTTACAAGATACTTGTAAAAATATGCTAATTTTACCACATTATACATGTTTTTCTAATAATTTATTTTATCTTTTAAAATTATAATTACAGCTCACACAGTACCATAACAGATAAGAACTAAAATTAGTAACAAATTCTGAGCATATTTGTTGTGAAATATTTACGAGATTTACTGAGGTGGGGAGATGCAGTAACTTTTTGTGAGGTATACATGTTTTATCTAATATTTCTTTGCACTCTTCTCTGCAAAATTACAATTATAGCAGACATACTATCATAAAAGATAAGAACTAAAACCAACAGTAATCCCAGGTATCTTTATGAGCATATAAATAAAAAAAGACATCATGGGATAGAGAGGGGCAATACATTCCATCATCAAGTCTGAAGCATACTGATCCCCCTCTGTCCTGGGCTGAGCTACTAAAGTTGCCATAAGTCATTTATGGACCATTGAAGTGCTAGGGACATCTTTCCCGCTAAATTCATCCAAATCGTATGACGTGTAATATTAATACTCGTATGAGTTAGCCTGTCCACTCAAAACCTGTTATAGATACAGTACTGGTATGATGATGCCCGTCCATTAAGAGTTAAAACAGTTTTCTTTTTTTGTTAAAATAATCAAAGAAAAACGCATTATAGTTAATTAGTTCAAAAATGTGTTGAAGCACAAATAGCTTTATGCAGTAAGTAGCTCCATTTTGTTAAAATTTATGGTGAAAGACTAGAACATGTTGAACTCTTCCCATAAAGTATTCACAGTTAACATAACAAAGTCATAAGCACTGCAACCATAGACAAACTGTATGTACTGTATAGGTTATGATACTTGTGATGATACCTTGAGCATAGTCAGTACCTATATTATTTTTGTATTTATCAAATCAAAACCAAAATCTTGTACAAGCTGCTCCATCATGCCCTTTCTAGACCAGGACTATAACTAGAGCACAGCCACTTCAGTGGAAATTTATCTACATAGATTTAAAGTCTGGAAGCCCTGTATGTGGACTCAAGCTATTTAGATTTTTTTGTAAACTTTATTTTTAACTCTTTAATGCTAACATTAATTTTTGTCTCTTTCCTAATGTTTTGTGTATTCTTATATAGATGAAGTCTGTGCTGTCTAACAGAGGAGATCCATAGTCACAACTACCTTGTAGGTACAAGACTTATCAGGATGGAAATTCATTGTATAGGTTTAAGGTACTTATTTGTACAAACTGTTTCATCTGCCATTAGAGAGGCCTCTAACTTTGTTGTCTCCTTTTTGGAAGCCTTTCCTCTGTCTTTCAGACATTACCTAATTTCTGATATTCTGGAAAATTCTTTTCCTAATTTGGAAATATACGGTACTCATCTTGAGTTTAGGAGAGTGTTCCAAACATCTTAAAATTACAAGGAAACACCAGCTCTTTAAAATGCTAAGAATATTTTGTCTCTTAATTTAAAAAGTAATTTGCTGAGAAGTGACTGAAGAGGACAGGAATGATGACTAAAGATGGTTCAACCTGGAATGCACATTAAGATAGGTAATTTATGTCCTAGGTTCAAAGATGAAGGAAATTAATGTAGTCCACCAAAGATGAGACTTAATTATTTCTTGTAGTTAGCCTTTCAAGTAATTTCTCTCAGTAGTCTGTAAACTTTTATGCAAAAATTTATTTGATTCAGTTGGGAGAAATTGTAATGGGTCTGTTTATCATGGTATGCCTATTGATGCATTGTTGAACCAGTGTTGGTCACTTCATAATTTTGATCATTATTCCTAGGATGGAAAGAGTTAACTTTTGAATATGATTAAATTTTGCACAAAACTTTTACTAGTTTTTCAATAATGGTAGTGGTAATGTACCTTATGACAAGGTATACGTAGGTGCCAGTGTATTCACATTTCATAAAAAACATATTAGTCATAATTAGCCTTAATTCCAGTGCTGAATGCCTCCAGAAACATAACATGTGAAGTCTTGAAGAGGGAAGTGCATGAGCGAATGTTGACATGTGAATTCCTTCAGCCCACCTGTAGGTAGTAACTGCCATCCTCATAATTCTGTGTATTTGTCATGCTAAGACTGTCAAAAGAATCCTCCCTTGCTTTGCTTAGCCAGGCCTGAAAAATAAACTCACCATCATCCATCCTTGTTCCTTTTTCAAATTTTCTAGTATCATCAGTTAATTAAGCCCTTGTCTCACCTATTTTCTTGTATTAATTGACTGATTATTCACTTGTTGCTTACAGCCTTAGTTCTTCAGGTGGTTTACTAGCTTTTCAGCTTGCTTAGTTGCAGTTTCTTCCTTAATGGTTTTTTGCTTCTTGCTTCAGCAGCATAATTAAGTAAATTCTTTGCATTTAACGGTATGTGATCATTATATATTGTAAGTACCAAATAGCATTTTCTTCTGTGTTAACTGCCAAGCAATTTAAGTGACAGTTAAAGCTAACAGACTTAACACTGGGTAGCCTTTAGTTTGTTGTGTACATGCAGTGATGATGTTGCGCTGCTTGGGGCCACCACTTTTGCTGTTCCTGTTACTCCTTTGGCCACTGGTGCTGCTGCTGCTCTGATAACAGGGCATGCTGTTCTAGTTGCTCCTTTAATCTCTGTTGCTGCTGAGCATACTGTTGCTTCTACATTGATGACTGGACATAGTCGTCCTGCTATTTCTGCTGTAGTATTCTGCACTACTGACTGAACCTGCAGTTTTGGTGTAGAGTGTTCTAACACATTCTCTGGTTACTATTATTATGACTGCTTAAGCAATTTCTGCTGTGCCACAGTTGCCTGCTGTCAATCTCTTCAGCTCTGCAGTTGCTGCTACCTCCCATGACTGTTTTAATTTCTGTTTTGGATTGGCTAATAGCTTTGCCAGTTAAGAATTCTTGCTGCTAATGCTGGGTTTGCTTTTGATGGCCTGCTAACAGTACAAACAGTACCAGCTGTGGTGCCAATTAATATTTTTGGTTCATCCTCTATGGGTAGATGGTATTCTTCTGAGCATTCTTGTCAAGATAGTCATCTCCAAGCTCTACGTCTGATGCTGTTGTGCAAGCAGAAGAATTTGTTCCCATAAATAATTGGATTTAGAAGGATTCTTCCTCTACAGACGATGTATATTGCAGGGATTCTCACTCCTCTTCTTGTGGACATCCTCTTTGAGGTTTTCATATCAGCACCAAAGGCATTGATCCTATAGACCGAATGATGGCATTAGACTGTACTCCTTACTGGTAATCAACCTGTCCCTGGTGACTCCAGCTGTTAATTGAAGAATCTCTACTAGCAACCTGCTCCAGGCATGTTCTTTACATTGAACTCCTGTTGTCAGCTCATCTCCCTCGACACTGTTTCAGTCCTCTAGTAATCCTTTCTCTGTGGATTGAAGCTCTTTAGTTGTACCAAAAGAAAGCTATCGCCATCACCCATGATCTCTGTGGCATTTGTGACCTGGCCAGGAGGTTCTCATCTTGACACCCCAAAGATGACCTTGGCTGCCTCTGGTCAATTACTCTGAATAAAGCCCACTTCAATACAGCCTGAGGTATCATCTACCTAGTGGAGTTCTCTGATGAGGATAAGGAGGCAGCTGGTGTATGCAGTAAGTGGCTACCTTAACTGCTGTAATGGATTGGGTATGTAATGCCTGAAATCTCCAACAGCCTCAAAGACTGAAGAAGGGAACCTTTGCTGCTTAGCTTTGTCCAAGACTGAATTTCTTCTGGCAAGTGTAGTAAAGGAAAATCTCACAGATGCCACACGTTGAAAATCTCACAGATGCCACACGTTGAAAATCTCACAGGTGACACACTTTGTGTGGAGGGCAGAAAACTCTTGCTTCTTGTCCATCCAGTGGTTGCACCAAACTCTATTAACCGCCTGGATAAGGTACTTTTGCACTAATTTCGATATTTACATTAACCTATGGTTTTTGATAAATGAAATACTTGTTTTCTTATGATTTTATGAAGTGATATAGAACGTTTAACATTATTATAAACACAGCATTAAAGTGTGGTTTATGAACAGACTGCTTGTAAAGAAATTGTGATATATAGGTGAACCGCTGCTAAAGTGATGTCTTTAAATGTTAATGAATGTAGGTGGTTTATTACCTGAAAATATTTTATAGTAATTATTTCTATATGTAGATTTCCCTATACTCAGCACATTATAAGTTCTTTTTGATAGGATCAGAAATATTTCAAAGCAGAGTTGATTTACATCGTGTCATCTCTTAACCCATTTCTTTTTTGTAGTGGTTATGGATGTATTGAGTGAAGGAATTATGAACAAAAGTCTTTGGAACTTATGTGCAGATGATCTGGTGATTACAATGGAAACTGAAGAACTGCAAAGAACGATAAAAGAGAGGCAGAAATCCCTTGAATGTGGTTGTATGAAAGTATATGTGGGTAAAAGTGAGGTCAGGTTGTCCAGCAACCAGGGAGGGACAGGTTATTTATATAAGATAGAAGAGGCCAAGGTTTAAAACAGGCAGAGAATTTCAAACCTTAGGACCTACTTTAATGCAGAAGGGAGGTTGTGAAAGCAGGATAAAAGCGGCTTAGGGGAAATGGAGGGAGATGGCAGAGTTATTGAGGGACAAAGAATGCCAATAAACTGAAAGATCTATTTTACCGTAACCAGATCAGTGATAATGTATGGTTCAGGAACATTGGCTTTAAATATGGAGGAGGAACAGAAACTGGAGCACACACATATGAGGATGCTAAGGTGGACTGTATGGATCTCGTAGTCTGAGCCCCCTTAGGGGAACAGTACCATCAGTGCACTGCAGGCGTTACTCGAGTTTCTCTGCAGTGCTCCTTCGACCACAAGCTGCAACCCCTTTCATTCTTTTTACTGTACTGCCTTTCATATTCTCTTGCTTCTGTCTTACTTTCCACCATCTACTAACAATTGTTTCGTAGTGCGAGGTTGTTCCTCCTGTTACGCTTTAAAACTTTTTTGCTCTCAATTTCCCTTTCATCACTGAATGACATCATAGGCACAAATGCTTTTATAACATTCAATTACATTGGGTGAGAGGCTGAAAAATGAAGAAATTTTGAGTGGCCGGGTGATATAGATTACTGATATGATAAGAGCTTCAGGGTTGAGGTGGAACCTGTTAAGCGTAGGAGCAGCGGAAGATGCTTTTTGCAGAAATTATTGAAGATGTATGAGGGCAACCAACCCCTTACTTAAGGGATAGCAGTGGGGATGAAGGAGAATATTATCGAAGCAGCCAAGCTGATTTTTTTAAATTCGTAAATTGTTTTATTATAAGCAAATATGACTTCAACATACACCCAAAAGAAAGGCAACCTTTATTTGTTCATTGTAGTTGTTCCGACAACAAATTGTCCCAGTGGCTCTTCAGTAGGCTACTAATAATGGTTCTCCTAAGAAGCCAATCCATAATACAAGAGAAAACTACATTGTATTTGAAATATCTGTGATATTTCAAAATTATAGAACCTACCTAATATAACTTGTATAATTTCTATCAGCTAGTTGAGCTGAAAGATGGAGATGACATGCCATACCAAAATAGATAACTGTTGTACTATCCTAGGGAAGAAATCCATCACACACACACACACACACACATATAGTAATATATATATATATATATATATATATATATATATATATATATATATATATATATATATATATATATATATATTGTTTTTTCCTTGCCTGACATTTTGAATATTCTACCAGGCTACCAACCTGCCTTCGGCAAATCTAGCAATCATGAGCCTGAACACTGTACCCTTCAGCCACGACGGCACATACATATACATAAACAATTGTGTAGGCTTCTCATCAATGGAGTCAATATATAGCAGCTCTGGAGGAAAGTATTTCGTACACGCCTCGTCCAGGAACTCAAAAGATGATGAGAAAATGAATTAAAGATATTAAGAAAATAAACTACTTGAATTGATTCAAAGCTATTCATAAAAAAATTACAGCCGACAAATTAAAAGGGTCAGTTAGGTTTAATTGAAGGAATTCCAGAGATAAACTAAAAGAAGTAAAGGTAAGTTAAATTCACAAATTTGAAATGAGATGCGTAAGACAAGCTGGAAGACAACAACTACATTTAAGTCTGTCACTTTTTCCAGTTGATAAACGTTAAACACTGAATTTTGTTTGACTGTAGACATATACTGTAAATAAGCATCGTTGTCTGACAGTGGAGTTTTAAAGAAACGTGACTTTTCATTAACATTTTTTTAAATTGAAGTATCCAATAGGATAAGAAACTCGACGACTCAGAAATATTACTGAAAAATCTTAACACGCTTAGATATTCATCAAAACAATGTGTTATGTGCAAGTGATTTTTTGTAGTCCGGTCACCAATAAATAGATGTCGGTGCCACCTTTGATGTGACGTCTGCTAAAGTGGGAGTGTAGTTTTAGATTCCTTGTTTTCTTCCAGTATACAGTACTTCCCTACGTAGTACCTTCTTAAGATGATAGTCTCGCTAGTTTGGTTGCCGAGATTTCTAGATTAACTTCGATGATGTCTGGGGTTTCGTTGCTCTATGCTGTAACTGTATTGTGTTTATTCGTGTCGAACGTTGAAGAATTTGCATGGCTTTGCGTTAATGAAAAATTTGGTGGTAATTCCAAGAAAAAGGTAAATTTCGGGCTGTTTAATTTTGTTAGTGAAAATATCTCTCTCACCACTGAGTAGTTAGGAAGATGGATAGATGATGATGATATTGGTCGGTGTAGCCTACTCGTGTTTTTACTCAGGGCTTTGATTTTTTCGGATTGGGAAATCCACAGATAAAAACTCCAGTAGCAGGTCTTGATGGATTCTAATTTAATTCGGGATAGTTTATACGATTAATCTTTGCCATCAGTGTGATTTAACTCACGCTGTTCAAATGAAGGTTGCAGTCGTTTACGTGACTTTTTTTTTTTTTTGTAAAAAGAAAAGGTAATTTTTCGGAAGACTCCAGCCAGCCATTTCGAAAGCTTTTCGTGCAGAAATGGCCAGGAAATGATAGGGCACTAAAATAACCTAAAAATACCAACCTAACTCAACCTAGGGGTGTTTACTGGTTAGCCTACAATTTTGCCATATTATCTATGGAGGGGCTGGACGCCTGGTTTTGTCTTGACTTTTAAGTCATAATTTGATTATTTTTCTATGTCATTAGGCATTTGCGAAGATTATGTATTGAGAAGAAATTTTTTGTTTTGATGTTTTACCCAATAAAAATATAAATTTTAATGGGAGGTATGGAGTTCCTGAAAATAACCAAATAAGATCAGATTCACTTTAAATCTTTTGTATTTTTTGAGACAAAAATAGCAAGTAAATGCAGTAAGTCGGTCAAGTCGTCCATTAAAAGGATTTAATTATACTATGGGAAAATTAAAAGATATGGAAATTATCAAGAGTCACTGACCTAGAAATGTTTGGTACTATCATTTCTATACTATTGGTAAGCGCCTTCTGCAGGGGTTGGTAGTTCCGTCAAGTGTTAAAGTTGTATGAAACGCCCATTTATAAACTTGAAGTGGGTCTCATCTCTGTTTCATGGACTAAGCTATGCTTAGGGGAATCAAAGAGGGGGTCATTCATCCATGAGTGAAGTGAAACATTCATGAAATAGAGTAAAGTATGTTTATCCCTGTAAAAATCCATTATTCCATTTGGTAGAAGTTCAGCTGATATGTAACAGACTTCTCAAGATATTCCTTAACATAACCATGTAAGTATGGATATAATTTAGTTCAGTGATTTATAGTAAGAAATAGTCCAATTTTTAAAAATACATCCGTTAATTGTAGTTGTAATAGATACAAAATAATGACAACTTTTTGGTAAATTTTTAGAAAGAGGAACCAGCCCAAAATGGCATGAAAATGTTTTTCTATGTGATTTGGATGTGTTTTGCACGAATATCACCTTCATTTTCCTCGGAAATTAACGGTTTAGACTTTACCGAGCACCTGCCAGTTTCCGGGCTACACTCGACCGCTGACCGAAATCAGCGGAAGAACACCAAAACCAACATGTCGCCCTGTTTATGTAGGTCAGTGAACAGGATGGAAATCAGCGCCGCGCTTTTATCCGTGATATTTAAAGATTCTTGCGCACGCATTTTCTGGCAAGAGGTAATGTTGAGCTGCGCTTAGCCAGAGGGGTTACAGTAAGGTCAGTGTTCTTCCGCCGATTTCGGGTCGGCGGTCGAGTGGGCCCGGAAACTGT
Organism: Macrobrachium rosenbergii; assembly: GCF_040412425.1. NCBI lineage: Eukaryota > Metazoa > Arthropoda > Malacostraca > Decapoda > Palaemonidae > Macrobrachium > Macrobrachium rosenbergii. The sequence continues at coordinate 13,332,536 of NC_089752.1, read as the reverse complement.
AGGTGCCTGAGTAAAGTCAAAAACTGTTAATTTCGAGGAAAATGAAGGTGATATTCGTGTAAAACACATCAAAATCACCTAGAAATACATATTTTCATGTCATTTTGGGCTGGTTCCTCTTTCTAAAATAATACCAACTTTTTTTGGTTGCAACACCAGAAATTCTCATGTGTTCAGTGGGAGTCTGAAAATAATTTTCAAAGTAGCCAGGTCAGTGAAGTTGGAAAAATTCTAGAGTGATTTGAAGACATCATCAGGAAAGCTTATGTTCTCCGTATTGTGGCAGGCACCTGTGTATCGCATGTGCAGTCTTGCTGTTTTTCTGGCATTTTCCAAAATTTGTGGGCTTTCGTTTGACATCAATCCCCGTAAAAGAATGGCCTACAAAATCAGGGTGGATTCCAAACATGTCTGTGTATCCTATCTGGCAACAGATGTGAACCCCAGTAGTTTCTCTTGTGTGCATTATTGCCGGTAAAGTTAGTGTTGGAAAATTAAAAGCCATTAGTTTTATTTTCGGTAGATCTAAGTAATAGATACACGATGGGTATTTAGCGAGAAATGGCAGTTTCTCATAGTATTTTGGGTGCTTATTTACAATTTAACGTTATTTTTGGGGGTCGATTGTAATTAACCCCTGAAGTCACCTAACAAGGGGTTTCCATACGCGATCTTCACAAGACAGAGCACGGTTACGTCTGTTTGGAACAGTTCATATCCCGTCCGGTAAGTGCAATAACTTGTTAATGTAGGGGTATCCTCCCCCTGAGCCAGTACTAAACACGACGAAGGGACATTCCATGTCGTGTCTTAGGTTAGGTTAGCTGTGGTTGGCTTTGTAGCATCCCTATCTGCTGTCTCCCAGGATAGGGTTAGTTAGGTGGAGTCTGGCCATAGGTAAGGACCCAACATCCTCGGTTAGGTTTGGTTGGGGGCAAAGCTTCCTGGTTAGGTTAGGGACCAACCCCTCCCCAGGTTAGGTTAGGTTAGGTCTAGGCTAAGTAAGGGTACAGCCTCCAATGTTAGGTTAGGCAGGGGATCCAGGGCTAGATGAGAACCCAGTCTGCACCCCCCCACCCCAACTAGGTAAGTAACCTCCATCTAGGTTAGGTTAGATTAAGTCCATCTTAATATTTCACAAGTTTTGTGTTATTCCCTACCCAAAAACCTTGTGGTATTTCTGAGCAAGAGCTCCACATGGACCGTTAACCTTGGAAGTTGATTTTTCCTATACTTTTAGTGTTGCAGATAAAGGAGGTGGTGGTGCTCATTGTCAGTCAGTTATTAATAACCTCATCTCTATCCAACATGGTTGGGGACTGTTTGGGAACGCAGGGTTTTGGAAACAGGAGAATGACCAGACAGCCATGTTGTTGTTATGGAATGGTTCCGTGCATGTGCAAGTCGTCAGGGAGCCATATGTTTAAGAAGGGATTGGCTAAGGAACCATACTAACCAAGCGTACCCTAACCTAACCTAACCTAGCAGGCTGTGTTACTTAGTTGGGGGGTCAATCCCCTGAACTTCATGGTGAAGGATAGCCAGTGTACAATTTCTGAGGTTAATTACAGTCAACTGACAAAAAATTAATGGTAAATCCTTGATAAACAACCAAAATGCTACAGTAAAAATCAAGTTCCAAATAATACCCCATGCGCAGCTATTGCTTAGTTATACCAACACTGCTTTTCCACCGTGGTTCCCTAAATTATAGGATCTGAGGGTGGGATCCACTATCTATCAAGTACTCATTTGTTAACAAAATGGTTGTCAGTCGTGTTCAAAGCACACATTAAAACAGGAAAATGTAGAGTAAAAAAATGCATTAATGGTGTAGAGTAAAATTTTATGGTAATAAAATGAATTGCTTTACATTAAATAAGGCCACCTTTACATTTTTATTTAATCAAACTTGCAAGTAAAGGCCGTACATACGTTGCTTATTGACTCTTGTACCAAAGTTTAGCTTGGCATAAGTGATAAATTAACTGCAGTGATCTGTGGTCTACAATAGGTTAGCTTAGAATCTTAAGTTTCCCAAAAATATGTGGGAAGTCAGTATTTACTTTCAATGAGAAGAGTAATGATAGGTACTGGAGGTATAAAGTTAGGAAGAGTTGTGCATGCTATTTTTGCAGGGTGCAGCCAAGCAGGTCATATATTTTAATAGGGACACATCTTATCCTTCACCTGGTACTCCATACTCTGACCCAGCCTGAGGGCCTTTGTCCCCTTGACCCCCTACTTGGTACTGTATAGCAGAAAGATACTTGGGCAAATTCTGCAGCTTAATCAAGTCTTCTGTATATTGTTGATTTACCACTCTTTAGCCTAATTGATATTAGTAGCTCCGCAGCAGCGATTTCCTTCTAACTTGACTTTTTCTACAGTTTTTTTGGTTGCTAATTATGGATTTATCTTCAATGTTTGTCGCACGATTGTAATTAACCCCTGAAGTCCATCCACCAAGGGGTTTCCATAAGCGATCTTCACAAGACAGCACGGGTATGTCTGTTCGGGACGGTTCATATCCTGTCCGGCAAGTGCAATAACTTGTTAACATATGGGTACCCCCCGGGCCGGTACTAAACACAGCGAAGGGACATTCCATCCCCCCCGATGCTAGTACTAAACACGGCAAAATGCATTTAACTCCCTCCTGTTGGCGAATGGCTTCCTCTTGTTTTTCCCCCTCCAGAGGGCGCCCCCTCAACGTAAACATGTCCGCTCCATTTCTGTGTTCTCCCCCACCCAAAATCCCGAATTCCCACAGTCCCCTTTTACTGTTGAGTAGAGTTAGGGGGCAAATAACAGTTGGCCGACAACAAACAAACTCACCGTCAGTATCAGAAGCCCTAAAATTGTAGAAAAAACCAGTTTCCAAGGTAATAACAGGCACGGAGCTAGTACTTAGAATTACCGTGCAAATTAGCCCAAAGCAAAACCAGGCAGGAATAAAACTGACCCGTCAGAAGTAGTGGCAGCTCAAAGTGAACTGTCTCAATCCTCCTATCATTATTTGTGGTCTTGTATATTTTTGGTTTTAATTAGGTTCTTATGACAAATTTTAAGTCAATATAATATCCATCTTGCTGCTGAACCACTCATTTCCCTCTTTTCATACTGTTTTAAGCACTGAATGGCCGGAAGTGCTTCAGTGCTTGGCCTTGAAGCCAAATTTTCATAAATTAGTCAGTCTTAATACAATACTGCAAAATTAACCTGAAGGTTGTCTAATGCTTCATCATCTGCCATATGAATAGTTGTAGATAACATTTCTTACCATTATTTATTTAAATGTATTTTTACTATTTGATATTTACATTGCATGTACCATTTATTGTTTATTTGGCTGTGAGTGTTTTATGTATTTGCTGGTGTCAGTTAGATAACTGTAGCCTTTAGTTTACTGTGTAGATTATGTTTTGAAAGATCAAATTTTCACATTCTGGGGATCTACAGTAAGTTGGCAATGCAAAGCATGCAATTATTGGTGTTTTATATGGATGATGCATCTAGTAAAGCAAAAATGGAGACTATTTTAAAGTTTAGTAGAGTTGACATTTGAAAGTTGTATTGTTTAGGAATTAAATGTAATGTTAACTTCTTTAGTATTTATTAAGCTTTCATGTAATGATGTAATCAGTAAAGATAAGTATTTTGGAAATGACACTAAGAATTTAGAGAAGTTTGCCATTCCCATAAGCTCAAACCCTGTGCTTTTGAATGGAATATAGCTGAACTCCCAAACCTGTTTCCACTCCCACAGTTGTTGAACATGTGACCATTATCCCTGTGCTACCCATGCCAAAATTACAGGTCAAAATTCCAGAATTTGATGGCAGAAATCGTAAATGGCCTGTTCTTTGGAAGGTCCTCAAGTTTGAGGCATGTTAAATACTATGAAATTTGTTGCTTGAAGGTCTAGCTTGAAGGTAATGCGTACCAAGTTGTAAGAATACATATTACTAGTCAAAATTGTGGCATTTCAAACCATCGGATACGTGAGAAAATAATTTTCATTTGAAACATTCCCTGCTTTGGGAAGTAAAAACTTGTCCACCCCCAAAACACAACTACGAGGAGTTGCTGAGTTGAAATATCATGAAAATAGTAGTTGTTGCAAATCAGTAATAATGGCATGTACAGTATATTGAACAGTGTGCTCCCATCATCACTATCATTATAACTCAAATTCAGAGAATCAAAAGTTCCTAACAAGTAAATATGATAGCTTGGATCTTATGCTGTCTCAGATATTTGAAAGTTTGAATTGAAGTATGCTTTAGATTTGATGATTTTACAGAACAAGGTCAGAATAACAAAGCCAGACAAGTTGACCAGAATCCTGCCATTATAATGGCTACGTTTACTTCTAATTGAAGTTCTTCCTTCAGAAATAAAAGTTGTAATCAAAGCAGAAATAAAAGGTGAAATCAAAGATGACACCAGTCATCTAGGAAATCGGCAATCCAGAAGCCATACATTTGTAAAGAATGTCACCCTTCAAGTGTTGTAAGGATGCATTCGCACTGCAATAAATCGTCATTAACAGACATGGCAATGTACTGCGTGCATGTGACAAATGCAAGTCAGTGACTTATTGATAGTCCTAGTCAGTACTTAATACAATTCTCCAACATTTGCCAAAGTTCGTTCTCCACACGGGGTTCATGACTATTTTCAGCCTCTCTGTGATATGTATGCGGTAAGCTAAGCTGCCAACATGGCTTTGTCATGTTTTACTGTAATGTGGATGGACTCATAACAGTAGAATTATGGAGGGGAAGGTTGTTGTTTTAATTGTTTGCAGTTTGTCGCTCCTCAGCATTGTGTATGTCAGGTTGAAATGTAGAAACTGGTGGTGGTTATCACCTTTTGATGTAAATCTTTCCTCATTTTGTGAAGAGGTTACAATTAATTGTGAGTACAGTAGTAGTGTGATTAGGCAAAGCAAGAGTTACCATCATTTTGCAAGGAGCTTCATCTAGTCTACAACTTAGATATCGAATAGTTTGCCTAGTGCAGTTGTGGGATCTTCGCATCTCCAAATATTTTTGTAAGGAGCAAACTCATTCCTGCTCTCTGCTTACATCTCCTGATGTATTGGTTTTGTATTCTTTTCCCTCATATATATTTATAAATTGCTTTGTCCTGTAACTTGTCTCTCCATGTAGGTTGATTTCCCGTTGGAGCTCTCTTGGGTTTATAATCTAGGGACTTTGGCCATGAAGGTTTTTTACCTGATGATGTAAAAAAAAAAAAACTTTTAGTTCAAGCTAGTGCAGATAATGCTTACACCAGGTTCAGCTCAAGTTGTTAGCTCTCGACAGCACAAGGATGTGAGTTAGCTGACTGTTCACTTAGTAGTGACAATTTTTCAATCGATCCGTAATATAATAGACACTGGCCATACGAAAAAAAAAAAAAGTTTGTTTGGTTATGTACCATGGTATCATTACTGTTTAGCACTTTAGTGGTGCTCTCATTCATGATCTTAGGGCATCCATTGTTGTGGTGTAACGCGCTGTCTATTCACATTTGTGCAAGACCTCAGTTGTGAATTTAATGGTGCTCCAAATCTTTGGAACATTCCAAGAGAAGTAGCTATTCGCAATTACAGTAGTCCAAGATTAACAATACCATGTAGTTGATTTATTTTGTAGATTAGATAAGTTGTCCATTGGCAAATTATTATGGTGCAGGATCCTGCTTTGTGGAGCCATTATGATGTCATATTTTCAATACTTGAAACTTGGGATTCATGAACATGTTCCATAAAACCTTTTGAAGGTCATCACTTATAAGAAAAGAGTCTCCAAAAACAAAGTCTTGCTGTATGTAATGCATCTTACAAGAAACCATGGATTTTGTCCCTTAAAGATTTACACATTAGTCCATCTTTAACTACCTGTTATGATAATAGAATCCTAATTACCCTTTAGAACTAAACCTTGGGAGGCTTTTTCAGACAGAGAAAAGCTTACTTATTAGTACAAATGGTTGAATCTTCAAGTGACTATTATATCTGATCACTGGGGTGTACCAGTGTTATGCTCTGTTTGAGTAGTTTGTTTCAGAGCTACTTAACCACTTTTTTGTTACAAAGGACATTACATATTATCATGTTAAATACACTCATAATCTGGAAATTTAAAAAGCCTACCATGAGACTTAACTGATGTCTTTGAAATTCCAGAATGTTTAGATGGATAGTCCAGTACATTTTGCTTGTTTCTCTGTGTGGTACATAAGCACATAAATTAGCAGTTGAGAGCACTATAGCTGCTTCAGCAATAGAAGTAGGATATATTGAACTATCATAAAGATTGATGGCTCTTACCATGAGTCACCTAATGTCGAAGAACAGAATTAAGTTGTTGCAAGTCGTCACCTAATGTGTGAGACTGAAATTAAATTGAAAGCTTAAGGTACAGGCTCGTGGCTGCTGTAGCATTTCTGAGTCATTACATAGAGGCTATTGAAATGTTCTGGTACTGTACCTTGTCTGGTCATCCGTTAAGCATTTGACAACTTAAAAATGTAGCTTCGATGCACCTAAAATTTGTCAAGGCTTCTGTTTTATATATTCATTGATGTACTGTACTGGTGGTTTGAGCATGGTTTTACTATTGTACATGTGATTTTAGTTAAGCAGTTACTTGTGATTTGTGATGTGGTGGTGATTAGGTGAATAAACATCATTTGGCAATTGCTTTTTTTCGAGACTGGGGATACTGTACATGAATATAATGCATGAGCTCAGTATGCGCCTTGTATATGATACGGTGCAAAACTTAGGTGGATTATATTAGCCATATCCACAGCTGAATATTAACAAATTTAGTTTTCAAGTTTAAACATTGCATAGTGTTGTAACCCAGCTTGATAAGTTTGGAGTAGTGAATTCTCAAGATTTCAGTACTGTATATGGTAAGATAATAAGTTGATAGTATAGTAGTTGCAAGGTTTAAGGGTTCTGTTTTCAGGCTCTTTCATAATTGTACAATTTGTATTTTCAGAATGTGGCAATAACTTCTGGACAAGAACAGGTTCTTGAATCTTCATGCAGGTATATGGGGTACCTTGACATTAGGATGAAGGTGAACCTTATGGTGTGTTGAGGACAGCCCAAAAGAAATGTACTACACCATAGCATTTATTGAAGGTAATCATTTTAATCTAAGCGAAGGTAAGAAAATCTTATTGTTTTACATTAACGATCTTATGTCATAAGTGACTTGTAGAGGGCATCAGAGAGAATTTGTCAGAACTTGTAAAAGCAAAAGCATTTGTGTTACGGAGATAATGTGGAAGATACTGCTGTGAAATAAGCAGAATAGAACTCGTCTGAGGTTGTTGGAAACATGAATTTATTTTTACTGCTTAGATTGGAAGTGCCTCTCTAATACCTGATAACCAGATTGCCAACTAAAGACTAGTGAAGTAGGTGAGAAGATTTTTTAAGTTGATCACTAGTAAGTATTACTTTCTTCTCATGTATGCATATTACGTGATATTTACCATGATTAATTCTGCTAACTACTCATACTCACAACCATGCAATTGATTTTGGACAAACAGGATTTTTATAGGACAGTTAGCTGTGTAGCCTATGTGCCAATTACCAATTGAAACAGTCCTTAATTACATTGTCCATGGTAATGTAGGAGGATCATCATGTAGGGACCTTAAAGGCTCTGATTACACTAGCTGTGCTACATCTGTAGCAGAAGGTGAATTGGTTAAATAAAATTCCCAACAGAAGTCAAATTTTTAGGTTGTTTGAAAAGTGCTTGGAAAGGAATGTTAAATACAGCAAGTACGAAAAACTTGAAGATTATGAGAGACATCAGGACCTGAGCAACAGTGTAAAGATTCTATTATGGTTATATTCAGGTAAATAAGGCTCAGAGTAATTAGTACATTAATGTCTTCAGGTGAATTTAGAATGTTCTGTTAATGGTGAGCTGTAAGATTTTGTATCAACAGACCTTACAGTCTATGCTATGTTGTGATATTTTGTTTTACCAAAGAACTTGTATAAAAGCAAAGTATTTTTAAATTTTAATGATCATTGCTGAATTTCATGTTCAAATTTTATTTAATATTGAAACTTTAACTTGTTTGCTTTATGCCACATTTGTGTTGATGGTTTCCACTCCACCTATGAGTGTATGGGTCCCCATCCTCCACCCTTAAGTGCCACATGTATTTATGAGTAAACTGTCAACATTAAAGGAAAACTGATTCACTGATTTCCACTCCAGCAAGCAATTTTTCCATCAGTTATTTGTTGATTGCTGTTATACCCACCGCTGAACTGTACTATTTTGAATTCTCAGGGCTGCATGTTTATCATGTAACAGTTTTCTGGACCTTGGCTTATAAGTTGTACGTGTTTACAGCCTTTTTCATGTTGTCAACTAAGATCTTGGATTTAGCTGCTTCCAGATGTGTATAGGGACAGAAGATTGTAGGTAAAACAAAATTGGAATATGTAGGCAGTTTTGAGAAAATTTTGAAATTGAAGTCTAAAGTGAAATACATTTAAATACAGCATTGACAAGTTTGAGCTCAAATAAGTGTGGTTAAGTAGCTTGTTAAAGTAATTTATATTTGAGAATTTTTTTTTTTTTTTGTTAGGTGGTTTAATCATACCTTTGTCACATGTGCAGCTTTCATGGAACCTTTTAAATACAGTTCATACTAATAACTTCGGGAATTTTGTAGTTTCACTTTGTCTCTGCTTCTCTTAACTTGTAACATTATCTGCATACTGTAAATTAAGTCATGTTTTATATTAAAAATTGCAATAACCTCTCTCCCCTGCCCCCTGGTATTTTTTCCTTATACTGTAAATCCTTCACATTTTCCCTTTGTGCACATTTTTACCCTCTGCAGTCTTGTACTTTTGTTTGCCTAGTGTTTCTCAAGATTCTCTCTTGCTGTTTGCTTCATTCATTCTCCATTATTGTGTTCATTATTGCTCCATTTTTATTTTCTTTTTCATTGCCGTGTGTTTTCTCCTTGAATGTCAGCTCATTTGCAAATTTCTTTTCCTCATTCTGTCTAATTTGCTGTTTTGTCCGAGTGCTCACTTTATTGTCATTAACTCTTTGTTCATTAGCTATGGTTTTGCTTTCATGTCTGTTGCCCTCAAGTCCACATTTATGTCCTTGCCAATAAAGTACTGTACTCTTATTTGATCAGGATCGGTTTTTTTTCTCACTTGCTGCATATTCAGTCTTGCTTGTGATTTTGTTATATTGTAACATTGATTGCTCTTTTCTCTTTGCATTTTCATGGTGGCTCTGTTTTGCTATAGTGAGTTTGGTTTGCGTGAAGTTTGCCCAACTTCTGTTTTTGCCAAATCATATACCCATTGTTTGCTTGTTTATATCTTTTGTCTGCTCACTAACATTGTTGTGTTGTATAACTGCTATTTTCCCTGCGTTAATTTTCTTTTGATTTTTGTTTGGTCTGTTAATTTAATTGGGCTTACTCATTCTTACTGCCAGGTTGGTTTAAGTTTTGGCCACTCTTGCTATAGTTTTTTTCGAGTGAAGATTTTGATAATTCCTGGCATATTTTACTTTTTGTATGTATCTTTAAGTAGTTAATGGCTTTTTTTGTGCTATGCAGTATGGTGTAGTAGTGGTTTGAATCTGATTACAGTATAGCATTATTGTTTTTTGCTTGCAATAACGTTCGTCACTTTGGTCCTTGCTTTTTGTTTTGCTAGAAATATCTTTATGTAGTGGGATTTCATGTTTTTCATAAAAATTTTTGTGGTTTGAGTCCATTTACTATCGGTTCCCTGAACCTTTCCCCTCCTTGAATGAAGCATATGAACACAAGCTAAGGATCTTGCCACTCTGTCATCTATGTACTAGACAGAGTAGGAAGTTATGGGGGTCACTGAATCCCTTGCTTGCCATTGTGACTAGGATTGTGAGATTTGCGTTTGTGTTGTTCCACTTCAGTCTGTTGACAGACAGCCTTCACCTAAGAAGCAAGTCCCCTATGTACTGCATAAGGCAATGGTATGTATTTGTGCAGGAACAAATATAAATGTTTAAAATTTTATTTAATTTTTCCTAGGTACATTATTAAAAAAAAAAAAACCTTTTATTGCAGTTATCACCTCAAGCACCCCATTTGCTGAAGGAAAAGAATGCTTTGAGTTGGGAGATGGAGTAAGGGGTGTTTTCCACTCAATCTTTGTAACACCAGTTAACTGCCTTCTTAGCATGTTTAATGACAGACTCCCAACTTGTGCTGGAGAAAACTCCTTTTTAAAAGGATTAAGTTTGTACACCTAGGAAAAATGTTATTTTGAGACTCCCTTTTGATGAAATATTGATGTGCCATGTAACTCTAGTTCCACATATTTAAAACCCTGTAGGGGGCGGTAGTGCTATCAAGTGCATTTAATGTGGTGCATTTTAGGCATTATTAAAGGGTCTTTAAAGTACCCCTAACTGCAACCACTTTCATTCCTTTTACTGTACCTGTGTTCATATTCTCTTTCTTCTATCAGACTTTCCACCCTCTCCAACAATTGTTTCATTCTGCAACTGTGAGGTTTTCCTCATTACACCTTTCGAACCTTCTTAGGCTACTTTTGCACAATGTGTGTTGTTGCTGCAGATAGATGTGTTCACTTGTGCAGCGGTTTTTTAAATGTTGCTGCACACAGCTGTGTTACGCAGAATCAACAACATTCGTGACTTGTTTAATACTCAGTCTATGGTATGTATTTTTTCAAGTATATTTCTTAATATTTGCTGTTATAAAAGTTGAATACGATAATAATTGATACTCAGTAACTTAACCATCAAATATTTTATTTAACAAGAGTAGATTACATGCTTATTTGAAAGTGATGAAAGTAAAATACTGAGATTAAGGCAGAATCGTAAAATCTTGATTGTACTCCTCTGTCATGTCTGAACACTGTGAGTTTGATGGGCCTCCATTGCATACTTGCCCTCTTTGATCCTCATAGTTTTCTTTGGTGGTCAGTGATGGCTGTCTGAAATGAGAACTTGGTTCTGGAGAAAGGTTTGAAATGAGAACTTGGTTCTGGAGAAAGATTAGGAGATTGTCTTGAATGGGAACCTGGTGTTGCAGAAATCACAGAAGGTTGGCTAGAACAAGAACTGGATGTATAAGGATGCACAGGCAAAGGTGGTCTGCTATGATAGCTTGGTGTTGCAGACTTTCCTCCATGCAGATAGTCCAATTCCGACTTTTGTAGTCTGAGACTTTTATCCCATAACACTGGTTTCATCTTCACTGAAGATAAGAGATCTATATCGATTTCACGTTCCATTATAACAAGACGTACCGACGTTAGAGCATAGACCTCTACTGGAGAGTAGTTCAGCACGCTGCTAAGTGCGTATGATATGCAGGATGTGAGGATGTGTGTTGACCATGATGGTCCACTGGCCACTGCATCTATCTGCGTCGACGCATAAGCATGGTGGAATCACACACATGCAAGATCTGAATGACTCCATAAGATGTGTAAGTCGACTGCTGTCTGTGTCACTGCAATGCAGCTAACTGCACTGGCACAACAGTGTGAAAGTGTCTTTACTGTCGGTTTCCTTTTCAGCGTTGAATGACCTCATAGGTCCCAGCGCTTAGGTTAAATTCTATATTCTGATATTATATATTTAGAATCTGATTACTGTAGTGCTAAATTTTGTATATTAACCTGCTTTAAGAATCAAATTAAAAATTTTGAGATGTAAATAAAAAGTGAATTAAGAGAATAAAATTCATATTAAAGGCAAATCTCAAAAATAACTTCTAAACTGTGTGATTTAGAAAAGTGATATTGTTTGAGTTATGCTATACCTGACAGACTATTGTACAAAGCTATAATCTTAGGCATCAACAAGAACTTTCAAAATTATTGTAAAGCCCAGCATACATAACTTAAGGATGTACAAAGGCAAACTTCCAACAGAGATTAAAATATAAAAATAAATAAATAATAAAAATATGAAAATCCTTTTAACATTTGAATTTTACAAAAAAGAAGAAATTTTAAAATTTTGTTTAATTTATATTCTGAATTTTAATATACGGTTTTAGCATATATGTAGGGAAGTCTGAGTAAATGTATTTATTGTATGAGAGCATGTGCTCATGTGCAGTTTTAATTTCATTTTAATTCATTCATCTTAGTATTGATGATCTATTGGGTCCTAGCGCTGACTTCAGGCCTAGACCTAGTATTTTAATCAAATTCTTCTGGGCTAGCTCCTATGAGAGCTGAAAGTCAGCTCAGTGGTCTGGTTAAACTACTTTAATAATAATAATAATAGACCTCCACTCCATATAAGCCCATGATAAAAATTTAAAATCTAGACAAAAACATTAAATATGGACCATGAAATAACTCTGTGCTTGAATACTGCCCTGTTGTCATATGGTTCTGAGGAAAAGGTGGTGTTTGAGGGAACAACATACAAGGTTATGGGCTAAGCCAGGTTCTTTGATAGGCCTGTGTTACCGGTATGAAGGTTCATTAATACAGGAACTTGCCAAGCAAAATTGTGATGGGCAGTTTGCTTTTAAAAAGGGTCTAATGATAGGTGTATGACTCCTTGATCTGTTTTTTTTTTCTAATGTCTTTTATTATGGAATTGGACTACAGTAATTCAGTTTCATGGCAACTGTTATTTTTTATATTTATCTTGAAAATTGTTCAAAATGCAAATATTTCCTTAAACCTTTGTACCATAATAAACTTTTCTGGCAAGTTTTCAGATTAAAATCCCATTCTGTATTCATGAATATTTTTAAATCTTTCCAGAGATCAAGTCTTATACAGTATGATGAACATTGTATTTCTGTGTAAGGAACATGAAAACTGGATATTCAAAGCTGTAAATGTGAAGAATTTTCAACCATGTAATGAAAGGTAAATGAGCTTAAGAATTTTTTATTTTATCTATAATGAATGTTCTAAATCTTGTCAATTTAGAGAGAACATTCACAGGTAGACAGAAGGGTAAAATACAGGGCAACATTAAAATATTCATAGATGGACTGCCCTCTCACTCTTCTGTTGTTGACATGGACTAAGTATGGACTACAGTACGTGTGAAATTAAATGAAACAAAACTGTAACAAACATTACTTTTGTTATTAGCCCAAAAAAGTAGCATTTAATTAAAGACTCCCAAGATTAGTCTATTAAGTAGACAGAAGAATGAAAGTAAAGCTGCAAATAATGCCTATGATAGTATTTAACTGCCTCGACTTGGATAGTCAATATAGCCAACAACTGTCCTTTTCTAGCAGTGCTTCTGTTGTCGCAGCTGAATTACGAGTACTGTAGTAGAATCAGCCACTTAAAGGAATTATGATATGCCATCGTAAATATTTGTAATTTTCATTGACTCGAGAAGTGCTCTAATATCTCTACAAATTTATTATCCTAAAATTACCTTTGCACAAAAAATATACTGTATATTCACTCCACAAAAAGTAGTACATTAGATTCCTGCACCCAGTTGGGCATTAAAGGAAGTGAAGGCAATATGGCAGCCAAAGCTATAACTGCCATGACAAGATCACATATCAAGCCATACTACAGTATGTGTTTAAAAAGTTGCATAATAATTAAACAGCCATAATAGAAAATTTCTTCACAAATCAAGGAGTTTAATCAAACCACTGAGATAAATAATCTAGCTTTAACAGGGCTTGGCCTGAAGGATTAGTCTTTGTTAATAACAAGGTTTTGATTGTTTGTATTGAATTAGTTCTTGAAAAATGTTATAATTGGGTTAATTGAAAATGGAAGTTTAAGTTTCTCTAAAACCAGACATTCATTGTTTTTATTTGGACATTGACACTAAAAATTTTTTGACACAAAATTTTAATAGATAGTTACTCTTCAGTCTCTGATACATTTATTAGATTGTGGACTTTTCATCAAGTATCCAAGGGTCAGAGTAATTCAGATATAAAAATGGCTTGTCTGGTTTTTATATGCTGTTATGCAACACTTGGCGTGTGGATTATTAAAACAGTTGCAGCTTTGCAGGCTTTATCTGCTTCATTTCCTTTGTCATCTAAATAAGTAGGAATCGAAGATATTTCTTTGTCTTGATCTTAAAATTTGTGGAAGTGATATGTTGTGCTTTTTTTTTTTTTTTAATGTTTTCCAGAGCACTTATAGTCACTAAAAAATTACTAGTTTCTTTGGCGAGATATCTGAAATAATTTTAATGGCTGGTCCTCTTGCACATAATTCTATGAAAACCATTTTAGGCAAGGAAAACTGGTATGTACAGTTGGTAGATGACTGCAAATCCTACACTTTGAACCCTATTTATTTTTATATCTCTTTCATGGTGTGGTGCATATGCAAAGTTTTTGGATAAATATTTCAAGTGTAGATAAACATTTCAAGTGTAGACACATGCACATAGGCCAAGGAAGAAGGCACTATTACTGGAGGAAGTTATTTTTGCGGAAATGTAAAATGTAAGAATTAGATAAATGTTCCCATTTAGTTATGTACATTGATGCCTTATAGCTTATAGACTGTCACTGCATGCAGCTGAATAAGTTGAGCAGTGATAAATCAAAAGAGCAGCCCTTGCAGAAAGTTGAAACAAACCTGTTTGAGGAAGAGAAACATTGCTGCATTGCCTAAAGGATACAAGTCTATCATCATGCTCTTCTGCATATAGGCCGATATGTTACCTTGGTTAAATCTGAGGTTTTGAGAAGCTGCTCTCGTAAGTGTTGAAGATACCTACTGCCAGCTTTACAGTTTGAATTTTGTAAAGGTCTGGGATTTGTGATGCACTCTTATCAGGACTTACAATCTTGCAGAGTGCCTTCATTTAGGGACCCAAGGGGTCCTGATGGATAGTATAGTATCTTTGTCATTTCAGGTGTTCAAGGTAGTGTTTTTGGACCCTTGTTTGTGTGCTAGTGGTTGTAGGTCTTTCATTGTAGAATCCTTGAATGGAGATCCAACATGTATTCAAGAGTGAATTAGGCTTTAGGCATGAAGCATAAAAACTTTCAAAGCATGACAGTCAATCCAGAATACCTGCCTTTGCATCCTGATTATAATACTGTATTTTAAATATGTACAGTAGTTTTAAATGTCAGTGACTTAAGAATTTAGGTGTAGTTTTTGACGAGATTGATTTTTGAGAAGCAAATATGCAATGCTGCTTGTTTCTCAGAAACTCAGGATTTTGTGGAAATGTTTGAGAATGTTTAGGACGAGCTGTCATAGCTTTTTTCCCCTTGTGTAATGTACTTTTCTCTTAACTGTATGTGGTCTACAGGTGCCGAGAATGAACGCTTAAAATGTTTTGGGATGAAGACTTCATTATTTTTCTTCCTTGTGTAAGAGTACTGTTTTCTCTTTTGTGGTCTTCAGGTGCTGGCTATCATCTCTATAGCTATTCAGTGTTATAAGTTAAGTTTATATTTAGCAAAATCTTAGACTTGTAGATGTTGTTCCTCTGACAAGGATGGTTTTGGAAAATTACCATCTAATATGCTGTTGAATAAAAAATGTTCATTTAAGCTGGGAGAGAACCCTACTAGAAACTCAGAAGCAGCAGGGAGAGAACACCGAAGAACTTGCCTGAAACTCATCTGTGTCATGTAAATTTTTTTTTTTTTTTTTTTTTTTTTACTTAACACTTAAGCATGAGATTCTGGAATTTTTGTGGCTTTCCTGCTTTGCAGAAAGGGTGTATTTTCTACATAAGGGTAAAATGGAAAAAGTGTTAGCATTACTCACTAATCTGCTAATTGGTATCACATTATAACATTATTAGTTTTTTAGTTTTAACAAAAAGAGTAAAAATATTCTACATCGGTATATTTTCTGAAGGGTAAGCACTCTTAACATTATCACAGAAAAAAGGTTTTATCACTTTCCTCCTGAAATTTGACATTTGAAGAAAAACTTATGGGAAATAATTTTTTTTTTTTGCTTACAAAATTCTTTCCATCTAGGTTCAAAAAATAATTTTTGCTTAAATTATCTTTCCATCGATCTAGGTTCAAAATATGACACACATGACTAGTTTAGTGTCTCTTCCGTTTTCCCTTCCTTGTTGACAAGACCGTTCCAGCACCTTCCACCACCTGAATTTGAGGGAATTCCCTGGCTTGAAGTTGATGATCTTCGTGTAAAAAGCCAGATTACGCAGGCTTGAATTCACATTCTCAAACAAACTGCAAAGGGAAAATGAAGATAAAACAATTTGTTTTGTAAACCTGTGAAGCAATGTTTTTGAGACAACCAAGAAACACAAAATGGGCAAAAGTATAATGTACATCTGCTGCTTTACCAGTGCAACATTGGGACATTTATATTTTTTGTATTTAAATGACAAAAGATTTATATATATATATATATATATAAGATGAAAAATTTTTTTTAACCATCCAAACTATTCATTCTTACTCTAAAGTGACTTATCTTAAATTGTGCGACTTACCTGCCAATAAAACTAAAATTTTAATATCTTTTGTATTTTGACATCAGTCATTCTTGCTATATTCAGTATTATATAAACTTGCTGTTGTAAACCAAAATGTTTTAAAAGTTTTTGTTACACATCTAATAAACCTGACATACATAGTAGTACTACTGTACTGTAGTACTTTATCTCGTGTTTTAGGACAAATACCCTTACCCTTGCCCATCAATGCTCTTACAATATATAAAGTGATAATGTATCGGCACATATCAGAAAAACTTGCTCACTTGTTCCAAGTTTCAATTTTTTATATAGATACAATGGTAGACTTGATATTTATATAACAGCTGTAAAAAAAAAAAATTACAAAAACACCTGCAATACTCTCACATTGTCATGCACAAATTTACTTGAAGTGGCTATTTATCTGCAGTATATGTGGTTTTTCATCTTCACCTCTCAGGTTAGGAAAATGTTATCAAGTTTGTGTGGAAATGTTTACCTTTGATCATAAGCTCGAGCCCAAACTTTATAATTACTACCATTTCTGTAATTTAATTTTAATCGGATAAATCTGATATAACATTTCAGGATTTAAAACTTCTTTATTCCTAGATGGGCTTGCACAGTCACCATAGTATTTCTCCATGCATTTGCCAATAAATACCCTTATTTCTATAGTTTAAAATGCATCAGTGTAATGGAATACTGTACAAATTTTAGGCCAAAGGCCAAGTACTGGGACCTAAGACGTCATTTACCACTGAAAGGGAAATTGAGAGTAGAAAGCTTGAAAGGTTTAACAGGAGGAAAACACCACAGTTGCACTATGAATCAACTGTTAACAGAGGTGGATAGTAAGATGAAAAATGTTAGGTGGTACAGTTAAAGAATGAAAGGGGTTGCATCTAGGAGCCAAAGGGATGCTGCAAAGAGCATTATGTAATGCCTATTAACGGGTGGGTATCATTCTCAGCTGTACTCTGATGGTCCCGCGTTCAGTTCTCCAACTGGCCAATGAAGAATTAGAAGAATTTATTTCTGGTGATAAAATTACCTCATTATGGTTCAGACTCCAAAACCAGCTGTAGTCCCAAGCATATGTAAACTAATTGGTTCTAGCCACTTAAAATGGTCTGAATCCTTTCGGCCAGCCCTAGGAATAGCTGCTGGTCTGGTTAAACTAAGGTATATTTAACTTCATCAATCAATGAAAATGTTCTCTTAAATGAAGCTAAGGTATTTCTACCAAATATTAAGTATTGGTAAGTATTTAATAAATTAAGACTACTGTATATTAAAAATTTGACAACGTAAAAAAATGACAGTACCTTAAAAGACCATTCTTTTCCTCTCAAACACTTTCTTCTCAGCTTTTTATACCTACCTATATACTCTCAGCAATATATTGATAAAATAAGTGGTCTTCACCAATGCCTAATCCACTCAATTTGGTTTCATGCTCATGTTGAGGGGAAGCATTTTGTCTAATCATGACAATCATATAATAAATATCACAAACCCCAAAGTTAGTGTCTTATCATAAGCATAAATACAAATACATTCTCATGTGCAAGCCCTCCCAACAATGAAGTTTATACACATTTCTTTAGCAATGCAAGGTTTTTCTCATGAAATCTTAAAATTGGTTTAGTATTATAGCAAGGAAACACCTAAAGGCACTAACTCAGGTTTTGCCTACAGTGCAGTAATCACACCTGGCTTTTGTATGTGATTTTCATGAAATTCATTTGATCCAAAACCACCTGGTATATTACTTCTAAAGGAAGATGCATTTATAACATTGTAAAAATGGCAAAAAAATATGGCTAACAGAAGCCATGAAAAAATCTGTCTTGGAATAACAAAAGCAACTCGCATCATAATCCTTAGTTTAGTCTCCATTGGTCTCTCTACTTCTAGAAGGTCAATTTGATTATTCACATTATTAAGGTTTAAGAATAGTCTTACATAGTCTTTCAAGGTTCAAGTTCAATGTTTAACCTCAGCACAAGGATCAAGTTTTTAATTTACAAATTTAGTAATGACTGATTCAACAATGATCTCACATTCTCAAATGAAATTCTAGTATAATAGGCTTGTAATAAATACATACTCACATTTTACAAAGCCTGACACATCAAAACAATTACATGAACTATGCCCATAGTAAAAAGTTAGTATGGGAACAATTTTACATCAACAGCGAGATTTCTTACTATTGGTTAATAGGGTCAAGATATTCATTCCTCAGGTTGTTTCAAGGCTTGACTAGGTACACTGAAAACGTCAGGGAAATTTTTGTAATTACCTCCAAATAAAATCCTTACTCTGCTGGCAGAAACCTAGGCCAGATTAACCCATATTTAAATTTTTCGTTTGCAATATTACATAGAATCTAATGAAATTTAATTTACTTTAGGGAAGAATTCACAACTAAAACTCAAATTAACATTTTTTGAACTTCTATAAAACATGGCCTTTAGTCATTCAGTAACAAACTTAAATTTTAGATGCCAAATCTAACCATGGCTTTGCAAGCCTTATATAGGCCAGACATAATAAATAATAATGGAGAGGCTAGGCTCAACTAAGCACATTAGAACAAAGCTTTTGGGAAATATCTACACAACTTGAAAATGAGCCTGCATAAAGTCATGAATAGAACAAATTGCCACTAGAACCTAGGATTGCATGACTTTGTTAGCTCCCTCCCAGAAGAAAAACAATTCAGTTGGTTACAAGCAAAAAGACAATTTTGGCAATGTACCTATCAAACAATACAAAATGTTTTATTCACATACCCCCTCCCAAAAAAATTCATTAAAAAATATAAGAATTTTGGCAATATTACCTGGACAAAGCATAAGATCCATAATACAGTATTGTACCTAATCAAGAGCCTCTTAATTTTCTTTCAGATCTAAAACTATGCTCAATCTCTACATAAAATATCTGCAGGATGAGCATCTAAACATATCTTTACTTCCACTCAATGTTTTGCACAATGTTACAAAAAAAGTTTTGGATCACTTAACAGCATTTGCATAAATGTTTTTTACTGTACATTAACAAATCGCCAGCAGTACAGAAAACTGTAGAGTCAAGAGGAGTGGTAGGGTAATGTTATTTATGCTAATAATCTTTACTCCAGAAGGAAGTCTCATCAGAAGACTTGCAACTTATTGCAAAGAGACGAGAAAAGACAGATGAATCACTAACTGGAGGTGGGAGCACAACACCTATGTGCATAACACTTGATTGTACAATTATTATTGATCAATGGACCAGTACTCACAACACACTTCACCTGGGGGATCAATTTTGGCCTGTGTGAATGTGCTACACATGCTGAAGCATGTTTGGAACAAAACCTAAACAAGGGCAAGCACAAGTACTGTAATAAAATATCAAATCACATAAGTAATAAAACAAAAATAACAAGGAGTGGTTTAGACAGAAAGGAGAATCAAAGGCAACTGTTATTGTTGATTTGGGAGAGTAAAATTTACTTTGAGTAAAATCCCACCCAAAGCCTAGGCAAGGTCAACAATTATACTGCTCATTACACCCTAGCAATGTTTACATAATGGAAATATCTGAATGAGCTATCATCAAATATGCATTTAGTCAACAGTACAGCATTGTGATTCAGTCAAGCCAAAAGGGCAAGAGGTGTTATAACAAGATTGTAAACAATGGGTATCACTCATACAAAAGGTCAAACAATGTAAGAAGCATATCAGCTCTTCTTACTTCAACAAGTCGCACAAAAGAATGAGCAGAGTTGCCTTGCAGGCCATAGAGCCAAATAATGCTTCCAAGGCTAGGACCTATGAGGCCATTCAGTTGCACTAAAACAATTGTTAGGAAAGGATGGAAAGATATGAATGGAGATACAGTAAAAGGAACAAAAGGGGTTGCAACTAGGGGCTGAAGGGGCACTGATGGCACTGCCCCTCCATGGGGAAAAGATTTGTTTCATGAAATTTAGGCTGTCTACTCAAGCACTGGGGCACTTTTGGCCAGTCAGCACCAAGTGAAAAAAGGAGCTGGAGTGGTTGGACAGTGAGACTGAAGGAAGCAGGAATGGCCTCAGCTAGGGGCGATTGATTGGCTTAATATTCTCTGGCATCCGGACAACTAAATTTATATAAAACCTAGGACACAACTAGATTATACAGTATATATATATGAAAAAGTAAATCTCTAGCCACCGGCACCGTAAATAACCTCTTCCCAAGGACTTTGGCTAGGATGTACCAGCCATTCTTGTCTTGGGCCTGGAACAGGGGCTTCTCTTCAGGTTCCATGACTGAAGCATTCAATTAGCAAATGTTTGACATTCAAAGGGACCAGGCAGTCACCATAGGATGGTTGATTTCCATTTACTAATAAACACGTATGAGGCAGTGTGCTGAAGGGATGTTGCAGACCCTTTAGAACTGCCTATGGTGCACCAAGTGATGTGCACTGACAGCACTATCCTCCTACGGGACTAAGGGGTTCGTAATAACCGCAACTTTTAATACAAGAAAGTTATCACAAATATCACACTATGAATTTACTATACATGAAATTATGTTCTGTTTTTTTTCCTATACAGTTCTTTGTATTCTGTGCTGTATCAAAATAAGCTACTGAAGACTGCTTATAAACTCACCAATTAAAGTCACTGTGTAGCATTATCTGTAGAATAACCCATTATCTGTAGAATAACCAAGTTGAAGGAATGGCTTAACAATCCATTATTTTAAATATTTCCACATATTGGCAATAGTGGCAATAAATACTACATTAAGTTATGAGTAACATTTGTGCCTGAACCAAAATGGTGGCATTATCTTTGAATCCTCGTAGCCAAGGCCAACCTTTCATAACTTCCCTGGGTGAGAGGGTTAAAGGAAAATTAGGATGAAGTCTGAAGAATGAAGCTATATCTGTATCTTAAATTGTACAAGTATCAATTTGATTTAGGTAAATTTCTTCAAATTAAAAAACCCTTTAACTGGTTGACTGTAGCAGAAATCTAAAACCAATACAGAGTGTAGTTTACTCTCAGAATTCAGACACTGAACCCAAAAGGTATATCGACTCAAAAATTCCGAACTTCGGGGTTCTGTCTTGGTCTCAAGAGTGTATGGATTTGACTTTGCCAAGGCCTCAGAAGGTGCAAACTTGACTATACATTGGTCAATGGGATAAGGATGGACTACAACAATTTGATTACCTTATACAATTGCAACTGTACAGTGCTCAACATGCCTTTAAAGGGTGACAACACTCATTTTTTAATTTAAATTAATATTTAACACGTTAAACAGTGTAGTGTGGAAAGACTATTTAACACATTAAACAGTGTAGTGTGGAAAGACCTGTAACAGAAAAAGGGACAAATCTCTATAGATCTGTGCTAAAATTGTTCAATTACAAAGCGAAGTTGCATAAATATTTAGTAACTCAAGGAAAGGGATCTTGCATTAGTCAGTAGGCAGCTATCTGTGCAAAAACTCTGAAAGTAGAGAAACCTATCAGTGTGACTTTAATGTCTCTTCCAAACAACTAGACCAACAGCCCAGGATCACAATCATGGATGGTGGTCCTGCCTGATGAGTAACCCCATTTGATGTGTGCCTAAGACAATTGGAGCAGAGTCTCTTTGAACAACCAAAGGAGTGGACTCCCAGGGAAGGGTGACTGCTAGAAACAAGAACTATGCAAGTAGCCTAATACCCTCTACAGAAGCTGCAAGATTATGTAAGTAGCCTAATACCATCTACAGAAGCTGCAAGATTAAGTTCATATGAACGCAGAGCCAATTGCAGATAGTAGCAGAGGCTTCCAGCACAAGAGGCAGTACCAGCAAGCAGAAGGCAAGCAAGTTACAAAGGCAAACTAGTAGAACAAGCACTAATGGAACAAAAAGGCATCACTGAGTCACAGGAATATTAAACATGGCAGAGTTACAGAAACCTCAAGAATCCTGCTAAGGACATGAGAATTTCATTTGGATCATAGGCTTTGTAGTAACAAGCTCATAAAATTGAAGACACCAAAAAGTCATGAGTGTGTCTAAGCAACAAAAACACATGTCTAAGCATGTGAAAAAAATAACCAAAGCCACATCAACAGACTGAAGTAGCATGAACAATAGTGGCAATAAGCCGAGTGGGAGGTTACAAGGTAGGGAGTCAAGGAGCTAACAGAGCTTCAACGATTCTAACACAAAAAATGGTTTTATAACTAAGAACTTGCAAATGTGGGAAGACTCAATGCAAGATGTTATGTCATGAGGGTAGTTTGCATTGGTAGCACTGACAAAATGAGAATGAAGTAGCCAAAATCAGATGCACAAGACTTCTCTAAAGGAGAAGAGGGTGTACAAAACTTCATGAATTAAGTGCTGCACAACAGGTATGGGTCAGTTTCAAATCAGATTAAGGAAAAATAGGCTTTACCTAGAATAAACTGACAATCTTGCACTCCACAGTTTGTAATATGCAGAAAAATTTTGCAAATATCAAAGTACATGAACAAATTCCTGATCTACTAATGCATATGGTACAAGTTTTCAGATATTAAATATTAACATGATTTTCTCATTGTTTTGCATATTTCTGTTCTCTATTGTCTAATAATTTCAATAAAAGTATTCCTTTGAAACTCCGTATTTTCAGACTTTGATAAAAGAGAGTTGAGTACAATTTTTCCTATTTTTTATTGAGCTCCTAAAGACAAGTTTCAATAGTATGATTATAATATATTACATCAATGATAATGCTTAATCACCTCAAATGTTAAAAATTCAGAGAAGTTTGATTAAGTTACAGGCTATTTTCTGTATACCTAATAGGTCAAGTAAATCAAATTAAGTATTGGCCAAAGAAATTAAGTCCAATGTGCTGTTCTAATATTTCTCTCTCTTTCATAACGAATTTTCTGTTCATTCCTTTTTGTTTCACTGATAACCAGACAAAATAGGATAAATTAGTGAAAGTTTGGCCTCTAGTGGAACACCTGAACAAAATTTGCCATAGTCTACCCAATGGATCAGCACTTAGCCCTTGATGAAGCCATGATACTGAAAAAAAATATTTTGGTACAATTGGATGGTAAGCAAATGTATTTATTAAAAATAAACCTGAGATTTACATTCAAATCCTAAGCCTAAATTCTCCTCTTGGATACCTGGCTATCTTGGACATATACCAAAGGACAGCCTTTACCAGTCAAATCCTTACTATGAAGAAATTGTTTGGAAAAGGTGAAGCACTCTGAAGAAACTTCAAAGCCACAAAAAATATACCACTTGGGTTTTACTTTGACAGCTACTTCATAGGTTTACCTTCAGTAATCATTTTCAAGAGATGAACTATAGAGCAACAAGTACAATTTGAACTGAGAGGATGCTTAAATCCTGCCTTATAAATCCAATAACCAAAATGAAGGTGGTCCCTAGAGCTACGGATGTTGTGGGTAGTGTGCATAACATCTTCCCAATACCCTCGAAGGGCAAAGCAACAGTACTATATCAAGTGTTTCACTGGTTTATCCGCTTGGGTAAGTGTTTCTTGATGGTCTGGAGAGAGGAAAAAAAAAGTCAACCACTATAATTAGGATTAAAAAACCCATATGGGTGCCCAATGTTTTCTTGGACTTTCAATGCAACAATTCAGAATAGCTGGCTATTGAATTGCATACATGAATTCAATCTTTCACTTTTGTCTCACTAACACTACATTGCAACAATCTTCAGCAGGCAGAATCACATGCAGGGTTAAATCAGCAAGACGTAACCAAAGGTTATTCCAGATGAATGTTATGACAATACTGGGTACTATGTCAAACCTTTACATAAATATGAAGGTGTGCTCTGACCTCTTGCAGCATCCTTCTAAAGGGTGCATCAAGTGTGGCATTCCTTTGTGTGAAATGTTTCACTGAAAAGGACTGTCATGCCCAACAGCACACTACAGTACTAGATATAAAAGCCCAAGCTGTTTTTTAAAGGGATTTTGACAAAGGAAAAATTTATTTCTGGGGGAAGACCTGTGTCACCCAGTGAAATTGGTTCCAATCAGCACATTTCTAGGTTTAAGACTGCTATATATACCAGAGAAAAAGCTATGTAGGATGCTGAGCATTACCTCCAGTCTGAAACATCTCTGTACAGATGTCGGTATACTGTGTATACCAGGGGTGAGTTATTACGCTTCACAGGCTTTCTGTCCAATAGACTTCTCACCTAAAGACCCAAATTGATGAGCTGTTACAAACTTGTAACTCGAATATTCTCACCTGACCGCCAAGTGTAGGCCATCATGAGTGACACGTCATGCTAAATTTGCTCCCTACCAAGCTGAGTATCACCTGGGTGGGAAAATGAGGGTGGGTCAGGACACAGGTCTCCTCAGAAATAGATTTTTCCTTGTCAAAATCCTTTCTGGGTCGACCTGTGTCAGCCAGTGAAATAGTAACAGAGAATTAACTAACGAGAGCTTGGTGGCCCGCCTCAGAGAGTACAATACAAACGAGCTAAAATAAACATTTAAAGAAAACTTCACTGTGTTTTAATACAGACAATTCAAACATTATCACAAAAGTAGGATTCAGAGGCACACAGGTAAAAATTCATAAATACACAGGAAAAATTTTTGAGGTACTCAGATAAAATTTTTGAATACTAGATATTAATCCAACTAGTATACTTAAGGCTAACAAAATAAATGACAATGAGGCATTGTGGGAAATAAATGCTAGGCTATGGGATTAAATTCATATAACTAAACTTGAGTTGGACCAGGGGTACCACACCACCCACTGCAACTGTGGAAAATTTAAGGGCCTCTAAAGACTTAAAGATAGTATGTTTAAATACTTTTGATTTCCAACCCGTATATTTAAGTTCGTCAAAATTCACAATGAAAAAAGTTAGTGCCACCGCATGAACATCATGGACCCAGTACTGATTCCGATTTGCTTAATAACAAAGTAAAGAACTTGCTGTCTGATGGTTTTGAGTGAGATATTGCCCTCCCCCCCTTCCCTAACAAAAAGGGTACCCGAAGTTCTATTAGAGGTCCACCTAAGTGTTAAGCCCAAAAGTATTGATGGGCAAAGAGATAAATCTTGTGGAAGAGGGACAATCTGACCACCTATTCTGCAGGTCTTCGCTCTTGCTAAAAAAACTAGATCTGGGGATAACAGAACTTCACCTGACGGAGGAAATCAACACATTCAGATTCTCTAGAAAGAGCAGACAGTTCAGAAATTCTAGCCTGAGGCCAGACTTACTAAGAACAGAGTTTTCCTAGCAGACTCGGATATGAACATGAAAGGTTATCAGTGTCTGATGCCAACCTAAGAACATCATTTATACCAGGAGACCGTGTGTGGACGGTTGCTGGTTTAAGTTGCGACATGCTCTAGAATAGATGAAAATATGAGTCCGAAAGATTAATATTAAAGCTATAAAAAAATATTCTTTTTAAAGCAGATTTAGTTTAGTAACAGTACTAGAAGCCAGACCCTTCTCGAATAGCTGACCTAAAGAAAGAGATTGCTTGGTTCGTGGTCATTCATGAGCATTTGATTCTCTCAGAAACAAGGCTAATTTAACTGAGTCATATACTGCCTGGAGGGTAGATTCTCTTTATCCGACTCAATAAATAATATATTAAGAGGGTCAATTTGCACCATGCCTTTAAGTGGTGCGTATTTCATGAAATCCATAAAGTTAGGGCACCTGAGAATTTGAGGAAGCTGACACAATCCGAGTTTGCACTATTTTGTGTTAATCCGAGGGTTGGGGATAGGTCTGGGAGTGAGCTTCAACAGGAAGTAAGGGAAAACCAACTGCTTTTGGGCCAGTTGGGTGCCACCAGTGCTACTTCGGCTCTGAATGATCTTAGCTTGTGCAAAACTTTTCATCAGCAAATTTTACCGGGGAAACAGATAGACCCTTTGCCACCTGTTCCAAACGATTGTCATTGCATCTGTATAAGCCAGAGGATCCAGATTGGGAGCTACGTAACAGGGAAGTTTGTGGTTGTTTCGTGGCAAACAGGTCTACCTGGAGACCCGGTACAGAAGACAAATCCATGCTTAATGACTTTGTTCAGAGACCACCTGACTCCAGTGGGTTGTCCTGGAAAGTGAGTCCAACATTCCGGACACCTGCCAGGTGGGTGGTTGACAGATGCCAACAATGTTTCCTGCTAGGGAGAAAATTGGGCGGTGATCACTTGATTGATATGACCTGACTTTGAGCTCTCTGTTCAGGCAATGCACTATAACCGTACTTGTCTAGTACCAACCTGGACATGTGAATCTGTCTAGCGGGGCGAAGTTTTTTAGTTACAGGAAGAACGGGCCATTGGCTTCAGGATGTTTAGTGGAATCATGAACACTGTCGACCACGTTCCTTGACTGTTGGGAGTATCCCCAAATCTCCAAATCGCTCAGGAGGCGTCTACAGGCGTACCACGAGAGACGGAGGGGGAAATTGAGAGGCACTCGATCTTGATAAACTTTGACTGTCGACCATCAAGGGCGAAGTCTTTTCCTCAAGATCTGGGGATCAGGAGAAAGTTTGTCTTGCTCCGCCTGTTGGGTCAGCCCCTGCCAAACCCTGTTTATGCTTCAGTTTGGTTTTCAGCAGCAAGTCTGTCAAATGAAGAAAACTGAAGAGAGCCGAGTATCCTCTTCTGGCAATGCCGAGAGGCATGCTTGTTTCTGAGGAACTGTCTGGTAGCTTGGCTATTTTTTCTCTGGCTGGTGGCAAAGACAGTTTGTGAGTGCTGAGGTCCCATGAATCCCTAGCCACTGGAATTGAGCTGGGACTAAGCGTGATTTTTTCCAGTTTATTTGGAAACCGAGGCCAGGTATTCCAAAAATTGATAACTATATGGGTTTCTGACACTTTGGCACTGGGTGCCCAATGATCCAATCGTCCAGATACGCAGCCAACATAATCCCTTTGGGACCTGCAGCTCTGAACGACTGTCTCTCAGTTTGGAAAAATTGGGGTGCAATGTTGAGCCTGAATGGCATGACCTGAAGGAGTAGGCTTGTTTTCCTAGTCTGAATCCCCAGGTAAGGGGAGAAGCTGCATTAGGGACGTGATAATAAGCGCCTGTAAGATTATAGAGGTTACGGCCCCACGAGAGGAAGTAGGGTCCCGCAGACCGTGAGATTGTAAGCATGCGGAATTTGTCGCATTGAATGAATGAATCGAGGCGGGACAGGTCCAGAATTACCGCTTGTCTGAGTCCTTTCTTTGAACACTGAACAGACGGCCTTGAAGCCTCAAGTGTCTGACTTTCTTATTGCATTCTTTGGCAGGAGTTCTTCTGCAAAGTCCTGTAAGTCCTGGAGGGGGTGTTGAAGGAACCGATTGGTGGGGAGGCCTGCACCAGCTCCAACCCAGTCCTTTGAGAGTTCATGCTGTGGCCCATGGGCTGAAGGCCCAACGTCCCGGAAGAGGCAATCTCCCTCCTACCTGGGGCGTCTCATTGATTAGAAGGTCTTGCTACCTTTGGTCCCTGCCTCCCTTCCTCGTGAGAGGGGCCTGATGGTGCTCACCTCTGCAGGGCAGCTCTAGTCTGGCTTCCTCTTGCAAAATCTGTTATAGCCTCGAAATGAAACCCGAGCTCAAATGAAGCATTGAAAGCTGGGGACGTCATGAAAGTTGGTGGGAAGCGGAAGCATGTTGACTCATGCACCAAAACAAACTGCTGTTAAATGCGCTCAGATGTGGGAGGGCTGCCTGACCTGAGAAACCGGGAACAGCCTGGAAGCGCCAGTCGGGGCTTGAGGTCTCTTTAGTTCTGGAACCTCCTAAACCTCTTCCCTTTAGGTTGAGGGCCGGAGGTCTCGGGAAAACCTCCCTCTTAAAAGGAAGGCCCCACCAGAGATCTTAAGACTTTTGTTGGTTCTAGTAGCTTCAGCCATAAACAGACAACTCTATCCTCCGAAAGAGATTAGGTCCCCAGATAGAACTTTTATTAGCCTATTAGGTTCATGTCTGATGGTGGTCCGTAAAGATGTGTTTTCTGCAATTTTTGAAATTGGCTACAACAAAGTCGTAAAGATCTGACTGGAAGGAAGCCAGAGCGACTTTGTAACCACCTGAAACAAGGGCTCATCATGATAGGTTGAGCTGTTACTTCCAGACATAGTGACTGGGCGCAGGGAACGACCTAACCCTGCACCTGGTTTCGAATTCTGTTTTTGAGCAAAGCTTCTGGAATTCGAGGAAGGTTCACTGAACAAGGCGGAGGCACACCAGACCGCTTCCTACTGTAAAGTTGCCGGAGCTCCCAACCAACACTCAGTCTCCGGGAAAAGGAGAGAGAGTGGAATGGTTTCAGAGCTGAGGCATAGGCTTGCCATCCAAAACCTTTGAAGAGTCAACTCCGCAATTTTAGTAGTGCAAGGAGTCGGAATGGCACGCCAGTAGAGAACATCAGAAAGACCCTTTAAAAAGGAGTGATTAGTGTTCTCGCACTCCCAACTACTGGGAGGGCGCCAGCAACAGAGTAGATTGAGCCTGATCCTTTGGGAAGATAACCGTCTCCTTAGGGACCTTGACAGTCTCACCTCTTGAATCCAGCACTCCAAGGTCCAGCAACTCCCATGATCCAGAAATTTCTTTAATAGCCACCATTAGTTCTTGAGTGGCTACAAGGGCAGAGCCAGACTGTTTTTTAATTTTTTCGGACTTCCAAACAAACTTGCTCAGAAAATACACAAGCACAGTTTATTTCCAAAGAAAACATTGTGGAACCCAAAAACATACAGCATACAAAAGAACCATAATTTGTATATAAACTAATACAGTACTGTGACACACATCCTTCAACTCTTAGATGTGGGAGAGTGCAGCTGAATTAAGCTTCCTCCTCCTCTCCTTTCCTTCCCTTTCTGGCTGAAGGCAGAAAGAGCAGTGACTATGATGATCCAGGGACCAATCATGAGCATGTCCACTGACATACAAAGATAGCTCAGGAAAGCTGTGATGGTCAATAATCCATGAGAGTGTAGACTATCTCCCTACAAGTTTACAATTACCTGTGCATGAGAAGTGTTGAGGTTAGTCTGTCCCCTTCAAGTACAAGCAGGATACTGTTACCGGAAGCGACAGTATTGCACCAGGGACTATGCATAAGTGAACCCATACAGTGAAATCTGATGCTAGCAGACCTGTGCACTGAACCATCCACAATGCCCATGACCACCCGGGATCCCCAGCAACAGAGCAAAACCTCAAGAGAACTTTATAACCTTCTTCCAGAAGTCTTCTCAGCCTTATTCCTGTTTCCATTGGTTCAAAGAGGACAAGTGAGGTGTGGAGCAAGAAGACAAAGCAGTGCTTCCTTAACCTTCTCCAAACCATATGTCTCCATCCTGTCCCAAACCCACCAATGACAATGGAAATAAGATACCCTTGAAGGGATAGGAGCAATGTCAGGGCAGCAGTAACAAAGCAAAGGGAACAGAAATAGAAATATTTCTTGTAAGGCATACAGACTGAAGGGGGAAGCCATGACCAATGGGAGGTTTACAAATCTGTTTAGGTTATAAAATCTGTTTGCTCTATCCCCACTCCCATCTGTATTTGGGTATAAAATCTGTTTGCTCTATCCTCACTCCCATCTGTAAGTGCTGACAATGATTTTACTGTTTCAAGCACTAGATTTGTGTACTATACATACAGTAAACAAGAGAAGCTGCATTTGGTATTTTGGGATTTACCCTAAATATACTGTACTGTATTTTGGCCAATGGTAACCCTGAGCCTGGAAGTGACCAACAATCAGTTGATTACCCTTCAAATCAAGATTATTAGGGAACTGAGTAGACATCTAGGTTGTCCAATAACTGTTGGAAGGTTTCCTCCATCATGGTCAAGGGGTCAAGTACCAGTGAACATAACACCAACAAATTTCGGTTTAGCTGGGTGGCAAATAGCTCTCTCACCGAGTTCCCTATACAGTACTATACCTTGAGTAATGCCTTCATGTCTGATGTAGGAACCACTCTGTCCATTCTACTTGAACTGGTATGCCATCACATTCAGCCAACCTAGGATGTACCTAGCCAACAATTCCACAGCATGATGTACTGCCACTTGCACACCTCCATGGCAATTTTGCATTGTGGTACTGAAAGTGTTTCTCCCTGTTTGTTAATGCAAGACACCATGGTTGTCTTAACTCATGAGGACCAAGTGTCCCATCAACTTCTGAAAGGCATGCACATGCAATGGAATGCCCCCATCAAGGATGTGTATGCAAAGTGTTCTTTGTTCCACATGACTTGAATGAACGTTTTCTGGTGAGCTTTCAACCACTCTTTGAAGATTCCAAAAGGTTACTGTCATCCGTCCACCCTACAACTGAAGTTTCTTACCTTTTTTATCCAAGGGACCTGGAGAGACTAGGGAACAGTCACACATAACCACCCCTTCAGGCAAAACTGTATCAACCACATAAATGAGCATCCTTGTGAACTAGTTTTTCTCTGGACAACAGATACCTAAAGGGTCCTTTACATTAAAGTACTTGTCTAAGA
Source organism: Macrobrachium rosenbergii (assembly GCF_040412425.1). NCBI lineage: Eukaryota > Metazoa > Arthropoda > Malacostraca > Decapoda > Palaemonidae > Macrobrachium > Macrobrachium rosenbergii. The sequence continues at coordinate 13,301,472 of NC_089752.1, read as the reverse complement.
GACTTGCCTGTATGGAGTGTCAAAATGACCAATATCCAAGTGTTAAGGTGTTAACGACCAATTGACATGTTGAAACGTTATTAATTCTTCAAAATGAGACATTTGTGGGTGGAGACAGGTAACCGCAGACTTTTAGGCCAAGAGTAAAGGGATTTTGGGCAGTCTGTCAAACCGAGTTCACAGAAGTATGTGGGAGTAATAACTATGGACTTTAAAAAAAAGCAAGAGTTCGTTCGTTCACGATTTCATTGACACTTTCGGTCATCGTCCCGCTTCAAGGGAAGTGAAATCACCAGATTACTCCCATAGGATACTAAAGAACAAGGACTATGACACTTTGTTGCAAAAACTTAAAGAATTTGACCATAATGCTACAAGAGAGACTGTTCAAGAAAATTAATTTTGTAAAGAATTGAAGAAAGTGATGTTGATGTCCTCAAAAAAAATCAGGATCATCAACAGATGACTTGTACGAGTCAAAACTTTGGTATTACAATCAAATTATGTTCTTGTGCAACCCAGAGCAGAGCTCCAAGGGCAAGTAGTCATCCAAAGAACTAGCACAAATTTATTTTGTAATTGTGACTATAGGCCTGCAATAGGTAATGTGAACACATTCAACAAAGCATAAACAGAAATAGAATACTCACACAAGTTTCATATGTTCAAATTTTAACTCATAAGAATTGAGAATGAAGGATAACATATACAGTAGGCAGTCCCCGGTTTACGATGGGTCTGGCTTATGACGTTCTGAGGTTACGACGCTTTTCAAATATATTCATCAGAAATTATTTCCCAGTTTACGACACATGTTCCAGGGTTACGACGCATTGTACGCCGATCCGACGGAAGAAATATGGCTCCAAAACGGCAGAATTATAAAAATTTGGAGGTTTTTTTTGATGAAAGACTCAATAAAAATGTAGTTTACATCACTTTCAAATACACCCAAAGCATTAAAAGTAAGGTTTTCTTAGGATTTTTGAAGATTTTCGACAATTTTTCGGTTAACGACGCGGCGTAAAAGCGGGACCCCCGTCGTAAACAGGGGATAGATAAAGGACTCCCATAATTATGAACTGCAGTTGTATAATAAAGACCTATACAGTGTATCATCCCATCTTGCCAGTATAATAAAGACCTATACAGTGTATCATCCCATCTTGCCATTCAACTTTCCCCTCATTGTTGATGTATTTCATGAATTGTTCTCTAACTTTGCATCCTCCTCATAGTTTCTTGAATACCCTCGTTGAAGTTCAGTGAATGCGTTGTGTTCACCTAACGCTTCATGGTTAATTTCATTATCCAAGGATTCATTGCTAATAGAATAGTCTTTGCACTTTCTATGCAAAAAATTGTGCAGTGTCATGCATCCCATTAGAGTACTACATTGTCTGTGTGTTCTAATTTCATACTGACTGTAGTCAGAATAACCCTAATCTAGATGCTAATATACAAAACACATTCTCAGTTATTCGTCTTGCTCTAGACAGGCAATAATTGAAGATTTTCCGTCCTCTGTTCAGGTCTTTTTAAGGAAAAGGTTTTAGGAAATTGCATCAAAGAGCAAAAGCTTCATCTCCCCAAAAACACACGGTAGAGGAGAGCTGCTATTCCCAGCAACCTCATCTTTTGGTAGTTAGAGGTTACCATCAAAAACTAGCTTACCAACTTAGTAATTTCAAATATACCACCATCAGATACACGTCCACTGTAACCGAAATCGCCCATTATAAATTCATACATTGCATTTACTGTACAAGAGCAAGCATAACTGTGCTGTAGTACCCCCTATAATTTTATAAAAATATGATCCAAAATCAGGTGGTTGATTAATTCTTATATGTTTTCCACCTATGGCACCAACACAACTTAAAAGACCATTTTCTTTAAGTCTTTTGCATAACGTCACCATTCTCCTTCACTCTGTGGAAACTGGAAAAAATATTTATACTGTATATAATTATGTCAAAAAAATATATTGTACATAAAATTACTATGTTATTTAGGGTTACGTTAAAGCATTAAAATAGTTGTCTTTATAGAAGTGACACCTACATGGAGGATTGATAAAATTATATACTTTATCACATGCTTTAAAAAAATTGGAACTAGATACATTGTGATACTGTAACTAAGAATAATAAAGGAGAAAATAAGACTAGATACTGTGATTTAAATTGGCTACCTGAACAGGTTTCAGCCAATCCCGTAAAGTTATGACAACTTTTAAAATTACACAAAAGAAGAGTATTTTATATTTATTAATATTTACTGAATGATTTAGAAGCATAGCACATACTTTAGTTACAGACCAGTAGATCTGTTACCTACCAAACTCGTGTATAAATAATGTGTTGCATAAAAAGGCAAACCAAACAAAGCTGACCACCCGTTAAGATATTGTGGCTCGCAAATTAGAATCACTGAGTACTGCATTCAGAATTTTGGTGATTATGTTGCCCAAATGATCAAAGACGTTTGGAGTTAATTTGTCAAACAAGTGCTATTGCTCAAAAACTGGTAAGTGATGCTGTTTGAATCAAAGATGGGGACTATTACAGTAATGAGTATTCAAAGACTGTAACCCCTACTCAATATATATTTGCACTCTTGGGAATACACCAGTGCTCACACCCACTCCAGTGCACACGCCTGTCCCTACAACTAGTCCTACAGAGCCACTTACTGAATGTATAACCCCTAATTATGAAATTCTGTAATGTTGTACTGGACGTAGAAAAATGTATCTTGAGATAAAAATTGAATTTTCCTACCCTTAAACATTCATTATGTAGAGCTGTATATATTGCCTTGCAAGTTTCCGGCACAATGATACTCAACTTGGTACTGAAATAACTCGAGAAAATTTGAGATCCTCATATGATCTCCCAGTTGCTAAATATAGCAGTGTTGCACTGAGCCTCTCATGAGGTGATATTGCCTCTCATTTTTTTATTTTGCCTCATGATGACAGGAGCAATCAAACTTAAAACTCAAAATAGGTGTCCTGATCCATTCTCATATAATTTATCCAGTCACTTGGGTTTAATCTTAGATCTTTTAATAGGTTTGTATGAGAAAACTTTGGCCTTTTAAGTAACCACTCTAACCCATTTAGACCTTTTCATTTTGTTTGCTTTCTTATTATGAACAGCAAGAACCATGGCTAAGTTAATCAGTTGGTGCTCCATGGCAATGAGGAGCCAAGGTACCATCGATATGCTGCCATAAGTGGGACTGAGATCTCTCGGGTAGAATTCACATTTTGTCTAAATAATGTAAAGTCAGACAGACATGCAGCAGCCAACGTGTCTCGACAGGTCAGCTAGTGTAAAAGGACCTTAAGAGCTATCTACCTACACTGAGCTGCCTAATCCGTTCAAGTTTGGAATTGCAAAGGTACCTCTCACAGTTTGAAGAGAAGGGTGTCTGCTGGCCATGACTATCAATCACCATGCCTAAAAACTTCCTCTCTTACCTCTCGATCTTCCCCCACCCACCAGGCTGGAGAGCAGTCATGGATCAATACGTGTACCAGAAAAGGCTAACCCTACCTTCCACCTCTGAAGAGTAGTCTGCACCAGGCATCATGGCAGGGTCTCATTTCTTGGGAAGACAAACTAGCTCATACCCTGGTGATGCAACCCACCTCACACAATTTCCCCCCCCTTTGAGCTCCAATCTTCCTTAAATGAAAAATTGGTTACAGGATTCCTTCTATCGTTCAAAGAGGAAGAGGCTGCTGAGGAGGAGGATAAAAATGAAGGCAGCAGCCAAGACCTTGTACATTTCTTCTGCCTTCTTTCTAAGAGTGAGTGACATGACATCTGCATCTCCTGGTCATTTACAAACAAGGCTGATATCCCTTAATTCATAGAACTGGTCACCAAAACTGCAAATAATGTCTTTTCCCAAGTTCCTTTATGGGGGAAGCTATCAGAAGGACTATACATAAGGTCTTAGTACATCCCCAGCAGGTTTGAGGGTTCAGCTTTAGCCAGATGGGTTGGTTTGATTTTATGAATTGAAGGCTGTCAGCCAAACACTGGAGCCCTTTTGGCACATTCAGTGTTAAGAACTGGAATGGTTGTACAGCAAGACAGAGATCCATAAAATAAAAGATGACGTACAAGGATATACAGGTGGAACAGAGAAAAGACCAAAGTTGCACCAAAAATAAGTTTTCAAGTGGTTAAAGGATAAAAAATATTTTAAGGTTTAAAAACATGGCAGCAACTTGGGCCCCAAGGGACACTGCAAACATCCTTTAGTAATGCCAACACTGCACCACTAAGATGCACTGAAAGTATTCCCCTCCTACAGGTTTACCAGATTAGCAAGAATGTACACTGGGAAGGTGAGCATAGGAACCTTTAGTGGGAAGACTATTACAGGAGGAACAGCCACACACAGACAGGGGAACACCTACCATTAAAATCTTGGAATATTCTGCTTGATCCTCCATAACACTAGCCCCTAACCCCTATGGCAAATGGTGGAGGGGGACTCGAGCTACCACTAGTGGGGGGGGGGGGGGAGAGACAGGAACTGGCATAAAAGTTAAAGTATACCTTAGTTTTACCAGACCACTGAGCTGGGATTAACAGCTCTCTAGGGCTGGCCCAAGGATTAGACTTGTTATTACGTGGCAGAACCAACTGGTTACTTAGCAATGGGACCTACAGCTATTGTGAATCCGAACCACATAGCGAGAAATGAATTTCTATCACCAGAAATAAATTCCTCTAACTCTTCATTAGCCGGCCGGGGAGTCGAACTCGGGCCTAACGAGTGGAAGGCCGCAACTCTACCGACTCGGCTAAGGAAGAGCTAGGAACTGGCATAGAAACCACAGAACAACAACTGGGAAAACACTGATGACATCCTCCTTTGTTCCATACTTCTAAACCATATCACCTCTACAGGTAAGATGACTGAGGTGCACAAACTTAACATGCCCAAGATGCCGAACACAGAGCTTGCACACACTAAAAACAAAGGAGGCTCACTCCTAACCATGGTATCTACAGCTATCCTTTTGAAGAGGAGCAGAATTCTTTAACATCATGTCTTAACACAAGCCCTACTCTCAAGGTCTAGAGCTCTCATTCAAAAACCATTCAAGTACAAAAGGACTCAGAATAAAGATTTCACACAGCAATCATCTAACACAATAACGCATCTACATGCAGTACTGGTTGAAGAATTGGTAACGTGTCCTGTGTGTGCAGGTTCTTCCCACATGAACACAGCCTGCCAAATTTAAATTCTTGTTTCAACAGCAGCAAGTTAGTATCCATACATACAAGAAGGTTTGCATCTTCATAGGAACAAAGGCAAGAGTGACTAGGCTGACACAGACAGTTACCGCTAAGCTGAAAATTCTACCATAACTTTAAAACATGCATAGAATCCACAGAAAATATAGTATTTTATAGTGTATATTACTACAACCAATAAATATGACACTTCCCGTACAAAGGTGTCATTCAAGAACTTTTATCAGTTGCCAAGCCAGTGCAATCACATTCATGATCAAGTAACTTATCAAAATGACATCCAAAAGTTCTGTCTGTAGTAACTTTATAATGTTGTAGATATAAAAACAAACACTACACATACTCACCCAATCACCATTAATGTTGGTTGGTACTGCACATGCAAGTGTAATGCTTCCACACTTCATATTTGCTAGATTCCCCTATCAATTACATCTTCTTTGAAGCCTGTTTTATATTAAAATTGAAGTAAATACAGTATTGTACATTATATGTAGTAATATCACAAACCATTACAAACTATACTGTAGTGTATAATTTATCGAATACAGTACAAAGTGAAAAACATGCAGTAAAACTTAAAGGTACACTAAAACATTCTATCTTCCAGTATAGTGCCTTAGAAAGATAATTTTAACACCTACAAAGCTCCCTATCTCTTGAAACATCTCGACTACTGCACATTCATGAGGTGTTCAAATGCAAACTTACTTTGGTGTCACGTTCCAATTTAAGACATGCAGGACTTGGCAGAGATAGGGCGTAATAGAAATTTTTCTATTTAGTGATTAATAATTAGGATGGGCTTCAACTAACAACCATAAGCCATTGCATACAAATCAAAGCCTTAATGAGAAGCACTATGGAATACCTTATCTTTTCATTTTTTTTTTTTTGTGGAAGGGGATGATCAAAAAGGACAAGAAATAAAAGTACAATAGCAAGAAAAGTTCTATTTAAGGTACCCAAGGTTAGGTGGGAGAGGTCCAAGTAGGTGAACACGTAAAACTGCACAACAGCAAAATGTCAGAATTAGTACTTTACAGTATTTCATCAAAATGTCTACAATTATTATTCTTAGTATAGTTGCCATAATTGCAATTTTGAGTTTTTGGTAAACAATATTTTAGATATTTACATGACACAGGCCATTCCTGCGAGGTAGTTTTAAGGCCACTAACAGTCATGGCTACTGCGCATTTGTTCTGTGCTGACCTATGATAATCACCTTTCCAGACCAGCAACCATCTCGTGGCTGCTGCGCAAGCACGGTGGTTGCTGTAGACTTACAAGGTTGTCAGTTTCAATCTAAGGCCTATATAAATAAATTTATATATATATATCCATTCATAGGCCTTGAAACATGCATGACTTATCAGACAGGCCAACCTAGCTTGGAATTTGTGCTATGGAATTGTGACAGCATACAGAAGCAGTATGAGGTTGGTCTGCTCTGTGAAGTTAAGTGTTGAAATTTACAATACGTACTGAATGTGAATCCATTATCAACTTTTACATCTCGGTTTTAAACAAGATACTGCATGCAAATGTGTAGGTAAATTAAAGAGAAAACTCTTTCACTTGCGTTACAATCATGCACTGCACACTGATAAATTCATTATGGACTACACCCCGTATCTAAAGGACATGTGGTTTGAAATGGCTCACTAAGTTTGGGCAAGATTCTATAGCTGTGGTGGTTTTGTGGCCTAGCTAAGTCAGCTTACCTAGCATGCAACTGCTGAACCAGGTGGTGTTACACCGTAAGCTACAGAAATACCTGCACTCAGTTTTGGGGGCCAGGAATGGATTGGTAATTGGCAAGGATAGCTTATAAAACCTTAATAAAAGGAGGACAACTGAAGGATTGAGAGTAAATGGAGGTTGCAAACCTAATTCCTAAATTTATGATTGTGGTATCGAACAGAATGATTGAAACCCTGACTGGCTATACATACACACACAAACCAAATTAAAAAGAGGGGGCACCTATCACAAAACATGATAGTTTTCATAATTTTGTAGACCCTCTGGTAAGGGGCTTTCCCTACAACATTGAACACTGCTGGTGGGATGGAAGACATAATATACCCAACTAAGGGGATGACAGAAGTGTTTGACAAAGCGTTTTTCTTCAGAAGATAAAATCTCTGTACTGTATACTATATCTCTCAAGAAGGCAGTTGCTTTCTTATTCCCATTTCACAATAACGGTAACCTATCACTGGTCACGTAACTTCTATTATGCATAAAAGGTCATGGTTAGGTTATGGGAAAGTTGGGATGCATTACCATAGATGGTCCAGAAAAGTGGTTCACATAGGCCAACACAGAACACCAAAAACATGCACAGTTGCCCTGACACTTCGCGGTCTCAAAACTACAGTACCTCACAGGAATGGTCCTCGTCACATGTAAACATTGGTAACTTTTTTTTTTTTTTTTACCAAAAACTCATTGTAATTGAGGCAACTGTACTACTAGAAATAATTCTCAGAATTTTTATTAAATACTGTCAAATACTAATTCTATGATGTTTTGTATGTAGGGTACAGTCTTCTACAGCTCTACCGGTTCCTCCTCAGACATCACCCACCTAACCTTGGATGTCTTAAAAAAAATTTTGCGTATATACTTTACTTGCTCTCCTTTATCATTCCCTGCCCCCCCGAAAAACTTCGGATACTAAGACTTTGGTTTTCCATAATAGTTCTCCATTACTGAGAGGCTTTGACCTGTATGCAATGGCTTAACCAACTCTTTCGAATTGAGTAAATTCACGCTCATCCTGCCTTAATCACATATTAAAGTTGACAATTTTTATATTACACCCATTCATCTCCAACTTATGCCCTTCAAGGTTGCCTTGATATACTATGGCCAGAGTTTTACCTTGCTCATTGGGTTAACAGAGTTAATGAATAAATAACATTGATTGTGGTAGTCCATCAGTTCAAATTTGAATTGAGTAAAGGAATGGTTCCACAGAAGATATACCCTTACCACAATTACCAATGTCTTGTTAAGTTAGGGTAGTTTATAGACTGTGGAGTTCTTGGGTGGGGGAACCACAGAACACTTCACGATTACTTGGGTCCAGTTGCTCTTAAAAAACCTTCAGAGAATTGTATTTCACTTTAAAAATTCAAACAAAACCCATCAACAAATGGTAAATTTAAATTACCAATTTAAGACTTCAACCATAACTGCACTCCAGTCCCAAGTTTATAGCCTTAGGCTTAAAGGACTTTGACATTCATTTTGTTAGCAACCGAGTAATTTATGAGATACTGGAAACCCCCTCCACCCCAAAAAACCCAACAATCACAGGGAACCACAGTTGGAAAGTGGGGTTTTAGGGTGTGTGAAAACAAAATGAGCGAACTACAAAGATGCACTTTACCTACCCTAACCCAGAGTGCCAGGTCCTTATCTGGGTGGCAAGGGGGGACCTTTGCCTGCATGGACCATTGCAGCTAACCAAACTTAAAAACTAAATTATATTATGGTCGTCTTCTAACCTAAACAGGTCACTAGTTCCTTTATTTTGTGGTGGTGGGGGGGGGGGGGACTTTGCACACCTCTGGACCCCCACCTAATCCAACCTAAGATACTAAATTAGCCAAAATAGGATTGAAACTTGATCTAACAAACCCACCCTTCAAAGCAGTTGTAAATTAAGTTACTTGACTTCTGTAGTTCCTCACTAGAGAATCCCCAGTTGCCACAGTGTGCCCCAGACTCAATGCTGGGGGGAGGGGAGTTAACCAAAAAACTAATAATTTCCAACATGTTGTAAGGAATTTGTTCACACATCAAATACCATATGAAAAAAATTTGGTATTATTACAGTTTCGGTCAAATTCGGATATCTAATATTTTTTTACTTGCTATCATATATTTTTGTCATGATTCATACGAAATACTTACTCGCATCTTCCGCAAATTAAGAGTTACGGAGATATTTGCCGGCGAATAATTGTGCCTTGTTGTTATCGCAAAGGATCGCGAATGCTGCCATGTCAGTTTTCCTGCTGAGGCGTTTTGTTTTTTGTCAATGTATTGTGGGTAAAAATGCCTAATCGTCTTTTGTTTTTCGTTGCGAATTATAAAGCATGGTACAAATGCTGGAAACCTGATTGGTTGCTTTGTTTCAAGAATATCCAATTAACTGCGATTTTGGAATAAGTCGTTTTCTACAAAAGTGCGCTTCAGTTGACTGCCATGGATTTAAAATGCACGCCTGCAGTGGTGTGTTCTGTCTTACTTTGAGGTTATTGGTCGTTTCATGGACATTTCAATGGAACTCACAGGTTTGAATACCTTTCTTCGTGAACATTTAGTACTACCATCTATTTAAGGTAAGTGAAGTGGTTAACGAAAAGGGTAACATTGCAGTATCGGTCATTAATTTTCACCGAAACTGTAACTAGACGTTAGGGTAAAATTTCGTTCCTGTAAACCCCTGTGGCAAGCGCGCAGCGCAATATTACCGCTTGCCAGAACATACGAGCACAACAATCATTTAAAATGTGCATAAGCCGCGCAGCTCAAGCAGCACCACCCAAACTGAGCGGTACCCATAGCGCCATGTATCTCAAAAAAATCTAATCATTTGCGGAAGAAATAAAGGTCAGATTCGTTGAAAGTACACTATTTAAGCCAGGGAAAATGTAATTTTATATCGGAAATGTGAATTTGACCGAAACTGTAAATTTACCAAAAATTTCACCTCCCAGGAGGGGCAGGTGTAATGGCAAAAATTAAAATATTCCAAATTTATAAACTACCAAACCTTGACTTGATTTAGCCTATATTTACAACCACTAACCTTCTAAAAATGATTGGCCAAACTTACCAATTTCGGGAATACATACTACAGCAGCAGGCACATATGATCTAACCAACTTATTTACCCTAAAACTGGGAAATTTAGCCTTTGGGCAATTTCTGAACATGTTACCAATAGCATAACCGGTAATTCTAAGTCTTAGTTCCACGCCTGTTTTTACCTTGGAAACTGGTTTTTTCTACACTTTTAGGGCTTCTGATACTGGCGGTGCATTTGTTTGTTGTCGGCCAAATGGAATGTCCCTTCGCCGTGTTTAGTACTGGCTGTGGGGGTGGTATCCCTACATTAACAAGTTATTGCACTTGCCGGACGGGATATGAACATACCTGTTCTCTGTCTTGTGAAGATCGTGTATGGAAACGCCTTATTGGGTGGACTTCAGGGGTTAATTACAGGTTACATTCGACCCCCCAAAAACGTGAAATTGTAAATAAGAAACCAAAATACTATAAGAAACTGCCATTTCTCGCTAAATACCCACCGTGCACCATTACTTAGATCTACCACATAGCCTACCAATGTACCAGAGAACTTGGGCTAACATACTTGACTGGGGGTAAAAACCCACAAGGGAACGTGATTTCCATCCGGGACTCTTAAACCAAGATTCCAACACAGATTATTCTATTATTAGTGGGTAGTTACCCTAGAATAACCAGTTTGTTGAAAATAAGGGTAAAACTCTGGGGTTACCCCACATTGGGTTTTACCTTGGAAACTGACTTTTCGTATGGTATACTGGTTGCTTATTAACTTGTCACTTTTTGTCGATTGAAACACCAGAACCGATACATTTTTGTATGCTGGCCATCCTGGAATGCTATCGCACATGCGCAGCATCATAGGGGAGCTTTTGGTAAAACTTGGAGTTTCCTTCATCAGGGGATCCTCACCCAGCTGAGTAACAAGGCCTGCTAGGTTAGGTTAAATTCGTATAGTTCCTTTTATAACAGGTTTCTTTAGACGATCCCTTCTTAACATATTGCTTACAGATGTCTTCCGCATGGGCGGAAGCATTCCATAACACCACGGCAGTCTGGTCTCTCTCCCAGTGATTTCCCCCCCCCAAATCCCCATGTTCCTAAAGTGTCCTCAACCATATTGGGTAGATACGAGGTTAATAATAATTGACCAACAAACAACATATCCTTCATCAGCAACACAAAGTATGGGAAAAATCAATGGTAATTCTAAGCCGGCTGTCCGCGGTGAGCTAGACTGTGGCAATTGGCGTTTTTCTATGTTATTTTATTTGCTTTACAAGAATTTAAAGTAATATTTTGTCGGCCGGTTGTAACTAAACTGTAATTGACCTTTGAAGACTACACGACTTGAATTACCTAACAACGGGTAGGTCTAAGTCCCATTCCGCGCCAAGCCCGCCCCCTCCCCCCCGACCTCCATAGCCAATCTGGAAAAGTGTAACCAGTAAACACCTCAGGGTACGTTATGTTATTATTTTTAGGGTGTTTACTGGTTACAATTTTGCCCGTATTAGCTATGGGGGTGGGGGACTTGCGGCATGAATGCTGGCTTAGACCTACACCCTGCGTTAGGCAATCAAGCCGCGTAGTCTTCAAAGGTCAATAACAGCTTAGTTTTAGCCGGCCGACAAAATATTACTTTAAATTTTGTAAAGCAAGTAAAATAACATGGGAAACGTCAATTGCCATAGTCTAGCTCACAAGGACAGCTTGGCTTAGAATTACCAAATCAATTTCCAAGGTTATAGTCCATGCGGAGTTACCCTGTAGCTTACCAAATAATAAGCAATATGGATCCAGACTAGCCTAGCCTACACCCTTGATATCCCCTACCTACTAAGCTGTGACTTTTTATTAATTTTTTAATTCTGGTCAATGTAAAAGTTACTCAAACTATCATCGAATGAACATCTCAACAACTATAAATAAAACTCACCAACCAGTAACCACATACGTTTGACACAACATCACTGACCTTTTGCCACTGTCTTACAGACCAAAAGTATACAAAAGAAAGTTAGGTTTAACTTTAGAGCTTGAACAAGGACGCACACACAAAGCGCGAAACTAGCTTTATTTTTTGTAGTCCTTGGGAAACAAGTGGTGCCATCTTTGATTCGTGCACGGTTATCAAGAGTTAATTCATTTTTTCACGGGATCCTAACACCAAACTGAAGAAAAAAAAAAACTCCTCTGATATCTCCTTTTTATTACTTAGCGCATACCGTCAAAATTCATTACCCTACAATTTAAAATTATTCTCAGTTGTGGTCAGGTAAAAGCTGATTCCTTGAAATTATCCACAGTTTGCTCAAATAAATAAAAACTATATCTTATGTAACAGTTTACGACTTTAAGATTTTAATAATCGAAAATTGAGAACTTTAAATCCTCGCATAGTTTTCGTTAAAAATTTGACATCCTTGTCGGCAGGAACTTAGGTCACATAAAACATGTTTGAATGTTAGTATTCTAGTAGCCAACATTCTCTGCAATGAAAAACCCAATTTGATGAGTTCGTCATTTGCTAAAGACCATTTGCTTTAGGGATTTTTAACGTCTACTATATTTGAAAATATAGCCTTGGCTACTTTGTCAGGATCCTCATTCAAAACTATATTCCTACGCACACTCGCCTCACCAGCAGTAATTCAGTTCTTCTTACATGCGTTGCACTATTCGTTTCTATCCTGTAAATACACTTTTGCCATTCACCATTCCAGTATTTTTAACTCCCTATTCGGTTTTTCATACATTGTATTAAATGCACAAGTATTCAGAGTTGCATATACTATAAGAATTGAATGGGCTGTACACCAAGTGTTTAACAGTATGCAACAACCAGGACCTAGAGTTCGGTGTCCTACCAGCAATTCTTAATCAGAAAATTCGTGAATGGCACTGATGGTCACGATCAGGGAAATAAATGCCCTGGGTTGCACTGTTGCCATGCTCTATGCACACAAAATTTTTTTTACAGATCATTATTGAACTCTATCACATAATGTACGTCATTAATCCAATTTAATTCATTTAGAGGAATGAATGTGAAGACAATATATATCAAGTCACATCTAGTATCCTACGGGTTCTATTATATAAGGCAATACAGTGTATAATCATTCATTTTACATTAGAAAATGATAATGAAATGCACGTGTACATAAAAGATATTTCCAAAATGACAGAGGAGGAAACCCAACTCTGGAAATACATTTGCAGTCAGCCATCACTTTTGGCGGCCACTTCTGTCGAAGACTTCCAACTCTTGTCGGCATTCTTGCAACACATCGACGGGGTCTGGCGTCGGCAAGTACTTGAAATAATTCCATTTGTGAATCCAGGACCTAAGCGGTCGTCCAACATTGACATCTTCTGCTTCTTGAAAATTTTGAGGGAGAGGAAGGCCGATGGTTTCAGGAAGATACAAAGTTGCCAGAAAGCTCACTCCGGATAAGGTTAGCATGACCCAGTATCGGAACGATGCTCCAAGGTTTGACTGTAAAGAATATTAACAGACTCAGTGTACTGTGAACTTAATACCTATATTAAATGTAATGAGGATTTAAATGGTCCTAAAAACGAAAAAAAATATACAGATTGAAGACTTAGATATTTTGCTGCATAAACAGTTATTCTAACGCGACTTGAGTGGTTGGTTCCTGAAGGGGAATTCAGTTATTAGTCTGCTAATACAAAGCCAGAAATTATCTAACAATATAGTTATTAATCTCTGATATATCCACGGTACAAAAGATAGTGTATATCCATATTTTATCTTGCTTCCAAACCTAGACTCCCGACAACAGTGCACCCGTTTCTCACTGTCTTTGCTTATCGATATTCTTTGAACGTTCGGTGTAAAGTTAGTTTTCATGTTAAGATACTTTGTCTGGCGTCATTAACAAGCTGAAAAATCTTAATGTACCGTAAAAACTCTATGTTTTGCCACACAGTATATTCGCTAAAAAAGCATTAAACACAATCATTTTATCTCTAAGTAAAACTATGATAAATTTCCCCTCTAACGATATATAATTTTGTGTTATTTAAGCCAATTACTGAGCATTAAAACATGAGGAAAAACAGAGCAGGTTTTATGAATCACTTTATCACTGCTTGATTAGCGATAAAAATTGTGATCTTTCTGTGTAAGTTTATTTATCATTCTCATTTTGGTGGCATTTTAAAAATGAATCGTTTCCATGTATTGTAGCATGTATGGTTTATGAAAGCAATTAAAGCAAAATAAAAAAGGTTAAAATAACGAGTGGAGTGTAGTTGAAATAAACAATTTTTTACTTTGCGGTAAAAACATATTTGCCATAATAACCTTATACAGAAATATATGATTTTTTAGGCCAATTTAAGACTGGAAAAACACTGGAAAAGAGAACAGAACAGCATAAAAATGTGGAAGACATGCACAGGCGAACAGTGGAATTTTCGTACATGTTAATGAAAACAATCGTACAATAAATTGGGCAGGGGCAAAAATGATAATCTATTCTAATAATGCACAAGAAAAAAAAACCATTGAATCTTATTTTATGATGGGAAAATTGTGTAAACAAGTATCAGTCGAAGCACGTGTAGGCTAAACTTGATATAATAATTTCAAGAGAAATATGTATAATGTATAAATTTCATGTGAGGGAGTTGACACTGACTGGACAAAGTAATCAGCCACACCCACGGATAATCAGATTTGTAATGGAGTACTTGATCTCAGACACAAATGAGTGTACGGCTTAACTTCCTCTCACCTGTCAGGTGTGAACAGTTGGTTTCCAATCGTCTGTATGTTCCTTTGTACTTTCCCTGTGGCACATATATTGCAAATTTCTACTACTTTGTATCATTCCTCTGAAAGTAGTTTAGAAATGCCACGCTGGAACCAGTAAGGACTTTCACCTTGTGGTAAAGTGTGACATAAATCATGCGTTAGGGTGATTATAATCACACCCACCCACACACACAAACACAGACGTACAATACACACACACACACACACTGAAGTCACGTGCATCTACTGTGATTTTTTTAAGCATCTATATATATATATATATATATATATATATATATATATAATATATATAATCTCGGTAATTGGGCGGCTACATTGAAATCTTAGTTAATGATAAATAATATTGCCAAGACCAGGAAGAACATTCTTTAAAGCTTTCGAGGTATAAAACTCATCATCAGGCTGAAAAAACCGACAAGGATGAGAATCAGTAAATTACAATAAAAAATGAATTGTCATAATAAATCTTCCTTAATAATACTAGCGAGAATATATAAAATGAACAAGTAAATACAAACTAAAGGGTGAGACGTAAAATAACGAAAATTAAAAACACAAACATAAAAATATGAAAATAAAACTAAAGTGAAATGTAAAACAAACTACCACTCACAAAGTAAAATGTTTAACAAACCCTAATTGAGTACCTACTATGAAATTACGATAGCTAGTTGAATACCAGACGAGTTGTTGTTCAATTCCGGCTTCATCTTTTTAATAGTCATGACTCTGAAATTAAGGTCCAGTCTATTTGAACAAAAGATAGTGCCCGAAAATCCAGGTCAGTGAAAGGATGGTCCTGTGTTAAACTGTGTTCTCTAATGGCATGAAAAGGGTGGTTTGGAGACAGAAAACCTAGTTCTAATAGAAAGACACCTGTGTTCCAAATTCTGTGTCTGAGCCAGCAGAACTAGATCCCACGTATCGCAGACCACACTGCGAACAAGTGAACAGTAAACACAGAATTAAGATCCACAGGCAGAGTTCTTCTCTCAAAAGTGATCTCATTGTAAAAGGATTACAGAAACAAAACCGAAAACTGATTTGAGGACAATGCTTAAGTATTTTCTTGTAACTTTTTCGACCATATAGCTACTATGACCAAGGTAAGGCAATTTAATGTACTTTACATCTTTACTAGCAGTACTGTACACTGGTCTGGGACAAAACTTTTTATTTAAAATTTTTCAGAACTTTGTAAAATACAAAAATGGGATATGAGTTTTCAGAAAAATAATTCTGGAGGAAACCATATCTTGATGAAATAAATTAAAATCACAACAAACATTATAGGCTCTATTAATCCAAAGTGCGTATTGAGTTCATCTTATACAACTTTGAAAAACTGAGTAATTCAATCCCCAAGCCAGTAAAGTACTTTCCTATAAACAGAGGTCTCAAATTTGCCACTATTTCTGTATACCTGCACATCTAAAAATGACAACTTATTATCCTGTTCCGTCTCACAAGTAAAGAAATGTTAGTGACGAAAATTAAAATATTCAAAAAACAAATCAACATGTGATATTCCTTAAACACAAGGAAATTATCATCTACATACCTACAGTAATACAAAGGTTTGAAAGCACTAGGGCATTCAGACATCAATCCTTTCACAATAACCCATGAAGCAATCCATATACAGGTCAAGGGAATTTCCATGAAAGTTACCCATCATTTGATTATATAATTTACCATCAAAAGTAAAAATGCCATCAACAGTTGCTAAATGTAATAGATTTTGCAAGTCTATTTTATTAAGTCCAAACACTGATAAATGGTTTTCACATATATTATTAAGAATAATGTCAGTTGTTTCTTTTAATGGGATATTGGTGAAAAAGAGAGGTTACATCGAAACTAGCCATTGTATCTTGGTTAAAATTGTGTTTAAGGAATTATCACATGTTGATTTGTTTTTGAATATTTTAATTCTCGTCACCTAACATTTCTTTTACTTGTGAGACGGAACAGGATAATAAGTTGTCATTTTTTAGATGTACTGAGGTATACAGAAATAGTGGTGAGACCTCTGTTTAGAAAGTATTTACTGGCTTGAGACAATTACACTCAGTTTTTTGCCAAATAAGTATAAGATGAACTCAATGCACTTTGATTAATAGAGTTTCCATAATGTTTGTTGTGATTTTAATTTATTTCATCAGACTATGGTTTTTCTCCAGAATTATTTCTGAAAACTCATATCCCATTTTTGTATTTTACAAAGTTCTGAAAATTTTTAAATGAAAAGTTTTGTCCTAGACCGGTGTACACCGCTAGCAAAGATGTAAAGTACGATTAAATTGCCTTACCTGGTCAGTAAAGCTATATGGTCCGAAGACAGAAATACTTAGCATTGTTCCTCAAATCGGTTCGGTTTGTTTTCTGTAATCCTTTTACAATGAGAGATCACTTTTGAGAGAGAAGCTCACTCTGCCTGTGGACCTGTAATTCTGTGTCGTTTACTTGTTCACTTGTTGCAGTGTGGTGCATGATACGGGATCTAGTTCCGCTGGCTCAGAGACATGAATTTTGGAACACAGAGTGGTCTTTCTATTAGAACTAGGTTTCCCCTTTCCAAACCACTTTTCTGCCATTAGAACACAGTTTAACACAGGACCATCCTTTCACTGACCTGGATTTTCACTGTCTTTTACATTCAAATAGACTGGACCTTTTAATTTCAGAGTCGCTGACTATTAAAAAGATGAAGTTGGAATTGAAACAACAACTCGTCTGGTATTCAACTAGCTATCATTAATAATTTCATAGTAGGTACTCAATTAGGGTTGTTAAAATATTTTACTTTAATGAGTGGTGGTTGTTTACATTTCACTTTGTTTTATTTTCATATTTTTATGTTTGTGTTTTTTAATTTTCGTTATTTTACGTCTCACCCTTTAGTTTGTATTTACTTGTTCATTATATATTTGTTGTGCGAAGATTTGTATGACAATTCATTTTATTGTAATTTTACTGATTCTCATCCTTGTCGGTTTTTTCAGCCTGATGATGTAGCTTTATACCGAAAGCTTTAAAGAACGTTCTTCCGGTCTTGGCAAATTATTTATCATTCTTAATATATATAATATATTATGTATTATGTATATATATATATATATAATATATATAATATGGCAGTGTATGTATATATATATATATATATATATATATATATATATATATATATATATATATATATATATATATATATATATATACATACATATACATACACACACACACACACTTACAATTAGGTTCATTTACTACGCCAGTAATCATTTCCATTTATAGCATATGGTCAAAGAAAAATTTATTTTTACTTTAGCCAAATTGTTTACCTAAATTCTCTAATAATCAGGAGGCATTAATCTTAAACAAGTATTGTATATCATTGTACAGCCTGAACAAAAACATTACATATTCAGTACTGAGTAAAGCTGCATTATCTGCATATTCTAAGTCTGTCAACTTTCGTTACCTTAATCTAAACTTTCTCTTCCATCTCCAACCAATTTTTCATCACAAAATCCATGAG